>NW_026606902.1:0-380000 GCF_029890125.1 Rhinichthys klamathensis goyatoka
ACTGAGAACAATGGTAGACTTCTTCATACCAGCAAACTTCAAACATGTCATAGCAGCTGTTAAAGTTTTATGTGGCTACAATGAAGAGAAAAACTCCTACCGCATTCCTTCTTTAGCTCTCAAACTTGGGCATTCTTTAAACAAGGTCTGTAGCATTGTTGAGAGCAATGCCATGATGTATGGAGATCATGATCGTGCTGAATGCGCCCGAGACTTCAGGAAAATACACCAGGCAAGGTGGAATGAGTACATTTCTGCTGGTGCTATAACTACATTGAAAGAAGCCAAGTGGAACACACCACAGATCATTCCTTTCACTCAGGATGTCAAAGTCCTGCACACACATCTTGAAAAGAAACACGATGGGCTCCTAAGTAAGCTCAGAACTTGCCCTTCTGCTGACAGCTACTCTGCTCTAGCCAAGGTCACACTGTCCCAGGTCATCCTGTTCAACCGAAGGAGAGAAGGTGAGGTATCCCGGATGCTTTTGTCAGCTTTTAAAAGTAGGGATTCTTCTGAGCTACACAAAGACATTGCCATCTGTCTGTCTGAGTTTGAGAGGAAGCTGTGTCTGCACTTCACAAGAGTTGAGATCCGGGGTAAACGAGGCAGAAAGGTTCCTGTGCTCCTCAAGCCTTCCATGGTTTCTGCCATGGAGCTGCTCGTTGAAACGCGGGAGCTTTGTGGTGTTCCAGCAGAGAATCCCTTTATGTTTGCCAGATGTGGAGCAATGTCAGCCTACAGAGGTGGAGAGTGCATCAACAAAGCTGCTTGCGAATGTGGCATAAAGAACCCTGAAGCACTGTCATCAACTAGGCTCAGGAAACACATAGCAACCATGTCTAAAATTCTTAACCTTGATGAGAATGAAGCAGACCAACTGGCTGATTTCCTTGGTCACGATATCAGAATCCACAGACAGTATTACCGGTTACCAGAGGGAACACTGCAGCTGGCAAAAATGAGTAAAGTCCTAATGGCCATGGAGAAAGGAACACTGTCTGACTACAAAGGAAAGAAACTTGATGACATTGAAATTGACCCAAATGGTATGAGTATATTTAGTCTGTGTGTATCTGTGCTGTACTTATTTGCAAAACACATCATGTCACAGATACTAAGTATAAGCAATATAGTGTTAATTTTATTGTCATTTAATTATTTAGAGCAACTTGAGGCCCAAGGTGATTCCATGTCAAGTGATGAGGAGGACTACAGTGACCTATCTCAGACAACAGCACCAGCAGAGACTGATCGACCTGTTCAACCTGTTCAATCTGATCAACCTGTTCAACCTGTTCAATCTGATCAATCTGTTTCACAGGTGGATCAATGTAAGAAAAATCTCTAAACTGCACAAACAACAATAATCAAATAAACATGAATTAGCTCCAAGCAGCAATATCCAGCCAAATTCAAATAATCAACACATGAGGACACAATCTTGATTTGGTCTTTACTCACCGATTTAGTTGTAATGAGAATTTACTTTTTAACTATTTCATAGGTTCTTCACACGCTCCAAAAAAGAAATGGGAGGACAGTGAGGTAAAAGCAGTAGAGAGACACATGATGAAGTTCATCAAGACATGCAAAGTTCCTGGTAAGCAAGACTGTGAAAGATGCATTCACGCAGAGCCAGAAGCTTTGAAGCAGCGAACATGGACTGGTGTGAAAAATTATGTGCGGAACAGGATCACGACTCTTAAAAGAAAGGGTGGTTTGTAGGGAGCCATCAACACTTCAACACTTTGCATATTATGCTCTTTTTGTAAGAAATTGAGCTTAATTAAAAGAAATGAGGATAAAGGTGTAGAAATATTCTGAGGATGGAATGAAACAGAATATAAAGTGAAAAGTTAGAGTATAAGAAAGCTAATGAAGAAGTAGAGGATAGTAATATAGTCTAATTTCATTTATTCAGTTTTCTTTGTTCAGTTGCAATGAAGTTGGATGGAATGTCATGTTAAACTTTTTGATATTTCTGTTATAGAGGGAGGAGAGAATGTAAAGATGATAAAGTGAAGAGTGATTAGCTGTGTTGGACATGGGCTGTGGCTGGATGTAACCGATCGGTGAGAGTTGCCGTGTGGAGGCGGGAGGAGCTGAAAACTGAGACGTGAGTTTGACACTTTCTGCTTCCCGTAGTGACGCTTGCGCTGTGTTTGCATACTTTACCACAGCTGAAGTGGAATAAATGCATTATTTGCCAAATACACCGATATTTCAGAGACATTTTGATTCAATACATGTACTGCTTAATACAGCGTCTGTTTGTACAAGAATATAGTTCAACATAAGCCTAAATCCCAATGAAGTGGGGTCTACATTGTATCAGTTTTATTTTGATAACCATGACAATATAACATCGCGACTACATGAAAAGAGCTTTCACTGTTATAAAAAACAGATTTGTGCGGTGGATTCGGCAAATCGTGGATCAGTTGTGTCGTCATCAGAGCTCGTGAGTCGCTCTGGAGAAAGTGCTCTGGCTGAGTCCTGCTCTCGAATCGCTCTCGCCGTACTCTGAGACCATACGTCACAGTCACGGGGCGTCGCTGTCTGAAGCCGTACACAAGCTCTAACCGTCATGCACTGCTCAAGTCAGCCGTCTGTGCAGCGCTGTCCAACAAGTTCAACAAGCATAAAGCTCTCCTCCCTCTTTACATCATCTTTATATTCTCCTCCCTCTTTACATCCCCTTTACATTCTCCTCCCTCTTTACATCTGTAAAGTAAAGGGGATGTAAAGAGAAGGAGTGAATGTAAAGAGGAGAGAATGTAAAGAGGATGTAAAGAGGGAGGAGAGAATGTAAAGAGGATGTAAAGAGGGAGGAGAGAATGTAAAGAGGATGTAAAGAGGGAGGAGAGAATGTAAAGGGGATGTAAAGAGGGAGGAGAGAATGTAAAGGGGGTGTAAAGAGGGAGGAGAGAATGTAAAGAGGAGAGAATGTAAAGAGGATGTAAAGAGGGAGGAGAGAATGTAAAGAGGGAGGAGAGAATGTAAAGGGGATGTAAAGAGGAGGAGTGAATGTAAAGAGAGAATGTAAAGAGGATGTAAAGAGGGAGGAGAGAATGTAAAGAGGATGTAAAGAGGGAGGAGAGAATGTAAAGAGGATGTAAAGAGGGAGGAGAGAATGTAAAGGGGGTGTAAAGAGGAGGAGTGAATGTAAAGAGGAGAGAATGTAAAGAGGATGTAAAGAGGGAGGAGAGAATGTAAAGAGGATGTAAAGAGGGAGGAGAGAATGTAAAGAGGATGTAAAGAGGGAGGAGAGAATGTAAAGGGGATGTAAAGAGGGAGGAGAGAATGTAAAGGGGGTGTAAAGAGGGAGGAGAGAATGTAAAGAGGGAGGAGAGAATGTAAAGGGAATGTAAAGAGGGAGGAGATAATGTAAAGGATGTAAAGAGGGAGGAGAGAATGTAAAGGGAATGTAAAGAGGGAGGAGATAATGTAAAGGATGTAAAGAGGGAGGAGAGAATGTAAAGGGAATGTAAAGAGGGAGGAGATAATGTAAAGGATGTAAAGAGGGAGGAGAGAATGTAAAGGGAATGTAAAGAGGGAGGAGAGAATGTAATGGATGTAAAGAGGGAGGAGAGAATGTAAAGAGGAAGGAGAGAATGTAAAGAGGGAGGAGATAATGTAAAGGATGTAAAGAGGGAGGAGAGAATGTAAAGAGGGAGGAGAGAATGTAAAGAGGGAGGAGATAATGTAAAGGATGTAAAGAGGGAGGAGAGACTGTAAAGAGGGAGGAGAGAATGTAAAGAGCATGTAAAGAGGGAGGAGAGAATGTAAAGGGGATGTAAAGAGGGAGGAGAGAATGTAAAGAGGGAGGAGAGAAGAGAATGTAAAGAGGGAGGAGAGAATGTAAAGGGGATGTAAAGAGGGAGGAGAGAATGTAAAGAGGGAGGAGAGAATGTAAAGGGGATGTAAAGAGGGAGGAGAGAATGTAAAGAGGGAGGAGAGAATGTAAAGGATGTAAAGAGGGAGGAGAGAATGTAAAGGATGTAAAGAGGGAGGAGAGAATGTAAAGGATGTAAAGAGGGAGGAGAGAATGTAAAGGGGATGTAAAGAGGGAGGAGAGAATGTAAAGAGGGAGAAGAGAATGTAAAGAGGGAGGAGAGAATGTAAAGAGGGAGGAGATAATGTAAAGGGGATGTAAAGAGGGAGGAGAGAATGTAAAGGGGATGTAAAGAGGGAGGAGAGAATGTAAAGAGGGAGGAGAGATTGTAAAGAGGGAGGAGAGAATGTAAAGGATGTAAAGAGGGAGGAGAGAATGTAAAGAGGGAGGAGAGAATGTAAAGAGGATGTAAAGAGGGAGGAGAGAATGTAAAGAGGATGTAAAGAGGGAGGAGAGGATGTGAAGAGGGAGGAGAGAATGTAAAGAGGGAGAAGAGAATGTAAAGAGGGAGGAGAGAATGTAAAGGGGATGTAAAGAGGGAGGAGAGAATGTAAAGAGGGAGAAGAGGATGTAAAGAGGGATGAGAATGTAAAGGGGATGTAAAGAGGGAGGAGAGAATGTAAAGAGGGAGGAGAGAATGTAAAGAGGGAGGAGAGAATGTAAAGAGGGAGAAGAGAATGTAAAGCGGGAGGAGAGAATGTAAAGAGGGAGGAGATAATATAAAGAGGATGTAAAGAGGGAGGAGAGAATGTAAAGAGGGAGGAGGGAACGTAAAGAGGGAGGAGAGAATGTAAAGAGGATGTAAGAGGGAGGAGAGAATGTAAAGAGGATGTAAAGAGGGAGGAGAGAATGTAAAGAGGGAGGAGAGAATGTAAAGAGGGAGAAGAGAATGTAAAGAGGGAGGAGAGAATGTAAAGGGGATGTAAAGAGGGAGGAGAGAATGTAAAGAGGGAGGAGAGAATGTAAAGAGGGAGGAGAGAATGTAAAGAGGGAGGAGAGAATGTAAAGAGGGGGGAGAGAATGTAAAGAGGGAGAAGAGAATGTAAAGAGGGAGGAGAGAATGTAAAGAGGGAGGAGATAATGTAAAGAGGATGTAAAGAGGGAGGAGAGAATGAATGTAAAGAGGGAGGAGAGAATGTAAAGAGGGAGGAGAGAATGTAAAGGGGGATGAGAATGTAAAGGGGATGTAAAGAGGGAGGAGAGAATGTAAAGAGGGAGGAGAGAATGTAAAGAGGGAGGAGAGAATGTAAAGAGGGAGGAGAGAATGTAAAGAGGGAGGAGAGAATGTAAAGAGGGAGAAGAGAATGTAAAGAGGGAGGAGAGAATGTAAAGAGGGAGGAGATAATATAAAGAGAATGTAAAGAGGGAGGAGAGAATGTAAAGAGGGAGGAGAGAATATAAAGAGAATGTAAAGAGGGAGGAGAGGATGTAAAGAGGGAGGAGAGAATGTAAAGGGGATGTAAAGAGGGAGGAGAGAATGTAAAGAGGGAGAAGAGGATGTAAAGAGGGATGAGAATGTAAAGGGGATGTAAAGAGGGAGGAGAGAATGTAAAGAGGGAGGAGAGAATGTAAAGAGGGAGGAGAGAATGTAAAGAGGGAGAGAGAATGTAAAGAGGGAGAAGAGAATGTAAAGAGGGAGGAGAGAATATAAAGAGGATGTAAAGAGGGAGGAGAGAATGTAAAGAGGGAGGAGAGAATGTAAAGAGGATGTAAAGAGGGAGGAGAGAATGAATGTAAGAGGGGAGGAGAGAATGTAAAGAGGGAGGAGAGAATGTAAAGAGGGAGGAGAGAATGTAAAGAGGGAGGAGAGAATGTAAAGAGGGAGGAAGAGAATGTAAAGAGGGAGGAGAGAATGTTATGAAGGAGAGAATGTAAAGAGGGATGTAGATAGAGGTTTAGAGGATGTAAGAGGGGGAGATGTAAGAGGGAGGAGAGATGTAAGAGATGTAAGAGGGAGGTGAGAATGTAAGAGGGGTGAGAGAATGTAAAGGGGATGTGAAGAGGGAGGAGAGAATGTAAAGGGGATGTGTTGAGGTGGGAGGAGAATGTAAAGGGGATGTAAGAGGGAGGAGAGAATGTAAAGATGTAAAGAGGGAGGAGAATGTAAAGGGGATGTAAAGAGGGAGGAGAATATAAAGATGATGTAAAGAGGGAGGAGAGCTTTATGCTTGTTGAACTTGTTGGACAGCGCTGCACAGACGGCTGACTTGAGCAGTGCATGACGGTTAGAGCTTGTGTACGGCTTCAGACAGCGACGCCCCGTGACTGTGACGTATGGTCTCAGAGTACGGCGAGAGCGATTCGAGAGCAGGACTCAGCCAGAGCAGTTTCTCCAGAGCGACTCACGAGCTCTGATGACGACACAACTGATCCACGATTTGCCGAATCCACCGCACAAATCTGTTTTTTATAACAGTGAAAGCTCTTTTCATGTAGTCGCGATGTTATATTGTCATGGTTATCAAAATAAAACTGATACAATGTAGACCCCACTTCATTGGGATTTAGGCTTATGTTGAACTATATTCTTGTACAAACAGACGCTGTATTAAGCAGTACATGTATTGAATCAAAATGTCTCTGAAATATCGGTGTATTTGGCAAATAATGCATTTATTCCACTTCAGCTGTGGTAAAGTATGCAAACACAGCGCAAGCGTCACTACGGGAAGCAGAAAGAGTCAAACTCACGTCTCAGTTTTCAGCTCCTCCCGCCTCCACACGGCAACTCTCACCGATCGGTTACATCCAGCCACAGCCCATGTCCAACACAGCTAATGTAAAGGATGAAAGAGGGAGGAGTGAAGGTAAAGAGGGAGAAAATGGGGAGGAGTGAAGGTAAAGAGGATGGAAAAGAGGGAGGAGTGAAGGTAAACAGGTTGAAAAGAGGGAGGAGTGAAGGTAAACAGGTTGAAAAGAGGGAGGAGTAAAGGTAAAGAGGATGGAAAAGAGGGAGGATTGAAGGTAAAGAGGGAGAAAATGGGGGAGGAGTGAAGGTAAAGAGGATGGAAAAGAGGGAGGAGTGAAGGTAAAGAGGGAGAAAAGAGGGAGGAGTGAAGGTAAAGAGGATGGAAAAGAGGGAGGAGTGAAGGTAAAGAGGGAGAAAATGGGGGAGGAGTGAAGGTAAAGAGGATGGAAAAGAGGGAGGAGTGAAGGTAAAGAGGGAGAAAAGAGGGAGGAGTGAAGGTAAAGAGGATGGAAAAGAGGGAGGAGTGAAGGTAAAGAGGGAGAAAATGGGGGAGGAGTGAAGGTAAAGAGGATGGAAAAGAGGGAGGAGTGAAGGTAAAGAGGGAGAAAATGGGGAGGAGTGAAGGTAAAGAGGATGGAAAAGAGGGAGGAGTGAAGGTAAAGAGGTTGAAAAGAGGGAGGAGTGAAGGTAAAGAGGGAGGAGTGAAGGTAAAGGAGGAGGTAGAGATTTTGATGGGTGGATGGAGAAATATCGAGGATGGTTGTGCACTGAGAATCATTCCCACCTCCAAGTTAATTGATTTTTCATTGTTCTTTTTTTTTTTTTTTTATGTTTTTGAATTTCTGTCATTAACTGCAATGTGTACTTTCAACACAATGTGTTCAAGACTGTTAATATTAAAGAGTCATTTAATTGGAGTGTGTGTCACTCGAGTCCCCAAAGAGTCATTTAATCGGAGTGTGTGTGTCTCTCAAGTCCCCAAAGAGTCATTTACTTGGAGTGTGTGTCTCTCAAGTCCCGAAAGAGTCATTTAATCGGAGTGTGTGTGTCTCTCAAGTCCCCAAAGAGTCATTTAATCGGAGTGTGTGTGTCTCTCAAGTCCCCAAAGAGTCATTTAATCGGAGTGTGTGTGTGTGTGTGTGTGTCTCTCAAGTCCCCAAAGAGTCATTTAATCGGAGTGTGTGTGTCTCTCAAGTCCCCAAAGAATCATTTAATCAGAGTGTGTGTGTGTGTCTCTCAAGTCCCCAAAGAGTCATTTAATCGGAGTGTGTGTGTGTGTCTCTCAAGTCCCCAAAGAGTCATTTAATCGGAGTGTGTGTGTCTCTCAAGTCCCCAAAGAGTCATTTAATCGGAGTGTGTGTGTGTCTCTCAAGTCCCCAAAGAGTCATTTAATCGGAGTGTGTGTGTCTCTCAAGTCCCCAAAGAGTCATTTAATCGGAGTGTGTGTGTGTCTCTCAAGTCCCCAAAGAATCATTTAATCGGAGTGTGTGTGTCTCTCAAGTCCCCAAAGAGTCATTTAATCGGAGTGTGTGTGTCTCTCAAGTCCCCAAAGAGTCATTTAATCGGAGTGTGTGTGTCTCTCAAGTCCCCAAAGAGTCATTTAATCGGAGTGTGTGTGTGTCTATCAAGTCCCCAAAGAGTCATTTAATTGAAGTGTGTGTTTTTTTTGTTTGTTTTTTGGACAATTACTACACTTTACAGAAGAACATGACTAATGTGTTAAAGCCCCAGTGAGTTAGCCTGGCTCCGCCCTCCTACGCACTTCCGCTCAATTTTATTTTCCTTCAGTACTACGTCTGGGATTGTGCTGTAGACTTTGGTTTCCAGAAATAATTTTTTTACCGGTCCAATCAGCGAACAGAGGGAGTGGCTGAGAACGATGACGTTGATGTAGCGCGTCAGTTTGAGTTGGAGTTCAGTAATGGCAGCGGAGAAAGACGTGAGAAAATCTATTCGGTCCGTTGTTGCAAAACTGCCGAATATCCAGAAGTTAAAGCCGGAGCAAGATCAATGTTTGCTAAGTGTTGTTGGTGGCCATGATGTTGTGGCCCTCCTCCCCAAGGGGTTCGGGAAAAGTTTAATTTTCCAGCTCACTCCGCTAGTGGTGAATGAGTTAGCTAAGGCGAACGATAGGATGCAAAGCCGATAGTTGTTGTCGTCTCCTCTTGTTGCACTAATGGAGGACCAAGTGAGGGAGGCAGAAAGGTTAGGAGTTGGTGCTGGGCAGCTCGGCGTGCACGATGATCACTGTACAGCATTTGCGGCAGATCCGAAACGACCGCAGCGGCGTATTGTTAATGATTACACCCAGCTTCGACAGTTGACTGAATACATCACTGTCCTTAGTGTCAAATAAACATTTAGAATTTAGAATTGTTCCTTGAACTCTTAAATTCGATGAACAAAACATGCAGCTCTCGTTGACAGACATCTTATTCTAAACATAATCCTCTGATCATTCGGACTTGTTTTTTTATTGCTTAAAACAATACACAAGTAATAACAGAAAACATAATACAAAAACAAACAAAAAATAATAATAAAAACAAAACAAAAATAAAACAGTAGGAGGATAATATAAAATAAACATGAACAAGTTAAGAGAATTACATGACACTGAAAAAGGAAAATAATTACAAACAGTTAATGTTTTTAAGGCTTTTTTTGTTCTCAGACAACTTAATTGAAAAGAGGTATTTTTAAAATTCTTTCACAAATATAAGAAAGAGAGGTTTAGCATTTAGATATTTAGATTTATGAATATGGAATTCGGACTTGTTGTTTCCAGCCGGTTACGGCGCATGACATACGTCACGACCACACGTTAGCGATTGGCTATGGCAGATCCTGAGTGACGCTGGGCAGATCCAATAGTTTTGAACTTTAACAGAGAACCCGCCTACAAGGAAGTAAACGTTTCTCAATGGAGCGAGGCCAGACTCTCTGTACAAATGAAATGTACGAGAGTCTGGTAGAACCAGGCTACCAGTGAGTAGCCAAAGACTCAAGATGTTTTTGTGATAATGATTATTTTGCAGTCGATGCTAAATTAACTAGAGGGATGCAGGCCGTGGTCTTAGAAAAACTATTTAGGCTATATATATATATATTAGTTTGCGTGCCGTGTGCTCGGCTGCTTGCTGTGTTGTGATCGTAATTATACGATCACGCGAGAGAGAAAGTAGATGTGTGCAGTTTCAGCCGTCCTCCTCTGATTGTGATGTGATCGAAATAACAAACAAAACAATTTTGTAAAATGATATATGAATCATTTTTATTTTATCATATATCATTTTACAAAACTTTTTTGTGCATGTGCTCCCGCACACACAATTTCAGTCACAACACGCAGTCAGAGGATGCGCTGAAACATCAGCTCGCGATGCTGTTCCCTTCATTCATAACTCGGACTGAGAAGGATAGGCTATATTTGTGTAAATAGTTGTGCAACTGCGCAAACTTTATGAAGTTTAATGTTTGGGTTCCAGGGGAATTTATGACTGTTTCACCTTTTCAACCTCATCAAAGTTTCGTAATTAGTAAGTTCTGTGCTTTTTCTCTTTTTTTTCTTGTGTGCTGACTGATGAGGGGCCGATGTGCCTTGGTGAAACGGTGTTTGTACATGTAGCTTATTTTTTTAATTATCGTGGCAAGCAATCATAAAATACAGCATATTGCACAAAAAAAAAGCAATTTACTGAGAAACGGACCTCGGGTTTGGGTCGGGCTCAGGCTTAAAATATAACCGTAATGTTCGGGTCAGGTTAAATGATTTCGGGTACGGGCCGGGTTTGGGCTTAAGTTTAAAGCCTGTGCTGACCTCTACTTCAGGCACATAACTTGTAAAATTTCAGCAATTATTAAATGACTTCTGTAGAGCTGTTTTACAGTTGAAATAGAATTGAGCTGAATAATGACACTATTGTCTTCAGTTCCATCTTTGGTTCTCTCTGATAGTCAATCAATCAAATACAGTCAAATGAATAATATTTCTGAATGTTAATTGTCATTCCCCAACTGAGCAGTGAAGGACACTTCATCTCAAGCTACAAATCAGACAAAAATGTTGGCTACCCATTTTCTGTGATCTTGACGAAATAAAAATAAAAATAAAAAACTGTTTACTCACTAAATATATACCATCTCAACAAAGTCCTGATATTATACCTTTACCAGAATCTGTGTATCACCATGGTCCTCAAAGTATGACTTAACCAGAGTCTGTGTATCACCATGGTCCTCAAAGTATGACTTGATCAGAGTTTGTGTTTAATGTCCCCAAAATGGACATAAAAAATACTGTCCCTAAAGTGAAGGCAAAATGTCAGGTCTTTAAGGAAGACTTTTATTAATAAAATCAAGTGATAAGTGTGATGACAGCTTCTCCAGAAGTGCAGTCATGTCTTTCTTTTGTCTCTAGACCCTTCAGAAAGGGGTGTCCCTAAAGGTAGGGTTCCCAGTCATACGTCCTCACATTGTGGTTAAGTAGGTATGTGTGTGTGTGTGTGTGTGTGTGTGTGTGTGTGTGTGTGTGTGTGTGTGTGTGTGTGTCTGTCTGTCTCTCTGTGCAGTTTGTACATCCGTAACTAATGAGAAAGTAATGTCAGAGCCAGCTGCTCAGTGTTGTGTGAACGAGGTCAGGGAACTGCATAAGCAGCAGATACTCTGCTGCTAAACGCCCAAAGCTTCTGTTTCCACAAGGACAACACTGGCCTCACAGCGTCTTTCCTCAAGATAAAAGTCATCTTCACCCTCCACCATTGTTTGTCTACATTCATCCATCACACTAGTGATTACAGCTCAGCCAAGCTTTCATCAGTGGAGGAAATTAAATCAAATAAAGACTTGAGGCGAAATGCAGCGTTTTCAGTAGCTATGGCTGTTTTTGAATGGCATGGAAGGGGAATTTTGTTTGTTTGTCTTTCAGTAAAAATATGAAATTAACATTGTGTATATCAGTATTTGCTTAGAAAAGCTCCCAAAATTAAGATAATTAATTACCGTATAATGTTACCGTATTTCGTTGACTGATAAGAAAATGTATATGTGTGTATATATATATATATATATATATATATATTCAGTCAATATATTAATCACTATTCAAGATTCTAAAGTCAATATATGATTCATTTTATTTCCATTTTGAAAATATTCACTGCCCTTCAGCAAACAGAATTATTTTTTTCTTTCTTCTTTTTTAGTTTGGTACAATGGATTCTTCTTTGTATTATCTTTCGTTTTTTTTATAATTAATTGTACTAAACTAATGTGTTCAATTGTAAGCTCTAACTGTAATATTACTAATCAAATTAGATAAAAAAGATATGAAACGAGAAAGCTTGACAGCACATTTGGCACTCAGTCAGATAACCTTTAATATGCAATTATAAATCAGAGGCACTATACAAAAACATCAGTGATGACTTGAGTTTAGACGTCAAGTCTCATCTCATCTCTTCTTCATAAATCTCTGAAGCTGGCGATTACCATTCAGAAGACGGCACGCCTTCCCATCTGTCACAAGGAAAATTGCATCATCATTTTCACAATCCATCCATCCATCCTCCAGATGTCAGATGTTTTTTCTCCCCGCCGTGTTTATCACAGATATTTTGATAGACGGGAGTTTATTTATATCCCTTCTCAAACAAAATGTCGTTTCAGAACTTTGATCTTGCTGTACAATCTGACAAACAGTAAAAAATAGTTAGCTGAGGTAGAGCTTAGCTGAGAAATGTTGTTTCGTCTCATGTTTGGGTAGAGGATCTGCTTAAAGAATAGTGACTCCATGTCTGTGTGAGAGAGGCTTTTACAAGGAACATTCACGGATACTTTTTATCTTTATTCAAGGCCTCTAATGGAGCCACTCTCCGATGTCACTTTCAAGACATCTCATCTCTTTGATATGTTACCATCACAGCTGAAGGGGTGTTTATATCTCAAGGAGGTCTGTAATACCTGGAGAAAGATATCTGTTCATAGCATTCCCATTCATCAATGACAGATGGGAAATAATTGGGCTATATATAAAATATAAAAAATATTTTCAATAAGTCTGGTGGACACTGTTTTTGAAAGGATTCTCTTATGCTCACCAAGGCTGCATTTTTTTTTTTTTTAAACAACAACAACAACAGTAGAAACAGTAATATCGTAAAATTCCATCTATCTGTCTGTCTGTTTATCAATGTCTTGATGCTTAAAGCTAAAGCCTGGCTCACACTACAGGAGTTTTAGGCCGATTTATGCCCGATTTTCCCCTCCCGAGAATCGGAGAAAAAATCTTGTCGAGGACCTCGATCGGTTCCGATGTTCGGCACAGATTATCTGGTAATGTGAGGCATTCACAGATCGAATTTTGCACCTCCCGATCTGCTCTTACACAAATCGGGCTCGCCCCGATCATATCAAACATGTTTGATATTTATCGGGATGAGCAAGATTGTGATTACGTCAGTACTGTCACAATAGCCAATAAGTAGGGCTGTCATGGTGAAGGAATTTCCATTGAGGTAATTTTGAGTGACTCAGCGCGATGCGCGCATTATCTCCATTTATCCATTTATTGCTAAATAAATAAGCATAATAGGCCTACAGTATAATAAATAATAATAAAATACTAAATGCATAATAAAGGCATCTGAAATAATAAACTAAGTAGCCTACAATCTAGTGTTGTCAAAAATATAGATTCTTCGATATCGATCCTGAACCATCTGCAACTCTTCCGTCTTCCGCAGGATGCACGCGATCTTCAGTAGTGAACGCGCCAGAGAGAAATGCACATAAGCAGAGAGCAGTCTGTAGTCTGTTTTCTTTCGTTTTGAATTGTTCTGTTTAAAAGTAGACATGTCTGTGAGGCAAGTAGGCTATCTTATAGGCTACGCTGAGTTTCGGTTCATTTATGAAGTATCGCCGACGCCTCCGTTTCGTGATTATCTATCGTCTGCTATATTTACTTCTTATTTATAAAAATCCAGGCAATTGGTTGATGAAACATTGTTTAAAATTAAGAAACAATTAATACAAAACGAAATTCGATTTAAAGAAAGGTTTTGTGCTTTCTGTTTGATGTCTTTGTGAAAGTTTATGCCTAAAGCATATTTTAAAGTCGCTTAGAGCGGTCATGTCCGTAACCGTAACATTGTTTTTTCCTCAAATGCCAACACGAAAAATAAAATAATATGAATATTTTATGTTCTGTGGAGACTGAGAGCCCTTTCTTCATCCGGTGGGTAGTAGCTACTGTAAGCTATTACTTTGGTTTGCACAGTGTAGGCCTACACAAAAATATTTTCATTATAAAATATTTATATTCATTATAAAGTTATATTCATTCAAAGATAGGTTAAATGAAACAAGCTGTTAATTATTTTAATTTTAACTTTGAGCTCCACTTTACAATGCTCAGCTGAGCAGCAATGGGCATTGAGCAACGCTGCTGATGCTTTACCTTATAGAGATCTATGGCATTGATTCATTGTATTGAACAGAGCTGACGCCATTCATTAGAAATATCCTTATTAAAAGGATGATTTTTTTTTTTAAAGATTTCGCCTTCCTTGGTCACACGGCAACCTTTTCACGAATATGACTTGATATGAAGGACAGATACTTTGTTTACATCCACCTTTCCGCTTCCGATCTGTTGCGTGAGATCACGTGAGGCGCTTTCTCTGGCACGAATCTTAATAACATTGTGTAGTGTGTGATGCGCCACGATTTTCAAATCTTGTAGTGTGAGCATGTTTAAGATTTGAGGTAAGAAAATCTGCAAAGATTCTCCTTAAGTGTGAGCTGCAACCAGATTTCAAAATCGGTTAGGATTTTAAAACTCCTGTAGTGTGAGCGAGGCTTAAGATGCTTTAAATCCATTCTGTAGATTTTCCCATATTGGAAAAGGTGAAAACTGCCCGCCGTCTGGTTCCGCCTACAATTCAAGCATATAATTGCAGACTATAGCACATTTATTTAAAAACTAATGTTCTTTTTGCAAGGAAATGTTTAGGAAAGTATTTGCCTCTCATGAGCCTCTCATGCTGATGTTGTTTTCTTTTTAACCCTCATGTGGTGTTCAAAACCCTATAACACCTGTGGTGTTCCCGGTCAAAAATGACCGGGCCATAAAAAAAAACTTATAAATCACTCATTATACCATATTTTCACCCAATCTTGGATTCAATCTTTTTGTCAACATGTTCTCTTTCAATTAGGACTGGTTTTATATTTTGATTTGCATCTGAATAATCATAGGCCTCATTTATTTGAGAGTAGGCATTTCATTTTTTGAGTAATTTTTAAAAAAAAATTGAATAATTTTGGAAATATTAAATAAAATCTGAAGAAAATTGGTACTGTTGATCACACTAGTCAACTTAACATTTTCACCAGGAATTTTGTTTTGATACTTTTGTTTTGTAAAAAATATGGCACATAGTCACACTTGTGGTGTTCCCGGTCAAAAATGACCGGCCTATAAAAAATAGCTTATAAGTCACTCATTATACCATATTTTCACCCAATCTTGGATTCAATCTTTTTGTCAACTTGTTCTCTTTCAATTAGGACTGGTTTTATATTTCTGTTTGCATCTGATTAATCGGGGGCCTCATTTGTCTGAGAGTAGGCATCTCATTTTTTGAGTAAAAAACAAATAATTTATGAGTAAATTTGGAAATATGAAAAAAAAAAAAATGAAAAAAATGGCTACTGTTGATCACACTAGTCTACTCTAATGTTTCACCAGGAATTTTGTTTTGAAACTTTTGTTTTGTAAAAAATATGGCTCATAGTCACACTTGTGGTGTTCCCGGTCAAAAATGACCGGCCTATAAAAAATAGCTTATAAGTCACTCATTATACCATATTTTCACCCAATCTTGGATTCAATCTTTTTGTCAACTTGTTCTCTTTCAATTAGGACTGGTTTTATATTTCTGTTTGCATCTGATTAATCGGGGGCCTCATTTGTCTGAGAGTAGGCATCTCATTTTTTGAGTAAAAAACAAATAATTTATGAGTAAATTTGGAAATATGAAAAAAAAAAATGAAAAAAATGGCTACTGTTGATCACACTAGTCTACTCTAATGTTTCACCAGGAATTTTGTTTTGAAACTTTTGTTTTGTAAAAAATATGGCTCATAGTCACACTTGTGGTGTTCCCGGTCAAAAATGACCGGCCTATAAAAAATAGCTTATAAGTCACTCATTATACCTTATTTTCACCCAATCTTGGATTCAATCTTTTTGTCAACTTGTTCTCTTTCAATTAGGACTGGTTTTATATTTCTGTTTGCATCTGATTAATCGTGGGCCTCATTTATCTGAGAGTAGGCATGGTCAAAAATGGTCACAATGGCCGACCATTGAAAGTGAATGGGAGAGACTGAAAATAACAGAACAATTTAGTTTTCAGGAGCATGTTCATTATTTTCATGTACACATATGAGCATGTGTGCTTGCAAACATCGAGCCCTTGGACCTGTGCATGTAGCGATACATTTATACACACGCTATCCAGACACACACACGTTAAAACACACAAACTTTTTTAAATATTACACACATTCTTTTCCACAGAGAGAAATTTGATCCTACCCTAACCTGCATCTAATATACATTTATCCATCTGACATTACCACACACACACACACACAGGCCGTGATCAGATTTTTGACTCAGAAACTAGTGAGGAGGAGGAAATTCAGGATGCATCTTGCAGTGAAGATGTTTCTGAAGAGGAAGGCACCACTGAATCGGCTACGGAGCTTGAAACAACTGATGAGGAGCAGTCTTCCAGTGATGAGGGCCCAGCTGAGGTTACCGTTTCATTCTGGTCAAAAGATGGAACTTTGTCCTGGCCTTCATCCCCACCTATGAGGCAAGGCAGGTTTTCTTCTGAAGGCCTTCCTCTTCAGAAACATCTTCACTGCAAGATGCATCCTGCATTTCCTCCTCCTCACTAGTTTCTGAGTAAAAAATCTGATGAATAACATCATGTGCAGAGCTGTTTTGCCATTGTGCTGCCACAAATGAATGACAAGCAAGGTGCTGTGAGGCATTTTATATATGCCTGTGCTATCACATGATGTATATTTGTAAATATTGTCTAGTTCTGTGTGAGAACCTCACAGTTCCAAAACAAAATGTCATAATATTTTGTCTGGAAGCTGTGATGAAACAAGACCATGAAAGAAAGATTCTTTTGAAGCCGGGTCACTGCAGTCACGGCCAGTTTGTGTGTGTGTGTGTGTGTGTGTGTGTGCGCGTGTGTGTGCGTGTGTGTGTGTGTGTGTGTGTGTGTGTGGTAATGTCAGATGGATAAATGTATATTAGATGCAGGTTAGGGTAGAATCAAATTTCTCTCTGTGGAAAAGAATGTGTGTAATACTCAAAAAAGTTTGTGTGTTTTAACGTGTGTGTCTGGGTAGCGTGTGTATAAATGTATCGATACATGCACAGGTCCAAAGGCTCGATGTTTGCAAGCACACATGCTCATATGTGTACATGAAAATAATGAACATGCTCCTGAAAACTAAATTGTTCTGTTATTTTCAGTCTCTCCCATTCACTTTCAATGGTCGGCCATTGTGACCATTTTTGACCATGCCTACTCTCAGATAAATGAGGCCCACGATTAATCAGATGCAAACAGAAATATAAAACCAGTCCTAATTGAAAGAGAACAAGTTGACAAAAAGATTGAATCCAAGATTGGGTGAAAATATGGTATTATAAGTGATTTATAAGCTATTTTTTATAGGCCGGTCATTTTTGACCGGGAACATCTCAAGTGTGACTATGTGCCATATTTTTTACAAAACAAAAGTTTCAAAACAAAATTCCTGGTGAATCATTAGAGTAGACTAGTGTGATCAACAGTAGCCATTTTTTTCATTTTTTTTTTTCATATTTCCAAATTTACTCATAAATTATTTGTTTTTTACTCACAAAATGAGATGCCTACTTTCAGATAAATGAGGCCCCCGATTAATCAGATGCAAACAGAAATATAAAACCAGTCCTAATTGAAAGAGAACAAGTTCACAAAAAGATTGAATCCAAGATTGGGTGAAAATATGGTATAATGAGTGACTTATAAGCTATTTTTTATAGGCCGGTCATTTTTGACCGGGAACACCACAAGTGTAACAATGTAACAAAACTCCCACAAAAAAATAAGAAATTTTTCAAAAAAAACCTGAGATTTAGTTAAACCGTTTGGGAACAAAGTCACTAAGTTTCAGTCCAAAGCGATAACATTAACTAGTATTTTCGGGAAAAAGAAATTCTTCTCCGGGTCAAATTGACCCGAACACCACATGAGGGTTAAGTTTGATCTGCTAATGATACACAGGCAGAGAGAGAAAGGCTTTGGTGCTGAGCAATGTCATCATTTGTTTCCTTGCATCCCTTGCAATAAATGAATTTCCCCATGACTTGCATCTTCCTGCTGAGATGACACACAAATGCACAACTGAGGCAACTGCTAACTGTGTGTTTATGGGATTTGTGTGTTTGCCTGTGCAAGTGCAAATGTGTTCATAGATCTGTAGTGAATGTGAAATGCATTAGTTTAATATTTACAAAAATACACATTCCAGAATGTTATATATATATATATTTTTTTTTTTACTTTATCACAGCGTATCACATAGTAATTGAAACTCCCATTTCTTTGTCAATTGACAGGAAATGTTATTGGTCGGAGACAACATGAAAATGACACATTTTTGATTGGTTGAGGTCAATTCAACAAAATCTCCATCTCTCTGTTTTACTTTTTTTTTCTTCGAGCTGTCAGAATTATTTGGAAAAGAGGTCAGAAGTTCATAGAGAGAGTGAAAGATGGATATTAATCAGCTCTTATGAGCATAAACATTTCAGCAGCCAATGGAACTTAAACTAATCAATGACATATTATGAACTGGTTTAAATAAGTGATGTAAAATCAATGCCATGTGTCTAATCATCACTTAATCTGGCATAACTCAACTTTCAACATGCATAGAGAACGTCAGCCCATTTTCCGTATGAACTGGTAATATGTCACATGTGATCATTATGACCCGTCTGTCCTTTGCAGTGAGAGCTACATTTAAAAAAAATAGAGTTTTTTTAATGGTGCTTTCTTCTATTTTTTTGGCTGTTACAAAAACCATTCATGATGTTTTTCTATTGATTTTCGTTTCACTTGGTGTTCGTTTGTGGCTCATAAATTCTCGTCCTTCTGTAAGTTATTCTTTTATTCTTCTGATCTGGGAAGTTTTGCTGCTTATCTAATAATGATGACAGCTTTGATTTGGAGGTCACTGTTGGTCTTTGGTTCCGGCTCCAGCCTGAAGCTGATATCACAAACAAGTTGACCTCTGAATCGCACTTCTGTTATGGATGCAATAACTATAATAACAGAAAGAAGCAGAAAAAAAGGGTAAATTACAACACACGCTGTGAAAGAATAAAAATGCATGAGGATCACTGAATGTCAAGATCAGATGCGTTTTTGATTCATCTATTTCAGAAAATCTTTGGTCTGGTTCTGAACCCTAGTCTTCTTGCATTCTGATCGAAAACTTGACCGACACATCTGACTTCTAACTATTAAAACGTTTTTTTTTTTTTTTTTTTTTTTTCTTTACCATGTTTTATCTTGCCAAGGCACAAAGTTGGGCCAAAACTGCCACTGAAGTCCCCTCGTAAAAAAAGCAGTATGACACGCCAATAGATGTCACATATCACATAAACAGTCCTGAAGCTAAATAAAGGTCATTTAATAACAAATGCTCAGTTGTTCCATTTTAAGGCAAAGGTAAAACAAAACATCTGATAAAAATTTTAAGCAAATGTGTTGCTAAAAATAGAAGTGTACAGAGAAATGCATCTTGATGCTGTTCTGTACCAGCACACATGAGAATATACAACATGATAACAAAGAATTGTGTGCATACAATATTATTTAGCCTTTCTGCTATGCTGTGATTTCCATTAGGGCAAAACCTTTCAGCGCTTGATGACACAAATCTGGGTTGTCAGTCTGAAAACCAAGTTCACTCAAAGTGCATTGAGTTAGCCTTTAACTTCTTGACCTGCTTTAATTTTTTTAATTCTTTAAAACACTATCCAGACTGCCAGTTTAGTGTGTTGCTTATAAGAGCAGCTTCTTCTGTCTGCTGAAGCCTTTCAGAACCAGGAAACCTGTTGTAAAATGCTGAAATGTTGGAGTGTAGCTTTTCAAAGCAGCAGCTTGATCCAAATGTTTCTCCTGAGGCACTGGTGACATTTTCTGCAGTATAAAACACACAAAGAAGGACTGTTAGGCACCATGTTTAATATCGTTTTCAGGACCAAACCATTTTTCATTGCTTTTATCACCCTGACAACAAAATTCTAATGGATATGAATGAAACGAAAAGAATGACGATGGGAAAACAACACATTTCACTGTGAAGTGTTGACAAAAAATTCAACTTTGGTCATTATTTACCAAACTGGTATGATTTTCTATCCCCTGTGGGACATAAAATAAAATATTTTTAAAGATGTATCAGGTTTTTTTTTTGGTTTTTTTGTCCAAAGTCAATGGGCACCAAAGCAACATTTTTAAAAATACGTCTTTTGTGCTTATTAAGTCAGTCGGTTTTTAATCAATTGACTCCCTTTGTATATATCATACGAGTTCTGAATATGAACTCTGCATACTTGAAGATGCAACCGCTTCACACAGTTGGTGTGCCATTTAAAGATAAACATAATGTGCTCTGCTGGGACTGCATGCTGAGAAAACTCAACGACACAATGGATCTACAACAAAATGAAGTCAAGCTGCGAGTGTATTCACACCCTGTGAAAAAGACAACTAAAAGCCTTGATAAGAAGAGTGTTTTTCATCTAACATCTTAACTCTTTCTTTCCGTCTTTCGCCTCCTCCATCTTTCCTTCCCCTCCATTCTCAGGAGTATCCGGTGTCTGAGAAATATCATCCACTGGAACCTGATTACGGCATTTATCCTGCGAAATGCCACCTGGTTTGTGGTGCAGCTCACCATGAATCCAGAGGTGCATGAGAGCAATGTGGTGAGTAAACACATACGATGACAAATATTCTCTCCTTCTCCTATTACCTTTCCTTTCAAAATACACAACCAGTGCACACATAATCTGTTATTCTTTCTCACAAATGATGTGCACACCCGCTCTTTTGTTCAATCCATTGTTCGTTCTCACTATTTCCCTCTCTTCAACCCGCTGTTATTCCCTCATTCTGTTGGCACACATGCAGAGAAACACAAGTTTATTAATTGCATTCAAAAACTGCCCCTGACAGCTGGGTCTCCGTTTCTGCACTCATTACAGGCGTGGAAATCTAACTGGCACTAGACGTGTATCTGTGGGTGTTTTGGGAGGAATGCAAACAGCTCATCGTCCAATATGCTTCTCTGAGAATTAATTACCCTCCACATTTCTGTGCTTTCTTAATCAACTCATCTGAGTCGAGCAATTAATTCATCTACCACCACGTCTATATCAGTCCCAAAGGGCTCTTCCATCTTACTTTCAAATTCAACCTCATACTCTATGATGCACATGGCGTTTCGGATGGTATCAGAGTTCGATTCCACCATGTTTGTCCTTGATACTTATCTTTTGCTGTTGCCAAAGCATAATTTGTATCTATTTATCTGCAAGGGCCGACTTAATTGCCTCTTCATGCTAAGATTTTGCACAGCAGCACATTAATTCTACCTCTGAACTCCCCTAGAGAAAAACTTGCAAGGTGTTTTCAGGAGGAAGTGGTTATTACACATTCCTCCAGGTCTGTATATAGAAAGCAGTGGCCTAATTCTCCTTGTTTAGATTCAAGTAAAGTTCCTTTGAGATGTTTAAAAGTGATAAGAAATTTTTTGAAGACAAATGCTTACTATTGACCTCTCTAGATGAAATCAAATTAGCCTTCTTGGACAAAATGGAGAGCTGTCTGTTTAACTGTGAATAAAATTGTGTAAATACACGATGTCATTGATGCACTTGTGTTGAATCGTTTCAATTACGGTTCAAGCAAGTGATCCCAGTTGTTTTGTGGTTTATACAAAGAACATCTTGACTCATTCGATCCGCTTCGCTTAATGAGGTTCAGCTTTGCATTGTCTTTTTAGCTGTATGTACAAGATGCATTCGTTTAGGAAAGGCTCACAAGTCAGAGCCAACTGCTTTTCATTGAGTTTAATAGCGCAAAATGACACATTTATTGTGAAAAGTGTCACTTTGTGGATAATTTACACAATGCCAGTTAATGACAGACATTGTTCTGTAAATAACTGCAAAATTAGCAATAAAGATCCTACAGAAGCTTGTAATCTCTACAAGGTCCTAAATTCCTGTCACACCAGGGGGCCTATTATGAAAGAGGGTTGTACAATTCAAAAGAAGTACTTCTGAGAGCTGGAAGGCTTTATGACTAAGAGAGCTTTAAATTTTTTCCCACTATTTCACATGTTGAAATAAAATCGTTACCACAGAATACATGTAATGGTCTATGGACTATTAGTTTGCTGATTAATGCCTGGAATTAATGAGTCTACAATAGTTTCTCAAGCCCATAAGGCTGATATAAGTGTTAGACTGAGATTTTGCTTTCTCCTACAGATTGTGAGAAAAGTCACCCCTTTTAACGAGAAGCCACAGGTCTGAAAGTTTATAATCGTTCAGTGACACTTGAATTCCCACTTCAGTCATAACTCACAACTGTGATTTTCAATCTTGAGTCGAGAGTGACAGATTTCTTATCTTCTCGTGAGACAACAGCATGACAGAGCTATGAAATATGGCCAAAACAAAAGAGCGGAGGCTAGGATTAAACAGGGCCCTGACACACACTGAAGCCAGTGTGACTCTTGCAAATGTCAGGAGCGTCACAGCTTTTATCCAGGTGCAGTACTGTCTTACTGTCCTGTCCGTTAAACATTAAACATCTGTCATTCACATGTTTTAGATTTTTTTTCTCTGTCAGTTGGTTTATTAATCAGCTTGTTTCTATGTGCATACAAAAAGTATATACCCTATATTGCAGAAGAACATTGGGTCTCATTCCCTAAAAATAGCGTGGATTATTTTGCATTTGTACGCACAGGAGAACTTCTCACGAAAAATATCCGCTTAATTCACAACACATTCGTATGCACATGAATTTGTTCTTAACACCGTTCTATTATTAGTGAATTTGGAGTATTCTAAATGAGCGGCCATGTACAAGGTTAGTCATTTGCATAAAACACACCCAAACCATCTTCATATAAGAGCTTTCTGCACACGCTTTCCTTACAGCCTTTCTTCACACTCGTCAAACTTGACGCTGTTTGCAGACGCGCTCTCGCCCGATCCTCGAGCAATGCCAAGTGTGCCATTCTCACCAGTTCTCACAATAAATATACCCAGATTACAGACCTCTCATTAGCCAGTTCTACATACGCGTATAGCTGAAGGCTATAACGCAGCTTTTCTTACTCTTAAACTATATGATGGAATGTATTTAAGATTAAATTAAATTGTATTATTTAATAATTTTATTATATAATTTTATATATGGATTACAAATTATGGACGTATCAATGCAACATACTTTAATATAATTATCCTGTTAGGATGAAATATAACTTTTATAACACGATTATAAGGCCGTACAGAGTAAGTGCTTTTTGCGTACGTGTGGTTTCAGTTGTTCCTATATTTTTTCGTAAATTTAGAATAACGCATGTGGTAAAGTAAACAGCCTTTAATGAACTGGTTAAACCATTAAAACTAGTTAAAAGTAGATCTACGCGTTTCGGCAACACAGTCTTCACTGTAATCCCGAAAGGGTTAGTTCACCCAAAAATTTAAATTTTGTCAGTAATTACTCACCCTCATGTTGTTCCAACCCCGTAAGACTTTCGTTCATCTTCGGAACCCAAATTAAGATATTTTTGATTAAATCTGAGAGCTGTCTCACTCCTCCATAGGCTTCTATGTTATTGAAACTTGCCGGCCCAGAAAAGTTAGTAAAAGTTAGTAAAAACATCGTTAAAATAGTCCAAGTGACTACAGTGGCTATATTCTTAAGGTTTTTACAGAGGGGTTTGTTCATATGTCATTCAGATTCTGATTTATACAACATTTTATACCTAAAAACGGGGCGAATTTTTTTTTTCTGTTGACAGTTTTTTTCTGATTAATGGAATTATAAAAAGAGATATCCAAAATCCCCTCTGTAAAAACATTTGACTCTAATATGTCAACAAATTAAAACATGTTATTTTTGAATTTTGAATCAGGCTTTATCCAATGTTCAGACTTCTCTTCTGGGATATATGCAAGGCACACCTGTGCAATAATCATGCTGTCTAATCAGCATCTTGATATGCCACACCTGTGAGGTGGATGGATTATCTCGGCAAAGGAGAAGTGCTCACTAACGCAGATTGAGGCAGATTTGTGAACAATATTTGAGAGAAATAAGCCTTTTGTGTACATAGAAAAAGTCTTAGATCTTTGAGTTCAGCTCATGAAAAATGGGGGCAAAAACAAAAGTGTTGTGTTTATAATTTTGTTCAGTGTATATATATGTATATATATATATATATATAATAACAACACTGTTGTTATTATTACTTCAGTATTAACTGATAAACTATCATAGGAACTATTTAATTCATACACCTAAATATTTACAACAAAAAAATACTAACACCTTAAAGATTATATATGAAACATTATGATTTGTGCTGCAGTTAACCTTCTGCTGTGTTTTCTACTATGTTTGATCTGTCAAACCCATAAATATTTTGATATTCAGGACCATCTGAGAGGTTTTGTACTTCTGATAGTCCTGTCATGCGAAGCGATAACCCACTGGCTTTTATCATACTTTCATCTAAATCTGTTCCATCTCTGGGCCATGTTTCAGACCCCTACACCCCCCACCCATCTGTAAAGTCCCTTCTTTTAGAGTAGAACGGTTTTATCCCCTGCTTGGTGTTTGAACTCAGCTTCAATCATAAAGAGTAGACATTCCACACACACGTAATCACGCACAAGCTTTCATTTCCTCAAGCTATTAAAATAAAAGCATTTTGAAACAGAGAATGCTTACAAGAAGTGGCATGGTGATCTCCTAGGGTACAATTTAGGACAGTTTCTAAACATCTAACTTGATTTCTCTTTCTCTCATCGCTCTCAGATCTGGTGCAGGCTGGTCACAGCAGCGTATAATTATTTCCATGTGACCAACTTCTTCTGGATGTTTGGAGAGGGCTGCTATCTGCACACAGCCATAGTACTGACATACTCCACTGACAAACTGAGGAAATGGATGTTCATATGTATAGGCTGGTGTAAGTATCCCATGATGCACAACTCTGGAAATTATCCAGTTTTGGATCATGTACTGTACCTGTTTCATAAAATGACCCTGAACATGTCCGTTTACTTTAAAGTTAATGTGACACACAATACACAATACACAACCCATATTAAGTACATAATCTTAAGTATTGCTGTGTCACATAGCATATGTAGGGTTGGATTTAAGACATCATTGAAAGAGGAAAGTAGTTTTGATTAAAGATTGAAAAATTCTGTCATCATTTACTCACCCTTGAGTTGTTCCAAACCCGTAAGACTTCAGAACACAAATTAAGATATATTTTTTTATAAAATCTGAGCCAGTTCTGTACTCTCCATTGATAGCTACGCAACTACCACTTTGACGCTTCAAAAGGTTCATTGTCCTTCGAGGTGTCCATTGTCTAGGTTTTAATGGACTTCGGCGGAGGCAACCGTCCTAATTAAAAAGAGTAATTAATGGCAGAATTTTCATTTTTGGGTGAACTAACCCTTTAAGACAAACACAGCAAGATCAGGATTGTGCATTACATGAACTAAGAAAGCAAAAAAAGGTCAGCTCTGATTTTATGTTGCCTTTAAAGTACATCATTGATTAAATTACTTTTGATTAGTAACTTGAAAAAAGAGACACAGCTACAGTAGTAGATAATTACACTAATGAGGATTGCAATTTGATCAGGTTCTCTTCTGAACCATGGACGAGTTATTATGCGAATAAACAAGCCTTGGATTTTCCTCATTAAAAATGCATTGCAAATGAGTCATTGCCGAGGATTTATCACACAGTCCCTTAATAGTATCAATTATACTGTTTGTACAATGTCTTTGATTTTCAAAGTAAGTGAGTAGAAATTTGCTCTGCTTTTTTCCGAAGGTATTCCATTCCCCATTATCGTCGCATGGGCCATTGGCAAGCTGTACTATGACAATGAAAAGTGAGTTTGCTGATGCTTTCTGTCATTTTCTTCCTTTTTTATCTCTGTATAATATCTGCATTTTACTCTACACACACAAACTCCCTCACCTAATTTACAATAAAAGCAATTAAAGGTTAGATTAACCCCAATTATCTCCATCATCTACCCTCGTCTTGCTCATTAAACAATCGATTCACGATAAAGCCAGAGAAGCTTTCTGTAAGTGATGCTAATTAACGCCTGCTACTCACAAAATTGATGAGTGACACTGATGTAAACATCCCAGAGTTCAATAGTAGTCAAGACTTGATATATACAGTTAAAAGATCTTCTAAATAAAAAGACTCTTTATAATAAAAACTAACAAATGACTAACACATTAAACTAAAGCCCACATTAACTGCTTTAGTCCCAAGATGGGACACTACAAAGAAACGATGTTTCATTGTGAAAAATGTTCATTTATTCATATTAAATAGGGGTAGAGGGGTATATAATATCCATTGTCCGGGCTTTATATTTAGGTTTAAATGCATGAAATATGCCATTATTGTAATATATGAAAATATTTTCACCATTTTTGCAGATTTACTGTCTTCTGTATGTGAAATACTAATAGTTTTACCATGTATAATATGAATTAAATAGTAGTTACATTAATTAGATTTATTGTGTCATTATGTCACAAGTAAGTAGGGAGTGTGTAATAATTTATGGGTGGGTGGGTGGTTGGGTGGTTGGGTGGTTGGGTAGATGTGTGGATGATTTGGATAGATGGATGGATGGATTGATGGTTTGGATGGATGGATGGATGAATGGATGGATGGATGGATGGATGGATGGATGGATGGATGGATGGATGAATGGATAGATGTTTTGGATGGATTATTGGATGGAAGGATGGGTGGATGCATGGATGGATGGATGGATGGATGGATGGATTGATGGATGGATGGATGGATGGATGAATGGATGGATGAATGGATGGATGAATGGATGGATGAATGGATAGATGTTTTGGATGGATTATTGGATGGAAGGATGGGTGGATGCATGGATGGATGGATGGATAAAAAGTGACTTTTTATTTCCTTTAGACTGTGTATAGAAAAGTATATGCCAAATTTAAACTTAATGTGTGAATTGTTGTTAAACGGAGCCTCTGGAGTGCTACCAAACTAAACAAACTAATTTTCACATAATTAAAAAGTCTCTGTTAACAATCCTTAACACCTCTTTAATTTACCTTCTCACTTACATCTGCTGAACACTGTGGAGCAGCGCTTCTCCACTGGTGCATTGTGTATGGCCAAAAATGGGTCACAGCTCTGCACAGAAAGGGAAAAAACAATGCTAAATGCTAATTATAAAATGCAGCTAACCATACAAGTGTACACAGATTATGTGGTTAATATCAATGGCTGTACATCTATCGGGTGTTCAGTTTTGAAAATGTAGTCATCCCTTGGTAGAGGCTTGCCGGATTAACCTAGCCCTTAACCAACTGCTTAAACCTAATTCATCTCACTGTCACAAACCAGATGTAGATGACCCCAGAAAAGTATTTTTTTAAACATGCGCATTTAAAAAAAAACTGAGGCTTGTTTTACCTAGATGAATTTGTGCATCTCTTCGGTTGAGCTCCACAAATGACAGCATTTTGCCATTCAGACGTATCCCCAAAAGCCAGATGTTTCTCCCTTCCTGTAAAACTGACACACTCAGCCGAGACAGTCTTGATTATGCCGTGTACCCAACTGAAACGGTAAGATTAACAAATCTGGTGCATATCTGCCCTAGGGACACACTTTCCTTCTCTTCCTTGCTTTGTTTCTTTCTTTTCTTCTTATGGAAAAGCTTCTATTTATATATTTTCCAGTGGATCGTCTTTAATCACTTTACTGAACTTGTTTCACTAGGCTTGTTTAATCATTGCACTATAATAATAAACATTTATCTCCAAATCCATTTTTATTGTTACACGGATAAACAGTTAAGCTGTCTGAAGAAATAGGGTCAAAATATTATATATACTTTATAATAATTGTAGGTGCTTCATCATAAATTAAGGTATCTTACTCTTTCTGTGCAGGTGCTGGTTTGGGAAGCGGGCCGGCATTTACACTGATTATATTTACCAGGGTCCCATGATCCTGGTCCTACTGGTGAGTCAGCACAGTCTTGATTCATGTCCACTTACACAAATGTTTCATGAGATTTAGAGCGTACAAGTAATTTAGCATTTTTTATTTGTTTGGTGCCTTCCTCTTTCGCATGAGTCTTATTATGTCTTCCATGATTTATGTGTGTAATTTCATATTGATGATAATTCATATTTGCCATTATAGTGTGTAAAATCGAGTGCCCTTTCTCTCTATCTCTCTCTCCATCTGTAGATTAATTTCATTTTTCTCTTCAACATTGTGAGGATCCTGATGACTAAACTGAGGGCCTCCACTACCTCAGAGACCATTCAGTACAGGTGAGATAGATTATTCAGCACAGACAGATCCCAAAAGAAAGGTTTTGCACAGAGGTTGCTCATTGTTGGGATAGGTGACTTCATGCAGAAACATAAAATGCCCCTGCCACGTAGGGTTTAATTTATTAAACATGTTGGCTAATTAAAATAGGGTGTTACCTACCAAATGAGTTTAGTAGTACTCTTAGCAATATACA
This sequence comes from Rhinichthys klamathensis goyatoka, assembly GCF_029890125.1. Taxonomy (NCBI): domain Eukaryota; kingdom Metazoa; phylum Chordata; class Actinopteri; order Cypriniformes; family Leuciscidae; genus Rhinichthys; species Rhinichthys klamathensis. The sequence goes on from NW_026606902.1 coordinate 28,566, forward strand.
CTACCATTCCAAAGTTGGAGGTCGTTCGATTTTTTGTTAAAGTTTTTGAAAGTCTCTTATGCTCACCAAAGCTGCATTAGCATTTATTTGATAAAAAAAAAAGAGTAAAACAGTAATATTGTGAATTATTATTATGATTTAAAAGCTGTTTTCTTTTGGAATATATTTAAATATGTAATTTATTCCTGTGATGGCAAAGCTGAATATTCAGCAGCATTACTCCAGTCTTCAGTGTCACATGATACTTCAGAAATCATTCTAAGCACTGATGCTCAGGAAAAATGTCTTATTGTCATCAATGTTGAAAAAGGTTGTGCTGCTTAATATTTTTTGTGGAAACCATGATAATTTATTTCAGGATCCTTTGATGAATAGAAAGTTCAAAAGAACAGTATTACTATAGATGGCTTTTGATCAATTTAGCACGTCCTTGATGAGTAAAAGATGACACCAAACTTCTGGATAATTTCCCTCAAAATGAGTGTAGAAAATGTTACGTTACCTCAGACGCTTATCCTAAACTCCTTCTGTGAAATAATAATGAATACAAAAGGATAGGATAGTAGACAACTGCTGACATACAGTAAGAATTTAGAGCTAGAATATGAATCTGGAAAGCATAACTCTATTGTGTAAGCAAATGTTGCAGTGTTGGGCTGCTCGGAGGCTCAGAGTAACAGAGCAGTTTTAATAGGTACACAGTGTTTACACTATATGGGTAAATCATATAAATGGCTTACATCTAGTTGCCTCTGCTCTGCATATTAAAATTTTAACATAAAAAACATTGCACACTGTGATTTGGCTTTCCTGTTGAGTAGATGGAGGAGGATGAGCAGACTGAGATACTGAATTTAGTCATGTTTTGTGTCTGTTCTGAGTACTGGAACTTTATAATAAGCTGTTAGTTGCTGTGCCAAACTGTTGTGTGAAAAAGAGAGGAAGGGATAGATGTGTTGAAGGCACACTCTCACTCTCTCTCTCTCTCTCTCTCTCTCTCTCTCTCTCTCTCTCTCTCTCTCTCTCTCTCTCTCTCTCTCTCTCTCTCTCTCTCTCTCTCTCTCTCTCTCTCTCTCTCTCTCTCTCTGTGTGTACATGTTTTTCTATCCCAATGGGGACTTAAACCTGAATGCACACAGACTCATGGGGACTCGTGTCACTGTGGGGACCTAAATTGAGGTCCCCATGGGTAAACAGGCTTATAAATCATACAGAATGATTTTTATTTTTGAAAATGTAAAAATGCGGAACGTTTCCTGTGATGGGTAGGTTTAGGGATGGGGCAGTGTAAGGGGATAGAATATACAGTTTGTACAGTATAAAAACCATTACGTCTATGGAGAGTCCTCACAAAGATAGTAAACAAGATGTGTGTGTGTGCGTGCGTGCGTGCGTGCGTGTGTGTGATACTCATATTCTCTTCAACTATGACTAATGTCCTTTACAGTCACAGTCAGTTTCCCATAGCAAATGCAATACATACTGATTAAACCAAATTCATCTCAATGTCATAGCGCAACTGTGACGTTACTCTGTGTATCATTATTCAGACACCACCTGGCTAAAAATACTATATTAATAAAATTGTATGTAGAATATAATGCTAAATGTGTGTTAAATCTAATACTATTTTGTCAATCAAATGGAAATCAGGGTCCGGTTCCATAAACTTAGCCTCTAAGTTAAGTCTTAAGAACAAGTTTGACCTAGTAGCAGTTAGACAAGAGGTAATCTGTCTTACTTACAAATTAGAACAATCTTTTTTTTTTTTATGTAACTGACTTTACAATGTAAGGACCAGTCTTGAAGAAAAACCATAGAAAATCACTTTGATTATTTAAATACTCTCCTCCCATAAATTTAGTGTCTGAAAGGCAAACTTATACAAATGCATATGCAATAAGGTCAGCTGTAAAAATAAAACTTTCCATGCCTTTTCAGTGCTATTTTTTTACAAATCAGAATAGTGAAGTTAGGCACTCTGGAAAGGGTTAACTGGTCAATACTGTACTGTGAAAGTTTTTTACAAATCACAAAACAGCAATGCTTCCATCTCGATGCTGAGAAATATAATGTAGCATAGCATGCAGTGAAATATAATGTAGCATGCAGTTATAATGTAGCATGTAGTTTCAGTAATGAAGCGTTGACAAGGTTTCTCTACTCTTAAATGTTTCTGTGTGTGTGCTGCACGATCTCTGTGAAAGCGAATGACGTGAAAGCTTTATGGATGCAGGCGCCAATGCACCCAGACCCATATGCACATGCATACCCTGCATACCCAGACGCTAATCCACTGCGACCGACATTGAAACAATACAAAGCAGGTTGAAAATCTGAGAAGTTACACTGTAAATGTAAATGCTGGCATTAAAGAAATAGTTCACCCCGAAATGAAAACGAAAACCCTCATGTTGTTCCAACCCCGTAAGACTTTCGTTCATCTTCGGAACACAAATTAAGATATTTTTGATTAAATCTGAGAGCTGGCTCACTCCTCCATAGGCTTCTTAAAGGATCGAAACTTGCCGGCCCAGAAAAGACATTGTTAAAATAGTCCAAGTGACTACAATTGTTCAATCTTAAGTTTATCAAGCGGCGAGAATACTTTGTGCACAAAAAACAAACAAATAAAAATAACGACTTTATTCAACTATTCATTTCCTTCTCTGTAGGCCAACAGAGAAGGAATTTGTAACGGTGCAGGCAGGAATGAATGAAGCGGAGAGTGAATCCAATCGCAAGCACTTTAATAAACAAACAACTAGGTAATCCTGGGTACACGACAGAACACTCAGAACAGGAACCGGGAACAAGGAGACATGCGGCGCATACGTGACGTGAACAGTCTCTGGCTGGGCAGACGTGACGTGAACTGTCTCTGGCTGGGCAGACGTGACGTGAACAGTCTCTGGCTGGGCAGACGTGACGTGAACAGTCTCTGGCTGGGCAGACGTGACGTGAACTGTCTCTGGCTGGGCAGACGTGACGTGAACTGTCTCTGGCTGGGCCAGCGGTGAGGGCTCTTTGCTGGACGGGACCAGCGGTGAAGGGCCAGTGCTTGGCGGAACCAGCGGCGAAGGCTTTGAGCTGGGCAGGACCAGCGGCGAAGAAGGCTGTGAGCTGGGTTCATGGGCTGTATCGAATGTGTGTGCAGCCTATACACACAAAACAGCCATGGACCCCACAATGAGCACAGTGTCTTCCAGAGAAGCATGGACGGTCTCTGGCGGGACGTGGCTGACGTGAAGCTCTGGCTGGACGTGGCTGGACGGAACCAGTCATTAACGTGCGTCATTAACGTGCCCAAAACGCTTTGAATTTGCGCGTACAATGAATAACATCGCGCCGGGAGATGACTAAAAACGCTACAAAAGTAAAAGTCAAGACGTTTGTATTCAAAGTTAAAAAGCCAACACACTACAACATTTTTAAATGTTTAAAATAAAGGATCTCGGGTCTATCTTCTAAATTCTGCTGATGATTAGATTATACCCTGACATCATAGTCTACTTAGTTACGCCAATAATATCGCCAATAAATTCAGTTTAGAATTTCTTTTTTTCTAATCAGTAGCGACCGTGTCTTTCTCTTCCACTTGATTTGTGTATAGCATATTTAAGCTAACAATGCAATGCATAATATCATATTACTTATATTAATAATATGACAATATCTGCAGTCAATATTGATTAAATATGGGAGGGAAAAACCCTGCCCATACCGCAGCTATGAAAAAAATGATAAAAGCGCTTAGGCTATGTTCATCTCCTGAAGTGGTATTCTGGAACTGTGAATAAATTGAATAAAACAGCAAAATAACAATAACATCTTCATTAAACAAAAAAGAGATTACCTTAGATAAAGTTTGATTAATATGTAGGCCTACATACAGTAGCCTACTGGTAAAAAGTCTGGACCAATTACTATTTTGAATGTTTTTGAAAGAAGTTTCTTATTATGCTCTACAAGCCTGCATTTATTTGATAAAAAAAAAAAAAAAAAAAAAAAAAAAAGAATATTCAGCAAGGATGTGTTAAATATATAAAAAGTGATAGTGAAGACTTTTTTCAAACAAGTTTTTAATAATCCAAAAATCCTGAAAAAAAGTATCACAGGTTATAAAATAAATATTAAGCACCATTGCTAACATTTGATAATAAATCAGAATATTATAAAGTTTTCTGAAGGATCACGTGACACTAAATTCAGCTTTGCATCACAGAAATATATTTTAAAGTATAGTAAAATAGGAAAACCATTATTTTAAATTGTAATAATATTTCACTATATATTTTTCTGTATTTTTGATCAAATAAATCCAGGCTTGATGAGCATAAGAGACTTCTTTCAAACACATTAAACATAGTAATGTGTCCAAACTTATGTACTGTGTAAGTAAAAATATACAACATTTAAAATTAAATGTTGTATAAATTAAAAGGTTAGGAATCATATTTGTTTCAAGAGTTTTTTTATTGGGGGTGGGGGGCCTCCAACATGAATATTGCCTAGGGCCTCCAAATGTCTAGAACCGGCCCTGCGAATGGGGCCCTGAGCTGGACATCACCAACCCAGGGTCGAAAAGGGGCCAGAGTGGAGAGTGGTGTCGGGACTCCTCTCGACCACCTCCTCTACTGCGGCCTCCACGGGTCCCGCGAAATTTGACCAACCGGGTCCCCTTAAAAGATTGTCCTCTCTCCTGCTCGGTGGCTGGGGAAGAGACACTGGCGAACATACTGCTGGATTCAGTGTTGGTGAGTTCTTCTGTAACGGTGCAGGCAGGAATGAAGCGGAGAGTGAATCCAATCGCAAGCACTTTAATAAACAAACAACTAGGTAATCCTGGGTACACGACAGAACAGGAACCAGGAACAAGGAGACAACAGCAAACGTTACAACATCAAGAACTCATAAGGACTGAACTAAAACACAGGGTTTAAAGGAGTAGTTCACTTTAAAAAAAACTTTTGCTGATAATTTACTCTCCCCCATGTCATCCAAGATGTCCATGTCTTTCTTTCTTCAGTCGAAAAGAAATTAATGTTTTTGATGAAAACATTCCAGGATTTTTCTCCATATAATGCACTTTGCTGGGCACCAAACGGTTCAAGGTCTAAATGACCGTTTCAGTTCAGCTTCAAAGGGCTTTAAATGATACCAGACGATGAATAAGGGTCTTATCTAGCGAAACGATCGGTCATTTCAAAAATAAATAAAAAAGTTAAAGTTTTATAGGCACAAATGCTTGCCTTGCGAACTCTCCTGTTCGAACTCGTTCATTTTGATGAACGAGGCAATGACTTGAAAAAAGATTCGTTCATTTTGATGAACGAGTTCGAACAGGAGAGTTCGCAAGGCGAGCATTTGTGCCTTTAAAACTTTAACTTTTTTATTTATTTTTGAAATGACAGATCGTTTCTCTAGATAAGACCCTTATTCATCGTCTGGTATCGTTTAAAGCCCTTTGAAGCTGAACTGAAACGGTCATTTAGACCTTGAACCGTTTGGCTACCATTGAAGTCCATTATATGGACAAAAATCCAAAAACATTAATTTCTTTTCGACTGAAGAAAGAAAGACATGGACATCTTGGATGACATGGGGGTGAGTAAATTATCAGCAAAAGTTTTTTAAAAAGTGAACTACTCCTTTAAATACAAGGGAACACAAGCTAAACAAGATAACAAGGGGGCGTGGTTAAACTGAAACACCTGGGAAGACTACTCAACATAATGGGGAACAGCTGAACATGGGACAAGACACATGGCAGGATCACATGACAAACAGGGAATCACATGACAGACAAGAACAAGGGACAAGACACAAAACCCACACCGTGACAGAAATGAATAGTTGAATAAAGTCGTTATTTTTGTTTGTTTTTTGTTTGTTGATTAGATTACACCAGACTTATTTCCTCTAAAGCCTGTCTTAATATATCTTTAAAACATTAAAGCTGTCTATTTTTTTAACACAACGTTCTGGAAACCTGTTTGAAATGGTTATTATGTTTTGTTATTTATTTTATTAAAACTAGTAGGGCACAAATTACTGCAATTTTTAATATTGCAATATCTGAAGACATGACTTTTATTTATATAAGTCTGGTTTCCATATTCTCATCTCTTCTTCTCTGAATCTCATAGGAAAGCAGTAAAAGCCACACTGGTTCTTCTGCCCCTGCTCGGTATCACATACATGCTGTTCTTCGTCAACCCTGGCGAGGATGAGATCTCACAGATTGTCTTCATATACTTCAACTCGTTCCTTGAGTCCTTTCAGGTAAACAAGCACAGTTTTGACCCATATTAATTGTGATAAATCAGATCTGAATCTGATTTTTACAACTCAGAGGTGAAAATTCTGAGAATGAATTGTACCCACTAAGTTATTTATTTGCACATGCTATCTTTTACAAAAAAAAGTTCTGCGTTAATGAATAAGTAACTAATAAGCCTAATTTGCATTGAATATAATGACAATGACAGAATCTATATATATGGGTCAGTGCTATTTAAGTGCATTTAGCTCTTGGTTAAACTGGATGGCAGCTTAATGAATAAGATGCAGGTTTTGTGCTGAAACATCACATGCTAAAGTGGTCACTAAATGCATTTGTTTTTGCAAAAACCAGTTGCAAACTAGTTGCACAGCTAAATGTTTTATAATGTTTTGTTTTCTATGACGTCTCGCCCACGTGTTCGGAAATCGTCAATCCATTTCCTTGTGCATTTCTCACATCAATCCACAGTTGTTCATGTCACTCGAAGCACACAAGGTCAACTCTATCCCCTGTTTTGCACCATTTGCTACCTGGTGTAACCCCGGGGTCTCTCATGAATGTTGAAGCCATGTTTTCCACAGATTCATCTGGCCCCACATCTGTCCAACTCCTCATGGGAATGATAATTCATCTGGGCAGAAAATTGAATGTTAGGGCACTCTCGTTAGACAAACATGCTGAACGGTTTATTAGTCTGAAACATGCTGAAACGGATCTTATGCTGAAAAGTATCTTAATAAAATAACTATTTTGAAAGTTAAGATTTGAGGAGGTACTTTTTAGGTATTTGCCTGAAGGCAACACTTTGACAATGGAAAGAAATTCATCAAAAACAGATTTTATATGATTGAATTTAATAAAGACTAAAAGTGATTCAAAGCTTACTTAAAGGGGTCATATAATGCCACTTTTGTACAAGCTAATATGATTCTTTCGGGTCTAAATTAAAAGTTTGTAATATACTTTAATTAAAAATTCTTATTAGTATTGTAAGAAAACACTTATTTTACCTGGTCAAAAACAGCTCTGTTTTCAGCACGCCGTTTCAGTGCATATGACTTTAAATGATAATGAGCTTTGCTCACTTCGCCCCTCTGTTCTGTGCGTACACCATTTGTAACTCAATAACACAATAACCATAACGCGTTGTTCAGTATAAACGTGGGATTATGAATTATATTGAGAACGTCATGCATAGAAAACATGCCGTAATGTACCCTAAGTGTAAACCTTAGACGCATTCATTGTGAAGCGTGCAGCTAGCGATTTGCAAAGATTAATATATTAATATAAAGTTTAATAAAACGTTACACTCACTTCCGTTCTTCTGGAGATTCAGCAGGAACACGAATATCTGGTACCGATCCTTTTTTCATGAGCAGCTTCTTAGCAAATCCAGCTTTATACTGACCCTCGTTTATAAAGCAGTCTGGTGTGAAATGATTCGCGCAAACATGAGAGCATTGACGTTGCTCGTGGGGAATATTCCCTTCGAAAACAAACTCAGCCACTGCGTCTTCAGCGGTTCGGATTTAGGAACATTAAAATGACTGCTGTGTTCGTTATTACACCCAAGAACAGAACATCACAATCGCTTAGACGCCATTCTGCTCATAGACAGTGCTCCAGCATATCAACAATGACCGCGCCGGTCCGCGCAGACTATGATTGACAGCTGGCTCACGAGCGAGGGCGGGTCTGTGTTGAAACGATGCTGTCAATCAACAATCGTGGGAGGGGCGTGCGAGCTTGTGACGTCACAGGCTCGAACGGCTCGATTTGAGGCAGGGGAAAACATATAAGGAGATTAAAACAAAACCACAGGATGGATTTTTATCATTATATGATGGTTGTGTACAGACACTGCCAACACACATTTCAGTACAATCAACTTGTAAAAGTGCATGTACCATTATATGACCCCTTTAATGTTAAAAACAGCAAATGTTGATGAAGATACTAAAAAGGCAGATAATTTAATAATGGATAAATAAATAAAACCCACCAAGTTCTGGCATGAAACTCTAGATGGCGCTGGCTGATAGGTCCTTGACTCAATTTGGTAGCTATCGCATCATCATCTACATAGTGCAGCTGATTGGTTGCTGTTACTGACAACTACTAAATGTTTTATAACTACCTGAATTAATCACGGATTACAGCAAGAATACCTGTTAATAAAGCATTTGTTAACACACTAAGTAACTTTTACTATATGTCTAAATAATAAGATGTTAACTATTTTTAACTGAGACTTTAAATCTCCTTTGTATACAAGGCATAAATAATCCTCACATTTAATGAGCTCGCAAAATACTTAACATCTTATTTTTTATAGTAATAGTTACTTGGTTACAAAACAGTTACAAGTCAGTATAAATGTACATTTAAATAGTTTAATCATTTACTTACACTTTCTAAAAAATCTTATGAACCACTGACAACTCCTAAATTACTCGTTTGTAAATAATGTAATACTTAGTTTAGAAATGATAAATTTATCATTAATAAAGAATTAAAATACAATTATTAAACAAATTATAGATATGCTTATAAATCAAGAATAAAGCATGTATAGCTGTATTTATAAACTGCTTACTAATGTCTATTAATGTAGTGACAATGCTTTATAAATGATTAATTAACGATTTACTAATGCTTAACTAATGATTCATAGCATGCTGTTATTAAAATGTTACCCATAATATAACAAATGCAATATTGTCCACAGTCATATCCGTATCCATTCCACTGTCACACAATATTAGGCAACAAACAAATTTAACAGTTCCTTATAACCTGCAAATAATTAATTTAACTGCAAATGTTTTAAAATAAAGGAAATGAATTAACTCATTTGAATTTTTTTTTAATGGGTGGAAAAATGCGTATGGGCGCATTATTGTCATACAATTTCCATTGTCCTCCACAACATGTGCCATGCCAGAAAATGAGTTTAAAATAACCACCAGGATATAATGTGACCATATTGACAATAAAACTCTTTATTGGTTCATTCAAAGACTTTTATTAGGAATCGTCCATGGAGGGTTAAGATTATCCATCTCACATAAGTCTATGCATTTTCCATCATTTGATGAATAAGATTTAGAAGGGAGATATTGACAATTGGTTCTCTTTTATACAAAATCATATGCATATGAATTTTGGCTTTTTGTTGAGCTGTGTATTACACAAGTGTTTTGGAGTGTTTATTTTTTTGATGTAATTTTCACATATTTTCATTTTCCCTCTTGAAGTTTATTTTGAAAGGATTTTTTGTTTTGTTTTCATCATTATATTTTACAAACTCATGTTTTGTTAATGTAACTCAGTCACCAGCAGCATTAAAATGATTTTAGAATTAATTAATTTAGGATTGACAGCTAATAATTTAGGCAAGGTTGAAATTATTCTTATTTGTTCCATTTCACATTGAATATCCTATTTAACTTGAGACAATATGTGAGATAAAATGGGTTGTGAATGGTGACTTTGAAATATAGTTGTAAGTGAAATTTGAGTGTTACTTAGAAAAGATCTCATAAAGTGTAAATGTCTCTCGTTCTCTTTACAGGGCTTCTTTGTGTCAGTGTTCTACTGCTTTTTGAACAGTGAGGTAAGAAAGCTCTTTTCCCGATCTTCTGTTTACAGGCTTTTTTGCACAAATGTCCCCACTACTCGTAGTTCTACAACAGCGATGGGCAACGTAAACAGTCTAATTCGGGTAATTCAGATTTCCTCAAACATGGCAGCCCGATGAGACCTGACCAAAAGAAGAATCACATCGAGACCCTCTCCGTTAACCCAAAGCCACCCTTTTGGCAGCCAATAACTAAAAACCTTCTTCACTCATAAAATATTCATTCCTGTGAAGTCTAAATTTGGCTTGTATTACATGACCTTTGAAATAAACTGTAAACCTTTGGGAATTTCCAGCCAAAATATTACTCTTTAGCGTTGTGCCCAGATTTCAAACGTAAGCACATCTTACGCATCATGTTGTACCCCTAAGTGAACATGCTTAAAGGTAAAGGCATCCAGGATCGGATCCGTCTGGGCTGTTTTGTTTGTCATTTTAAGTTCAAGGGAAGCAGAAAAGTGTGGGGCTTGATCTGAGGTCACCCTGAATCACAGATAGATATCAGAATACACAAGCAAAGCAGAGCGTACAGTGTTGCTTAAAGTCAAAGTGATAACATTGATCTGTTCCCGGTACATGAAAGGGACACCGCAATGTCAGATGCATGACGTTATGAAGAAGGGGCCTTTGGCTCCAATGTGTCTACGCAAACATGTTCAGAACTAAAAGGCCCGTGGTACTGAATTACAGCTACAATAATAAACACTTGCCTCAAGTTTTTTGAAAGTCAAAATGATCTGGCTTGGAACTACAATAAAGCACTTTCTTTCATTTGTTCACTTTATCTCAACGTGTTGCATTGCAGTTTATTAAGGTTAAAACTATTTAAAAGGATAGTTTATTGTAGTTTACTATCGTTGCAGATTTTTAACAAAATGTCCATTTTTTCTTTCTTTTTTTGCATGGAATAAAAATGGATGTTTATTCACATGTTAAGACTCTAGTATCAGAACATAAGGTATACAAATAACACATGAGAATCTGAAGTTTGAGTATAGCTTTAATAGCTTGGCTTTGACCGGTTCGGTAACACTTTAGAATACTGTTAATTAATAACTACACAGGAACAAATGAGTATTGCATTATTAACACTCTAGTAACTACTATTAACTAACAAAAAAAATTATTTGGATCAGTATTCTAAAGTGAAAAGCATGATAACTCTAGTAATGACTGAAATCATTGTAAACCTTTAAGTTTTTTGTAAGGTTTTGGATATTAATGGCTCATGCTACTACATCCTTCTTGTACATGTACTTGGGAAAGCAGAGTTTGTTTATCGTGTTGAAAGAAAAAAAGAATGTCAGGGATTATTTTCAGCAAACGCTCTGAAAGCTGTATTTGAAACCTTGCTTTAAGTGTCAGCAGTCACTGACCCATGGGGTTTTAAGTTTTTACAGAAAAACATAAAGAGAGAGAGAGTCAAGCTCTTAGAGCAAAGTAAGAAGTTTCTTTTCAGATAATTTTCGATCGCGATTGAGTTTGACCTCCTCGATCTTCTGAACCCCCCACTTGACACCCACTACAGAAGTTAATTGCATACAGCACCAGAGCTTTAATGTTCACTTCTGATAAACTGTGGAGACTGACCTTTGAGCCTCACAGGCATGGGCAACTGTGCATGCTGTGCCATGGGCTGCCAGCAACTATTTCATGCCCATTCAAACCGCGGCCCCTCAGATTTTTGAGCCAATGATGTACCTTGAATGCAGAATAAATATTTGATCTTTTTGATAATTCAGTTCACTAGTAATCTCAGACTTTTGTACTCCACTAAATTATATATATATACAGTGTATATATATATATATATATATATATATATATACATACACACACACACACACACAAGTCTACTCAATATAAAATCCTTCCGCTCCTGAGCATTAATAACAGTGACTTGAATTATAAACATGTTTGGAAGTTTTCCATATTTTACTGCTTCAGCGGCTTGTGAAGTGTTTACTGGTATAAATTCCAGTGCAGGCAGCATTGTTGACACATGCTTTGGTGACTACGAATCAAAACCTCAATCTGGTGAGAGAGCAACCGGCGTGGAAGCTGTGCGCTATCCATTGCGCATTGGAGCGCCAACAGATATTTGACCGTCGACTGTTTCGAAGACAGGCCCCCTAAGAAGTATATTAAATGAGGTGAAGACAGAGAGGAAGTGTAAATGTTTACTCTGACATCCATCTCATTGATTTGTGGAGAGATGCCTTTACAGTACTCAGACTCGTCTTTCTGAAAGCCAACACATTGATTCAGTAAAACGCCCCACCCCCCTCTCCGAATTACTGATTTTTCTTATACGTTTGGTTCGACCACCTGCTTCTGGTTACTTCCCCTGCATTTAAACTGTATTTGGCATTTTAGTTGTCAAAGGACTATAACAATTTCAACCTTTTCTGACAGCACAGCTTAAAGGCCCACTGAAGTGCCCTGAATGATGCAGCTTTGTATGATGCGTTTACATAATTTCCACTGAAACAGGAAGCTAAGGTGGGACATATTGAATGGCTCCTCTGCCTTTTCAAATAGCCAATAGCGTTTAGTTTACCTCACAGACAGCGAGTCGTACTTGACAGCACCATGGAAACGAATCCGAGCACTGATACGTTGGATTCAATTGTAATGTTAGAGGTGTGAATAAATTCTAGCCATTTAATTCTGAAAACGGAATAAAACTTGAGCGTTTGAGCAACCGAACACACACCTCCAACCCATATTGCTTTTGGACGTGCCTGACAGTCACTCCGACTTGAAATAAACAATACCCCGGAGTATATGTTACTCTAGTAATTCCGACAGTTAACTGATGGAACTGATGAGCACGAGCAGCTGACACTGAGCATGTGTTTACTACCGAACGTACAATCAGGTACAGCCACGGTCGCTTTGGCCAGGTGGTATTTATAGCATAGAGGGCGGGACCCTTCAGATTCTAGAGAGCATTTGATTGGACAGAAGATGTGGTGAGAAGCTGAAGTCCGCGGTGACGTCATAAAAATCCATAATCTATTTTAGCGTAAGTGATAGACTGTAAGTTTTGAATGCTTATATCTCCTAAATGTGAATTTTGTCATTGTTTTGGAACACACCAGCTTATTTATAACATTAAGGCTAACATATTCATCCTAAGAGCTAAAAAAACTTACTTAGCTAAAAATTTTGATTTTAGGGGGCCTTTAAGGAAATGTCATAGGTTTGGTTGCTAGGGAGAGGGTTCCCTGGTTGCTATGATACTACGCCGAGTATGCAAACGATGCAGGGTTTCATTACTGGCATATATAACACTGGTATGATTTAAATGTTAATTATTTGATGATCTGTTTTTGTGCTGGGAGCAGACCTTTGCTGCTAACCTTTGACCAGTCCTGATCCAAATCCAGATCTGGGGCCGTATTCACAAAATGTATTTTAGCTAAAAGTAGCTAAAAGCTAAAAGTAGCTCCTAACTTGCAGATTTAGGAGAAAATCTTAAAATGAATGGGCGTGTCATTTCTAATTTTTAGGACTCCTACATTTTTGCTCTGGAGAGTATTTCACAAAGCATTTTAGCACTAAAACTAGCTCCTAAATCTGTGAAAAGGTAGTCAAGAGGACTCCTAAGTCACTAAGACCAAATCACAAACAATCCTAAAATGGCTGTTGCCGGCAATCTGCCTCTGCAATCCACCCAAAGATACTGTACTGCCGACCACGCCCTCGCCTCTCTAAACTTCACATCCTCCGTCTCTACAGATTCTCAAAGTTCAGAGAGTTTTCTCTTTCTGCTTGATGTCCACCAAGTTCAACCACAGATGCCTCTTCATTGCCACCATCACTGCCATTGAACGACCAGTGGCAGCAACTGTTTGATTGTGTGGTGCAGTGCAGCTCAGCGACCACTTCTGATACAACTCTTGAAGCAAATCTGTCGTTAAGCCTGCAGCACTGCCATCGTGTGTAAGGCACCCCTGGCCTGATCTGCTGCCACACACACCCTGATGTTCACGTGCGAGGTAGTCCGTAGTGGGTTAGATGGCAGGGTTGGAGCCTTCAAAGAGGATGCATCACCCTGAGAAAGATAACCCGCAAGCGTCTCTTCAACAGGAGGCATCCTCACATTTCCCCGCTCACGCAATCCCTCCACATTCAAATAATTTGAATGCTTAAAGGGATAGATGCGAGCTGAATATGGCTTCCTCCATGACTCCTCCACCTGCAGGACGGTTATGGCCTGACAGAAACTGCTTGTTTGACACAAGCGACTTCCTGTCTGTGACGCAACCAAACTAGATCCAATCTAGTCGTGGCATGGGCCATCATCTCCATCAACTCCTAGTATGCATGGCTGGCAGGCTGAGAGCTCACTACAAGCGATATCCTCGCCCTCCTCAACACCATCCGCCTCGTCCTGGCTACATGATACCAGCAACATAGCAGCAACATGCTATCTACTGGATCAGAATGTTTAAGAGACAGTAGATCCTGATCCAGTTGATCACTTGAGCCAGTGACTTAGCCATACCTTTCTCGAACTCCTCAGCCAGCTTGACCTGCGATCCCCACAACTTCAGGGGCCCAAGCTGCGGGGCTCAAACACTTGTCCTATATCCCTCGAGAATAGGACCAAGTGCGTACAGAGCATACTCATTGTGAATTTCTCACAATGGGTGCATTCAGAACCATCTAGAAATTAATGCACATGCTCCTCACCCAAACACAAAACCTGGGACATAGAGGCACACACTTCCTGAAACACTTGCTCAAATGTTAATAGATGATGATCGCCTTTAACATGCTAATACAAGCAAACGGCTCCAGAAGACAAAGCTGAAGACACAGGGCCTTTTTCAATCTGTGTTCTTGTCTGTACTTGTGTTCTTGTGACACGTCATCTTTTGTGGCCCAAGTACTGTCCCAATACACAAGTTTGCATTTTGGCAAGAACGGTTAAAAATCCCGGAAGTGTTCTTGACACGCCCATTTTACCGAGGATGAATCGGTTGGTAACTTGTATGAACTTGACGGCAGAAATATCCCAGCATTCATTTCGGCATTCGAGGAAGGAGAGGCAGGTTAATACAGTAAATAATTTTTCTACAATTTTGTACACTATTTCATCACTAAATTCACTTCTGAGAACATTTGATGCGAGAAATCGACTGTGTAGATTTCCAATATTGGCATTTTTACGAAAATGCATGGCGAATCGAAAATGTGCTGAAACGTTGTCATGGACTGTCGCCGGCCAATAAAATTGTCATGTTTACGCACGTGCTTCAGACACCGGTCATGCTGGTGATGTTCCCTATAGTGTCAATCCAAGACGTAGTGTTGAGTTCCATTTCAGAACTGGCATTGTATATTTATATATTAGATTATATCGTTTCACTCATAATGTAATAATAATAATAATACTTTATTATTATTATTTATAATTATTTTTAAATGTTATAAATATTATAATACATATATTTATTATACCACTTTCTTTCTCACTCACCCACTTTGTCCATATTTTTCTCTATATTAGCTGTAAATTAAACCTCTTTTCTCTGACGTATATGCTTCTTACACACGCACACACGCAGCCAGACAGATACGCAGGTTCACATGTTTATTTCCTCTTTCCCTGCCCACGTAAGCACATATACACCTGTTCTCGCTCTTTCTCACTCACACACGTGGGAAAGTCAGAATATACTGTAAGTCATTATTAGTCTTGTTAATATTAATCTCCACAATGAAGATGAGTTATACAGTGGTGTGGTAATCAAAAAGAAAAACTTCTTCCATCATGTGCATAACAATCCCACACATTGCATTTCAATATAACTTCATTGCGAAGAGTAAAATGTATATTTTGAAAACTTCCCACATTTTTGTTTTTTCATTAAATCTTTTTGAACAAAGACAAAAGTTAAAAATTTTACATTTTGTATTAGAAATTTGGATGAATTTATATTTAAATATAAGAACACTGATCTGTCTATTTAAAAAAAAAAAAACTGTCACTTCTCTCTCCTGTTATTTTAAAGCATAGGATATCTGACAAGGTTAATGTAATGCAAATTCTAGCGCTGTTATGACGAGCAGTAGCATGACGGGTGACAGGTTTGACAGAAAATACATGCTGCTCTTTGTTGCCATGTTTGACAAATGAATGACAGAACTATACATTTGTCACGTGTGACTAGAGCGCACGAAGATGAAGAATTCAAGGAAATAGTATTTTAAATTCAATAATCCACAGGGTAACACATCCACTACACAAAGACAAGACCGGACCAAGAACTGAATGAAATGGAG
Source organism: Rhinichthys klamathensis goyatoka (assembly GCF_029890125.1). Classification (NCBI taxonomy): domain Eukaryota; kingdom Metazoa; phylum Chordata; class Actinopteri; order Cypriniformes; family Leuciscidae; genus Rhinichthys; species Rhinichthys klamathensis. The sequence continues at coordinate 44,792 of NW_026606902.1, forward strand.
TACATTATGAACAAACTAAATTAGGTAATTAACGAAAGACAGGTGAACGGAATGATTAATCAACACACTAGGAAACTGGGTCAAATTAGAGGGCACACAGGCAAACAGGAACAGTGCTAAAACACAAAGAAACTAAGCCAAAATAGAACATATATGTGACAACATTAGTGTAATTAATAAATTAGGCCGAATGGCTTTAAAGTCACTTAATTTTTTTGTTTAAATCACATATTCATAACTTGTCTGACCATTTTTATGTCATTTGTCATTTTCACATAATTTGACTTGATATTCAGAGCTTTCTTGAAAAAAAAAAAACCAGCAACACTAACCGTGCCTCTTGTAGTACTATGTATATATTAGGGTTTTACTTGTGTTTAGTGTAAATTAATGTTTACTAGGTTTAATGCAGCCACAATGATTTATATTCTTGAGAGAGAGAGAGAGAGAGAGAGAGAGAGAGAGAGAGAGAGAGAGAGAGAGAGAGAGAGAGAGAGAGATAGATAGATAGAGAGTGTGTGTGTGTGTGTGTGTGTGTGTGTGTGTGTGTGTGTGTGTGTGTGTGTGTGTGTGTGTGTGTGTGTGTGTGTGTGTGTGTGTGTGTGTGTGTGTGTGTGTGTGTGTGTGTGTGTGTGTGTGACAGATCAATACTGCTATTTTATGTGAATTATATCATTTGATAATTATGTAATTTAAATGTTATTCCCCTCATATATGGCGTTAGCTACATTTTGTTACTAACTTGCAGTGAAACCTTTTTATCTATAGTTGAGCTACATTCAATTATTAATATTATTAGTAAAGTGTCTTTCTTTTTGTCCGTAGGTTCGCTCAGCCGTTCGTAAGCGGTGGCATCGCTGGCAGGATAAGCACTCCATTCGGGCGCGGGTAGCGCGGGCCATGTCTATTCCCACCTCTCCAACGCGGGTCAGTTTCCACAGCATCAAGCAGTCGTCGGCCGTCTGACCTTAACAGAAGCGAAGCGCCCATCCCCGTTTCTTCTGCTTCCGCTCTTTCCGTCCTCAACTAATCATCCATGTCCTCTGCAAAACCCAGGGATAACACCTATGGGCCAAACAGGGTATGATCCTCAGCTGAAACATAGATGAAGGGTGGAAATATACACAAACAATGAGGTCCACCTGCCGAACACCGAGAAGAAGAATCTGTTTCAGAAACAGATTAGAGCATCGGTGGTCTCAGACAATGATAGCAGACACAAAAAGGTTGATTAAGACAGACAGAGTGTATTCATTCAATAGCTAAAGTTATATGTCACATTATCTCCTCCTGATCTGCTTACCTATCTTCTCTGATTGGAGACCTCAGTTTATTCCTAACTTGTCTCCAGAACTGTCAGAGTAGGATAATATTGAATATACACTACATGGCCAAACGTAGTGTGATTGTGAGACCTATGTTTGAATGGCAGTAAATTCCTTCATCCATATTCCAACATCTATTGGAAAACCTTCCAGAAGAGTGGAAGCTGTTAGGGGGGATAAACTTTTTAATGCCAACATTTTTCAATTAAGGCAAGCAAGCACATATCCACTCTTATATAAAAAAGGTTAAATGGGGTTATAAATAGATTAGATTAAATTAATAGATTAAAGAAACCGTTATGCCAAAATGACTCTATAAGGAGAAATGTCTTAAACTATTCCATAATACTTTCATGTTTAATAAAGTATGTTTACGAGCTGCTTAATTCATAACATTTTATTACAATGAAAACTAAATTAATTAAAACTAAATCCATAAAATGATCCCATGATGCGAACCCCTAAAATGTTCTATATATCAAGCACCTGACAGAACCCTTATGGAACCTTTTAAGAGTGTGAGTTTGGTTTTCAGGTGTCCACAAACTTTTGGTCATATAGTGTATTGGTTTTAGGGTTTGGGAGTATATTGGAATCAGAAAACAAACTGAATATCTTTGACAGATCTCAATGTGAACTTTCATTATTGTTATTGAATCTTTTGACTCGATACTTTGGAGATAAATGTAAGGAGTTTTCTCTGAGTTGTTCAGTTTGTGACCCTTATGCTTTTTCTCACTCTTTACTCTTACTGCTCTACACATTACTGCAGCTAGTAATAGTTTCCTCTGATTCTCATACATTTCTGTGAGCTAACTCATTCAACATGGATGCTTTTTGCTATGAAATTATGAGTACATCTATAGCTGCATACATCATGCAGTGCAAGTGCGAAAAACTGTAAACAATTTTTACAAAGACGAAAGGTACGTGTTAATGCTCTCTAAGCCAGTTTGCATCCTGGGACTCAAGGATATATCTGAACCCCAGAGATAAAGAGGAAGGAAGCTCATAGGAAAGGGAACAACATCATGAAAGACTCTGATGCCTGCTAAAGTAGAAGACGACACTCTCCGATGCTAAATACTTAACACAATCTTTTAAATAAGGTGTTTGTCTCAGAACAAAAAGGATTTTGATTTTATCCTGCATTTGGAGCTGCAGCCAAGCAGGCAATTGAATGTATTTCAATTAATCACTCCAGCTCTCTTATCCATGCACAGTTTCATATAAATTCCTAGTTATCATGCAGGCTTACAAGATGATCATAGTACTAAACACTTGGGAAATCCGATTCAGGAGACTCTTTCAAAAAAAGACTAATTCTAGTCACACATGACTGGAAGTTGTTATTGTTGCACAAGGCTGAATATTTTACTCACCCTCATGTTGTTCCAAACATGTTTGACCTGTATGACACAAAATGAGAAAGTGTTGTTTTTTTTAGAAATCTACTTTTATTCAGTAAGAATGCATTACATTGATCAATACTGCCCTACAAAGCAAAAAGGCAGTAACTGCATTTTTGGTCAAAATTAGTTATTATAATTTTCATGACATTCAAGGCATCCTTTGTTATGTGACAAAACATCTTATCTCAAATGTGTGTCGTTTTGGAGAAAAATGGTAGTCGTTTGTACAGTAACTGCAAAAAGCCCTAGTGAAACAAAGCAAGAGTACAGTAACATCCATTACTGTATTCTTGTTATGTTTTACCTAACAAAAAATAACCGTGTTTCTGCGCAGTGTAGTTACTGTTGCCATGGTGAACACACAGCTGATTTTCGGGCATCCTCACGGGACGATTTTAACATTTGCGATTTCACCCTTCTAACTTCCCCTAATTGTTCCCTTACCAAACTACCCAAACTGCTTCATTTGAGAAAAACTATCGTCATGTCATAAACACAGAAACTCAAAGGTCTTCACAGCAACCCGTCAAATTAAAAGTTTGTTTTAACTTGACAGAAATATATTAGGCTACTGTTGTACAGTAGAATTTAGAAACGTCTCAATGTAATAAGATTAAAACTTAATTTTTATTCAATGTTTTAATTTGAACAGTAAAGCTCATTGTGCAGCATGTTGTTTGACCAAAAATGTTTGTTTAATTTCATATGATTAAAAGAAATGTAATTAATAATATATTAGAATTGTAATATATTTTATTTTTAATATTCATAGAATATTTTAAAAATATTGTATAAGTTTAATAATAGTTTATAATAAAAGTTTCATGATTTCAATTAATTAGACATGATTTTTGATTACTAAAAATTTACACCACGTATCCGTAACACACCCGCTCAGCAACACTAGTTTCGCAACACAAAAATGTTGGAAAAAAAATGTTGTCCAAATGGTTCCAATTATTTCAAATACAGTGTTTCTAACACACCCAGAGCCCAAGTTGTGGCAAAATAGTTTTTGGAGAATCTGTAGTTACTGCCTTTTTCCTTGGTATGGTGCCACGTTTTTGGTAAGTAAAACAAAGCAAGAATACAGTAACTGCAAAATAGGGGTAACATATCAAATTAAATATGAGGATTGATATGTACAAAGAATAAGCTAATATAAAGTAACAAAACAGCCACATGTCCAATAATCTACCTACAACTACTTAGGCTGGATGACAGGATAACTTTAAAGTCATTTTTCTCTGTTCTGCACTCTGCGTAGTTACTGCCTTTTTGCTTTGTAGGGCAGAATAGTAATAGTAAAAGACAGACCAAAAAAATCTAATTCAAATAAATGATGTTTTTAAACTTTCAATTCACCAAAGAATCCTGATTTTTCTTAACACATCACATAAACTGTTTTTAACATTGATAATAATAAAAAAGTTTCTTGAGCACCAAATCAGCATTTATGAAGGATCATGTGACACTGAACTGTTGTGAGCATTCAGTTTTGAGATCACGTGAATAAATTACATTTTAAAATATATGTAAATAGAACAAACTTATTTTAATGTAATAATCTTCCTCTCCAGTAAGATATTCACTTGAGAACCTCAACAAATTAATGTCACTGAGTTAAACTGAATCAGTTTGATCTGTGAATGAATCTTTCAGACTGGTTTTGCAAACTTGCCTTCATTTCATGATTCAAAAAGATTTGACTCAACAACGATCTGTTTACAAGGGGTTTGTGCTTTTCAAGATTGAAGGTCGAATGGGTTCAGAACAACATGAGCGTGACTAAAGCTGATGGCAGCTTTCATTTTTGGGTAAACTGTTCCTTTAAAGATGTCAGTGATTTATTTCAAACGAAGTGTATTTCAACATTGCTATTGGTGGACCATATATTTTTTTCTAGCTTCTCTGGACAGCTTTTTTTGTGTGGAAGGAAATCTCTAAATTTAACATATAGATGAGTAGTGTGCTTTTGTGTTGATCTAGGACCAGCTTAAATCCCAACAGAATCAGTCAAAAGAATCACCTCAGCAAAATCTGCTTCGTTATCTTTAGAGAGTCAAGGGAGATCTGCGTGCCTTGCAGGGTCATTTAACGTTTATCCATGTGTTAAAACCCTCGCTAAGCTGAGCCGCCAATGACCGAGTCCTGTGACCGCTCACTGCTGACTCAGCACAGTGAAGCAGATTTAGCTTTTGTGCCACATACATCCAATCAATCACATCTGATAGGGAGAGCAAGGTTGTTAAAAAAACTGACTCAGGACCTCCATCTATGCCTCTGTCCTCTTCTGACCTTCCTGAAGTACTTGTGCAAGAATCATTTGCAAAGGTTTCTGCAGATTCCACATTTGTTGTGTACATGTCCATTAGACATCTAGTTGTATGTAGGATTGTGGAGTTTGCGAATTACCATATAGCAGTGTGTATTCCTGACAAACCGAGGACCAAGCTCATTTCACTGCTAGAAAACATAAACACAAGGTTTGTTTTAGTGTTGATTCTACGTTAAAAAAATCTGTTTTTAGACTGTGCACACTGTCATTTTGCAGTGAAATGTGATCCGTTTGTTCTGACAATGTAGTAAATATCCGGATGCCAAGAGGCTTTTTCATACAACATCCAAGAATTGTTGGCGGAAAGAGGATGGAAGGCTGGAAATTTTGCCTCTGCTTGTGTCTATCATGACATCTTGCCGCTGTGCTGAACTCACAAGGCGCATTAGAAAACATTAGTGATGGGTATTTTACCCATGGCCATTCATGCATACCGTGTCCAAAACCACTTATTTGTTCACTATTCACCACATAGTGAAGGCTTTCATAGTTCGCTATACTGTATGAGGAAAGAGTGAGAGAGTGTATTCTGACACAACCCAAGATGATATTGAGAATGTTGTTGTATGATATACAAATATTTTAGGTCAGCGAGAAATTAACACTTTTATTCGGCAAGTATGCATTAAATTGATATAAATTGCATCAAAGGCTTTTACATTGTTACAGAACTAATTCAAAATAAATGCCTCTCTTTTAAACTTTATCAAAGAATCCTAAAAAAACAAATGTATCACGGTTTCCACAAAAATGTTGATAATTCAGCTTTGCCTTTAGAGGAATAAATTACACTTTTAAAATATATTCAAATATGTTATTTAAATTGTAATAATATTTCACAATATTAATGTTTTTACTGTATTTTTGATCAAATTATTTTAGCCTTGGTGCGCATAAGAGGCTTTTTTTCAAATACATCTTGCAAACGCCAAACCTTTGAATGGTATGTGATGTAGCACCCCGAATGATAATTTATATATATTCGGGGTGCTATATATATATATATATTTTCGGATCTGACCATTTTGACTGAAACGCAGATTTAAAGGGGTCATATGATGGTTCTAAAAATAACATCATTTTGTGTATTTGGTTTAATGCAATGGTAAATGGTAAATGGACTGCATTTATATAGCGCTTTCACAGACCCAATGGCCACCAAAGCGCTTTACATTTGCCTCACATTCACCCATTCACTCACTCATTCATACACCGGCGGGCGACGGCAGCCATGCAAGGCGCCATCCAGCTCGTCGGGAGCAGCTGGGGTTAGGTGTCTTGCTCATGGACACCTCGACACTTGGTCAGGTGGAACCGAGGATTGAACCACCAACCTTCCGGTTTGTAGACAACCCACATGAACCACTGAGCCACTGCCGCCCCAATGTGTTTACGCGGTTTTAGGTTAAAAAAAAAAAGTCATTATTTTACACATACTGTACATTATTGTTGCACGCCTATGCCCCCGCAGCACACAGTCAAATTTTTTGTTGTAATTTTAGCTGTAATATTCTGGAACAGTGTTGTAAATAAAGCTTAAGCACTGTTTTCTAATTGTGTCCTCTTTTGGAAGGCCAAACAAAGTAGTTTGGCTTTCGCAACGAAAAACACAGTGTCTCCACGACATGGCGGCACCGGCAACAACAATAACACAGCGAGAATAAACGTTACGCCTTCTTTCTTCGCGTATACATTTGGGCGGTGTTCTGAAACTCTGCCCCCACATACTGACGTATAGATTTATGGGGGAGTGTTTGAAAAACAAGAAAAACAAGAAACCGCATCATATGACCCCTTTTTAATGTTTTCAAAACAAATACGGAAATTTTTTTTTTTTTTTTTTTTTTTTTTTTTTTCGTCTGTGGTTACATATTTTTTTAAAGCCTGTAAAATGGCCTTAGTTTATTTAAAAAATAAGGAAGATCAAAATAATCAAAAACTAAGTGAATCATCCCATCCCATCCTCACAGCACATTATACTGGTGGACAACAATATATCAGTATGTACTGTCAGCCAGTCATTATGGGTTTATTTTGAGATTAATGGCCTTATAGATAATGGTCTTACATTATTAGATGTCTGCTTTTCCTTTTAAATACATAAATGGATATGAAATAATATTGATTTAAGTTAAGCTATTGAACTAGAACACAAGAAATTAGTTTTGAGGGACAATTGTGAAGTAAAGTGGTCAAAAATATCTGACCGCAACTGACCAATTAGAATCAAGTATTCCAGAAAACCATGTAAGGAAAACAGAGAAATCAAGAAACCAAGCTGGATGCTGAATAGCAAAACTCCACAGACAGTGATATGATGTGTACAAAAATGAGAGAAGCTTAGGTTACTATTTATGTCAAACAGATCTGTTTGCTGGTGCATGTGAAATCGTGTCATCTGAGGGATCTGATTTAGCATCGTGGGAATGAAGACTTTCACAGCACTGCTCAGACACACTCCATCAGCCTTTGCCTCACTATTTATAGCCATTTGACAGTAAACAGCTCAAGTGTTCACTTAGTATACAGACTCAAGGGGGTACTAGTAGAAGGGCCCTTTAGAGTTGCATACAATCTATACAACATAGAATGATATTATAGTGTATTATCCTCCTAAAGAGTTAAATTAGTCATGTCTAGTGAATTAGGTGTTAGTTGGAGCCATATTCTTGTGTCTATTAGTACTTGCAGTGTCTAACAGTACCTAAACCATTCATGTACAACATAAGACATAATCCAGTGATGTATATTATTTACAAATCATTAATCAATCACTTTTGGACAGTATTGCCACCATGTTCTACAGTCAGTGGCATTAGATGCGAATTGATGGTTTCACTATGTTCTTTCTCAGAACATCAAGCTCTTCTTTAAAGGTGAAGTGTGTAAATGTATATGCCATTTTAATATGCAGACAATTGTAAGCCATTTATAGTTGTGAAAGATGTGTAACACTATGGCGCTGTGAACATTGTTCTGTTTGCTCGAGTGGATTTGATTCAGCCATTAAATTTCAGGTGATACTGCCTGGTGTGCTGTTAGTTTTCTAGATGAACAGATTCTTGATTTTCTCCTGGCAGGTGATAACACGAGTGAATAATCCCATAGACTGACATTTAAGGAGGCACCTGAGCCATATCTCTTTCGGCTTTGGCCTAGCAACCACCCAGTGCTTAACTTGTTCAGAATACCTTAGCAAGCACTAGCGGCACGTAAATGATACACTTCAGCTTTAAACCACAAAAAAAAAAATTGTAATTTGATTTTGTGACGTGTGTAGTAATACCACCTGTTCAGTACTCACTGTATCTCTCTTTCCCTCTTTCCCTTTGGCTTTTGTTGATAAGTCAGACAAAAGTCACCATTCCAAAGCAAACCATATTCTCCATACCCTCGAACATATGCGATATTCCAAAGGCACACACTGTGTGCCCCGCCAACGTGCCTCAAAAAAGGCCTAAAACACAATCTCTGCTTATGACTTGTCATTTCATCTCTACATAACTCAAATACCTTCTACTGCTCAAAGATAAAAATGTTCAGACTCACCGTTCTTGGTAAGGTCAGTGTCTGTATCAGATTTGTTGGCCGCCATCCTCCAGCTGGAATTGTATATCAGTATTAGTTCAGTCATTTCTATTAGTGCTGTCTTTTCTGTGTTGGTGAGCTTGATTTTCTATATCTGAGAGAAGCAACACTGGTGACTGTGTTCTTTTGTTTTCTTCTATTCACAAAAAAATAGTTTTCTTCATCACTATTTTTGTCTCGTTTTCCAGTAAAGATTTGATACATTTTAATACATTTACAGCATACATTTACTTAAAACGTATGATTGTGTAAATCTTGTTTTGTTTTGCTTTAAGCATAAATGTAACAAGATTTGCTTAGGTTTATTCTTAAAATAATAATTTAAAAGAATGATTTATCTTGTTTTAAAGATGTTTAAGTTCTTCACTGGAAAACAACACAAAACTAATTAAAGATTTTTGCTAAGTTTATTTTCCCTTTTTTAGAGGTTGTGAAGAAGTTCTTCCAAAGTTGTGAAATGTACAGAAGGTCCGAACAAGTACAAGCTGTGTAGCTGTATTTGTGACAAAGATGTCAATATGTAATTTTTTTTCGGGTATTTTATGTTGTGTTTAGTCGCTGATGTGAAAGTGTACAAAGAAAAAAATATTTATTTATACACGTATGGCACAGAAGAAAAACAAATCTATATATTTATCTCACTATTTAAATAGGTCAGAAAACACAAGCCTATGTGACTCATATCAATATATCGATAACATTAATGTCCAGAATGTGTGAAGACAATGTAATCTTGTATGTCTTGCTTTTTGTGATTCTGTGAGACAATCTTTGCCATCATTTCTGTCATTTCCTCCAGTGCTTCAAGAACATTCTATTTATTACTTTAGCTAATTTGTTCCTCTTTGTTTTATGACTGATTTCATGTTTGACAGAACTGTACAGAAATTTATATTAAATCAACTACACAAAGATTAAAGTCATATGTTGAAGGCATATAGTACTGTGCTGATCAAGATGTGCATTAAATTGTTTTTCTTTTCTAAAATCCTTTTCTTTTGTGGTGTGTTTACGTCCACATGTTCAATATTAAAAGTTCAAGACATTCAAATCATGCTGTGCATAGCAACATCACGTCACTTCAAAGATATCGAGTTCGTTGAAAGAGCATGTTGTTTCCTTTTAATTACATCATGTTTTTTGTAATCCTACAGAAATGTTTGGAAGCCTTATTTGGGTTAACATGACATATGAGCTATCTGTATTCAAATGCTGATATATTTTCTTCAGGATATGCTCTAAAGCTCTGAAATAACATGTAATCTGAGCCAGAACAATGTGAGAGGGAGAAAGTTGATCTGTCTCAGTCTGAGAAGAAAAAACTTGTTCTCGCGTTTCATAGAAAAAAAAGCTATTTTTATCTGGTTCATTTGGCTTGAAAAGCTCAAAATAGCATTTCTTTCAAATTGTGGGTTTCCTGCTCAAGTTCCCTTGTTGTTTCTCATTACAGTGATAAGCATTTGATTACCTTGACACCCCTTTCAGATCCGTCCTGTAGACTTTCACCTTCAGCTTCTTTAATGCTTTTCCAATGACGTATAGTAAAAATGACCGTGTTCATTGCAATGAAATCAATTGATTGATATACTGTGTGTGTGTGTGTGTGTGTGTGTGTGTGTGTGTGTGTGTGTGTGTGTGTGTGTGTGTGTGTGTGTGTGTGTGTGTGTGTGTGTGTGTGTGTGTGTGTGTGTGTGTTTTCTTAGAGCAAGTTCTTCCTATGACCATAGTTTTAAGACAAAAACCTGAAAACATCAGCATTGCATAAATCAAAGAGAACAATAATATATAATGGAACATTTTGGGTTGGTTTTCATTTGAAACAAGATAAATGCATACGGGATCAGGATGCATTAGTATAAAATGCATAAATGGATACACATTTTTATTAGTTTGATTAACCTATTGTGAGATGGATTCATTTTGCAGGATTACGGCTACAATGATTCTTTTGAAAGCAATCTGCTTCAGAGCAATTGCCATAATTGTCCTGGACATTGTTAGAACGTCATCAACATAATAAATGTAAAACCTAACAAATGGATGCAAAAATATTCAGCAGGCCTATGTTGCTTTTTTACTAATATCTGCACACCATTTATGCCCTCATGTCAATCCAAACCCATACGCTGTTATTTTTTCCGTGCATGAAAGTACATTGCTCTTGGCATATAATGACAGTTCATAGTGATCACAGCTGTCAAGCTCTCAAGTTCCCAACAGGAAAAAACACCAAATACACACAATGAAAGCAGCTCATACTGCATGGAATGACATGGGGGTGAGTAAATAAGGACAAAACATTCATTCTTAGGTGAACTATTCCTTTAAATAACTTTAGATTTCCACATAGAGCAAAAAAAAAAAAAAGAGGTCAGAGCAGAGGGTCACATTACAATGACCTCAATAAGTCTTGAAAGACCACAGAAGAAATTGGTTTTGAGCATGTAGAGCTTGCCCAGCTCATTCATGACCACCAAAATCCTGCAGAAATCTTCAGAATAATGTCAGAGACAAATGAGAAGGACATATAAGTGCATAAATCCCATGATCTTGAAGAACGTGATACATTTTATTAACCATTACCAGAGCAACTACAGTGTTAGAAAGACATTCTCAAACCAAAGTACAAATGTAATGAGTTTCATAATACGTACTTATGTCACATCTCCAAGGCCAGTTATTCTGTGCTGCGAAAAACTTCATTAAAACTGACAGCAAGGTCACTTTCGTTAACTATTGTAAGCTGAAAAGTGTGTATGCAAAAACTCTCGGTTTAGATTGACATGTCTAATGCAGGTTCAAAAGCTTTTCGTTAAACTCTAAAGTCTTTTATTTGAATGCACATTTGTATTTTGGAGAGAATGGAGAGAAATGTATTTTGAAAGTCACATCAAAACATTTTGTCTAATTGATGTTATCTCTTTACCTGAATTGGTAAGTAACCTCAAACTCCACATCAAACTCAATATGAGCATATTGTGCGAATTGTAGAGTCATCTAACTAAAACTGGAGCCAAAAAAGCATAATTTGTTTCATTTCAAATGTTATTTGTGATTGAGTCAATGAGCTGGAATATTTATTACAGATGGAGTGAACTTGACATTGAGTTACAGTAATGGGATTTGACCCATGTTACCAAACTACATATATCTGTCAACTTAATGCTGAGGAAAATTGCATATTTACAGTTTACTGTCACCTATTAAGTATGCACAAACAATTAATAGATGTGGCATTTTTCACATAAATTCACTTAATAGCTGAAGATGATGGCAGCTTTGGGAGATCACAGCTCGCATTTGTGACACATTTATGTGCTCTAATGCGGCAGCAATGCTTTTAACAGTCCCTCGGTCCCTGCTTGATGTTAGGAACAGCGTCATGACTTTGCCCAAGGGCACATTGCCCTCTAAGACTACCAGATATGAAGATGCTCACTTCCTGTTTACTTCATCGTTATTCATCTTTATCAGATTGTTGTAAAAAGCTGGCAGAAATTAGAGGGTCTCAAAGCCAATAAACAAACACTCATGTTCATTCATGTAAATACCTCTATTATAGTTTAACGCAATGCTCTGATCTCCACTGTTCAACAAATGACTTCATTTCAAATAAAGATGATTAAAAACATCAGATTTTCTTAATTTATGCCATTTTAAGGGCAATGTTTTTTTCTGGTTCTATTCAGTCTTTTTGTCTATGAACAGTATAGAGGGAATGTTTTTGATATATATTTGTTGATGGGAATTGATTCAGATTGTGTGTGTGTATTTACTGTAAACCTGAATAAGTTGGCAAAAAAAAGGTAATCAGTTACATAAAATTAAGTAAAGAAATTCTAAATTTAATTAAGCAGAACTGGTAGATTTTTATTTTGTTCATACACAGTAGCGGCTCCTGGGCATAAATTTAGGTAGAGCCGATTCTGCGTCTTAGCACTAGTTTATAATAAACATTTTGTAAGCTTTATATTCTTATCGCTGAACACATGCAGAGCACTTTTGGCAGAATTCTAATGTCCTTGCGGTATTCAGCCTGAGGGAGGCGCTCTAATGATGATTGACAGACTTTAGTACACATGACAAATGCATAGAATGCCATCTTAGAATTGCCTTATTGTATTTATTGCGTCCGAATGTTGTTTTAGAATGTTGCAAGTTGTGTAGGAATTCCAGTGAGGAAAAAAAGTCATGTCTATTCTCAGAACTAACATAAAGCAAACACAACAGAACTACTGTATATAAAAGCTATTCACATGAGCACGTTTAAACCAGAGCCATTCTCTCTATGGGTTTACTATGGGCAACTAAAGGGTTTATACGTTCTGTTACGTTCCCCCAAAATGGTAAATCCAGGGGAAGGGGAAGCAACAATAATTTAAAATAACCAGGGCAAAAGAGATCAGGAAGTCAGAGTCATGTGCAGTTGAAACGTGTATTTATTATAAGAGGGACAAAGAAAAACCAATACAAAACTACTCTCTCACGATGAGACAGCAGACAATCAAGATAAGGCAAACAATAAACACAAACTAAATAACTGAGGAAAAACAAGATCCAACATTAACTGAACTACTAAACAATCCTCGCTCCACTGAGGAGGTTAACACACAAACAAACACGAAACACTGTTCTAAACTTACAACACGATGCAAGTTGCTGTTCAACCCACCGGTTGAATAATGTTGGTCTGCTATGTGGTCACAACTGGAAGGAAGAGGAATGAACAGAACAAACACACTCCTCACAACACTTAACAAACTATGAGAAACAACAGTCTTCTTATCCTCCAGGTACTGAATGTTAATCAGGCACACCTGTTGCCACTCACACATGCAGCCGAGACATGGAGGGGGAGGGGCCACCACCTGAGAGAGAAGAAACACACCCCAACCAAACACATGACCCTTAGGGTCATAACACCCCCTCACTTAAAATCAAAACCATAGGTTTTGTTAACCAAAATCACCATCATTCACCCTATTATATAATAATAGTCCTAACACAGTTATCTTTAACCATGATAAACAGGGTGAACTCCATGAGCTACTGCTAGGTTTTGCTAAACCATTTTCTAGCAGATAAGTAGCCTCCTTCATCAACTCTCTTTTTCCAACAGGACACCTGTAAGCATGCTGCTTGATTGGAATAGCAGAGCCAACATCAATATCATGCTGTATCACAGTTGTACGAGATGGTACATCACTAAAAAGCATGGGAAATGAGTTGAACAAGGTAAATACGTCTCCCCGCTGAGTGTCAGTAAGGTAGGAAAGCTGTGCCCCCACATCAGCCAAGATCTCTGTATTAGATTGCCTACCACACTGTTGCTCCTCGGATACCACGGTCAAACCATCATCCTCTTCAACAGCAATGGACCCCACCATAAACCAGGGACGCAGAACTGGTGTCAGGAACAGCCGCTTCCACGCTAAGTTTCTGCTCCCCTTGAGAATTCTCCCTGGAATGATAAGCCTTCAACATGTTAATGTGACAAACGCTTTTTCTTCCTGCGCTCAGGGGTGTGGATGACATAGTCGGTTTCTGAGACTTTGCTCTCCACTACATATGGACCTGAGAAGCGAGCAGAAAGAGAAGAACCGAGCACAGGCAGTAACACCAACACTTTGTCACCAGGCTGAAACTTGCCCTCAACAGCATTTCTGTCGTACTGCTGTTTCATGCGGGCCTGAGAAGAGGAGAGGGCTTCCTTAGCCGAGGTAGTGGCGCGATGCAAACGTTCCCTACACTGTGAAACAAAATTAGACAGATTAGACTTGGGGGAGGAGCCAGCCATTAACTGCTCCTTCAGCACTTTCAACGGCCCACAGACATTGTGGCCAAACACAAGCTCAGAAGGACTGAAACTCAGGGACTCTTGTTTGGCATCCCGTATGGCAAACAATACAAACGGCACACCTTCGTCCCAGTCTTTTCCTGTGTCATAACAGTACTTTTTTAGCATTGACTTCAGAGTTTGGTGCCAGCGTTCTAATGCCCCCTGTGACTCTGGATGGTAAGCACTGGATACAGAATGTGACACTCCTAAGGACTGCAGGGACTGTTTGAATGCTCTGGACATGAAGTTGGTTCCCTGATCAGTCTGAACAATCTTGGGCAAACCAAATGTTGTAAAAAACTTAATCAATGCTTTTGTGATGGCTGGGGCTGTTATTTTCCTCAGAGGGATTGCCTCTGGAAAACGAGTGGACATGCACATAACGGTCAGTAAGAACTGGTTACCAGCTTTTGTTCTTGGCAACGGACCCACACAGTCCACTAAAACATGTTCAAATGGCTCACCAACTGCAGGAATTGGTTGCAGTGGAGCTGGATGCACAACTTGATTGGGTTTTCCTACCATCTGACATGTACTGCATGTGTTACAGAACCGAGTTACATGAGATTTCATTCCTGGCCAGAAGAAGTGTTTAAGGACACGGTCATAGGTTTTTGTGATGCCTAAATGACCAGACCACGGGTGTTCATGAGCTAATCCTAGTACATGCTTACGCCAACCAACCGGAACTACTATCTGATACACTGTGTTGAAAACCTCACCAGTCTTATCAGTTACTGCACCTGTATGCGAAGACCACTTTCGCATCAGTACTCCGTTTTCCACAAGAAAACACTGACTTTTCCTACACTCGCTGGAGTCAGCAACAACTGCAGCAAAGCACTTTGTCAGTGAGGGGTCATTTTCCTGTGCACCAATGAGTCCTTCACGGGTCAGCGGCAATGGTACTTCAGGAGTGGCAACAGTCTCTGGCACTGTTTCACACACCTCTGCCGACTCTCCACCAGCAAACATCCTGTCCTCAGAAAAAAACAGAAGGGAACATGGAATCAGACAAAGTTACCTCCTGATCTTTTTTCCGAGCTTGAGCTCTAGTCAACACACTGACTGAGCACAGTCCTGAGTGTTTTGAAACCAGATCATCTGACTCACTCTCAGAAATGGGTACATCCACAACTTCAGGGTCAGGGTACACTTTACCTCCCGCAATGTCGTTACCCATGATGAAGTGTACTCCATCAACAGGAAAACATGATCTTACAGCTACAGGGAACCAACCAGAAACAAGCTTAGATTGGATGTGGATACGATGAAGTGGGGCTGGGACATAACACATACCAATACCTCGAACTACCATACTGACCTCACAGGCTGACTTAGCATCTAAAGGCAAGACACTAGAAAGGATAAAAGACCGCGAACCACCAGTGTCACGTAGTATGTTGACCTGCTGCCGATCTTCAACCTGCCCTGTGAGTGATACAGAACCAGGAAGGATGAACGGTTTAAAACATTCATCTGGCTCTTGCAAAAAAGTAGGCTCACTTCCAGAAGTGACCGTTTTAATTAATCCCACTCCCTTCGGCTGCTTGATAACTGGACCCTGCTGCTTTTGTTTCATAGTTATACAATCTGCTATGAGGTGACCAGGTTTATGACAGAAAAAACATATTCCATCTGTTTTAGCACTTGAAATAGAGTTAGTTAAACCCACTCGAGGTACCTGTCTGTCACTAGGCTTCTTGCTAGCACTAAGATATGGTGGAGAGACAGAGGAAGAGATCGGTTTACTGAAGACACCCTTATGTGTTAAAGCAAACTCATCAGTTAGCATCGCCGCTTGCTGTAGGGTAGCCACTTTCTGTTCGTTCAAGTAAACAACGATCCTCTCAGACACACAGTTCTTGAACTCTTCCAACAATACCAACTCACGTAAGGAAGAAAAGTCTTCAGCTTTGCAAGCCGCACACCAGCGATCAAATAGAGTTACCTTTTCCCTAGCGAAGTCTGCGTATGTCTGGCTAACAGCCTTACTGAGACCCCTGAACCGCTGTCTATACGCCTCAGGCACTAGCTCATAGACCCGCAAAACTGCGCTTTTAACTTTATCAAAGCACAAACTGTCTTCCACTGATAGTGCAGCACAAGCCTCCTGAGCCTTGCCAGTCAACTTGCACTGAAGCAAAATGGCCAAAACGTCCTTTGGCCAATGAAGAGCTACTGCGATTCGTTCAAAAGCGCTAAAATAGCCTTCTACTTCTGATTCTCTAAATGCAGGCACCAGTGCTATGTTTTTACTCACATCAAAAGTAGTGTTGGATGACGACCGAGTCTCAGGGGGAACTGATCTCTGCACGGCAGCATTAGCTTGTAGCTCAAGCTCACGCATCTTGAGAGCCGTTTCCACCTCCAATCGTTTCAACTGTAACTCTCTACGCAGCTGGAACTCCCGCTCCCGCTCCTCCTTGTCCAACTGTAAGCGAGCTAATCGAACTTTCAGTCGGGCGTCATCTTGTGGCGAGGAAGAGGACTCTACAGAATGTGGTACAAAACGAGGCAAAGTAAAATGTTGCCGTTCAACCTCACCCTGCTTCACTTTGGGCGTGACAACATCAGCCTGCTCTGACTTGTCGGTTACCTCTACATGACCATCTGAGGAGGTCTCACCTACAACCAAGCTAAGAACTCCCCTCTGCACTAATCCACTCACCACAGCATCCTTCAGCTCTCTTTTCACTAGATTACTACAGACAGGAATACTAAAATGTTTAGCAACAAAATATAAATCAACTTTCTGACACAAGTCAAGCTGATTTAAGGTGGGCTTCACTAAAAACTCCTCCCGATTAAAGACAGCCATGCTAGCCACCCACTAGCACCGCTATTAACCACACTAGCCACCAAGCTAAATCACATGCAAACGGAACACACACACTTACAATACTCACTATCCAGCACTTTGTGCAACACCACAACTTCCCCAGATCCTGCCTATCAATTCTTTACCTAGTCTATCTTCTGGAGCGTGCCGGGCTCGAGGCGACTTTAAAGGCAACAACTTCGGTGGCCGAAACCCCGAAACGCCTACCCCCGCCAGGGAATTAATCCCAACCCAGGATTACTCCGAACATTAAAAAGGCAAAATAACAAATGGTGTCCGAAGGAAGAACTGTGACAGTTCAGCTGGGCACCTCTAGTCTAAACTAGGGAAGTTAATCATGTGTTCACAACCCTGGACAATGACAACCACACAATACAAACTAGCACCAAAAACTCTGATCTCCAGTCTCCTTTATATCCCGGACGAGCCCCCAAATTGTTACGTTCCCCCAAAATGGTAAATCCAGGGGAAGGGGAAGCAACAATAATTTAAAATAACCAGGGCAAAAGAGATCAGGAAGTCAGAGTCATGTGCAGTTGAAACGTGTATTTATTATAAGAGGGACAAAGAAAAACCAATACAAAACTACTCTCTCACGATGAGACAGCAGACAATCAAGATAAGGCAAACAATAAACACAAACTAAATAACTGAGGAAAAACAAGATCCAACATTAACTGAACTACTAAACAATAGGGGTGGGAGAAAAAATCGATCCATCGATGCATCGCGATTCTCTCTCCAACGATTCTGAATCGATTCTGAGAATTCCAGAATCGATTCTGAGCTTAGTTTTTAACCAGATGTGCGATGACGTTGAGTTGACTTTAGAAACACCCGTATTCTGGTTGCTTCCAATTCCTCACACACATACACCACTCGAACCTTCCGTAAAATAATCTTTCATAAAGTTCGGATAGGTTGAAGCGAATTACAAGGACATTCACAGGCTTCATTGCACAGGATACGCTGTGAGAGACGCGCGCTTTCTTTGATGTTACACTTGAAGTGTGCTGTCTCGCCCGTCGGTATTTTCCTTACAAATGCTCTACGAAGTCATCATTTATGTGGTTTGGAATGCAGTGGACTTATATATTTAAAATATGAACCTCACTAACAGAAGGCTGCTTTCAATTTCAAATGCTGACGCGCGCTTTGTTTGTGAGACTGCTCGCGCATGCGGCTGTGCGACTCCGTGTAGTGGTTTAATGTACTTGTGCAAAATTAATGTAAACACAGCCAGTTATATCTTAGGGGATTAAACGGACAGGACACACCGCATTACTTCTTTTACTTCAAAAGAGATGCGTGCGTGAATGCAGCTTAATAGATCTCCCGCAGTCTATGATGTCATAGTAAAAAACAACAGTAAAGATGAAGAAAAATCACTCACAGTTCTTGAATGGAAAACGTTCAGATCATCTATAGGCTACTGAAAGCACTTTTTGTTTGTTGTTTTTTATATTTTTCTATGCTCCTCTTTATTATTTGTTATATTAGTTATATTAGTTTAACATTCTTAACATACAACTGTTTTAATAAAAACAAATTAATTTGTAATTATTTTTTAAAAAGTACTTAATTACTTATGTAAACTAATTAATTAATAATTTGGAAGGTAGATAAAGAATCGTTCTGGAATCGGATCGTGACTCCCAGAATCGGAATCGGATCGGATCGTGAGGTGACCAAAGATTCCCACCCCTACTAAACAATCCTCGCTCCACTGAGGAGGTTAACACACAAACAAACACGAAACACTGTTCTAAACTTACAACACGATGCAAGTTGCTGTTCAACCCACCGGTTGAATAACGTTGGTCTGCTATGTGGTCACAACTGGAAGGAAGAGGAATGAACAGAACAAACACACTCCTCACAACACTTAACAAACTATGAGAAACAACAGTCTTCTTATCCTCCAGGTACTGAGTGTTAATCAGGCACACCTGTTGCCACTCACACATGCAGCCGAGACATGGAGGGGCCACCACCTGAGAGAGAAGAAACACACCCCAACCAAACACATGACCCTTAGGGTCGTAACACGTTCATTAATTTGATTTGCTACTCCACATAGGAAGAACAGACCACCTATACTGACCTGATGCACATAGCTGAAGCGGACTGATATCGTCTTGGTCTGGAGCGAGGTTTACATAACGTGTGTTTATATAATGTGAAAATAAGCGAGGCAGCCAGAAATCTGCCCCAATGGCAGTTCCATTTTTCACCACAGATTTACATTGGAAATTTGTGGGGCGCTGTACATTTGAATTGCTCAACTTGAAGTATAAGATAATTCACACATTTAACTAATCTCAACTATTTTTAGTTGTGGTAACTTGTCTAGCTTTAATTAGATCATTTAAAAAATGTTAACTTACTAAATAGTAACACACTGCTTTGATAGCAGCATTACCATAGCATAACAAAACAACATAACATAGTAAAGCATAGCATAGCATTGCAATTGCTGAATGAGAATGGCATTAAACAAATTAAACACGTACCGTTCTCAAACTAAGCTCGTCACCATGTTAGTAACCCCCTAAAAACCCCACATAACAGCCTTACTCTCCCTTTCGAGTGGCATTGGCAAAGCATGCTGGGAAATACAAATCACAGCCCAGTTTCAGTTAAATTGAATTTTGTTAGTTCAAAGTTCATACAACTCAAAACAATGAAACAATTCAGATTACTTAAAATGTGTCAGTTTTGTGAATTTAAAATAAAAAGAAAGTTATAAATATTCATAAAAGTTAATTTAATAGAACTAATTTGTTTAAATTTAAATGTATCTTACTTAAACCAATTAATTATTTTGAGCATTAGGGTAAATATAATAATGAATTAATGCAGTTTTTTAACAATGGGGTCTTAATTGCATTTACTGTAATGTTGAGGTGTGTGGTACAGGATGACCAACGCATTCTCACCCCAAGGCGTCACTAAAATGACAATTTTGACCATGCTTCAATATTCGACGCTTTAGGCACCCTTTAGCGTCAGTTACATGACGCGATCCTAGGGCGTCATCTTACTGACGCTTTACCTAAGCGTCAGTTAGATGACGCGGGTAGGTTTAGGTCTGGGGTAGGGTTAGGATTAGATAGCGTCATCTAACTGACGTTAAAGGTAAAGCGTCAGTAAGATGACGCCCTAGGATCGCGTCATGTAACTGACGCTAAAGGGTGCCTAAAGCGTCGAATATTGAAGCATGGTCAAAATGTCACATGTCTGTCCTGTCTTGGTTATGCACTTGAGTGTTTTGTTATGTTGGGCCATGTGCTCTTGTTATTGTCTGGTCCCTCCCCCTTGTTATCTGATTATTGGTTTATTTGTCCCACCTGTTATCCTAGTTACCCACCTTATTTGCCTTCCTTTTTAAGTCTCCTCTTGTTTGCTGTCTTTGTCGGATCTTTGTCTTTTGTCACCTCGGTTTCCCTGTGATGGTCGTCGTGTTCTTAGTCAGTATTGGTTCTCCTAGTTCAGTGTTGTTTTATGTTTCATTTATTGTGTTTTCCCCTTTGTGGGTTTTTGCTTTGTGTTTTGTTTTATTTAGTTAATAAATCATCCCTTCACTGCACTTGAGTCCTCCTCTCCACTTTTGTAAATTGTATCGTGACAGAAAGATCCGACCACTTGAGGACTCAGCAGAATGGAGGATGAGGAGTTTGACTGGGCGAATCTGGATGACAATTATATGGATGACGATTACTTGGATTGCCCGGATTACACCATCGCCACATTTGGGTCAACCCAATTTTCGTCCACCTATGGTGACAGAAGGACTCCGCCTAACCCTGGGTCCAGCGGGGGGTTTTCGAGATTCTCTTCCCCAGCCACGGAGCAGGAGAGGAGAGATTTTCGGGGGACTCGCCTGATCATTTTTCGAGGGACCCGGGGAGGTTGTAAGGGAGGACGAGAGGGTCGAGAAGTGGTTCAACACCACGCTCCATCCGGGGCCCTCTTTGATTCCGGGCCATTGAGGGACAGCTCAGGACTTACTTCTCGCCGTCACGGACGGAGGAGGAGGAAATGCCCGTCTGCCCAACGAGAGACTGTTCACGTCCCGTCTGCCCAGCGAGAGACTGATCACATTCTGTCTGTTCCAGAGGCGGAGCCAGTGCCTGTTCCTGAGCCGGAGGCGGAGCCAGTGCCAGTGCCTGTTCCTGAGCCGGAGGCAGAGCCAGTGCCTGTTCCTGAGCCAGAGGCAGAGCCAGTGCCTGTTCCTGAGCCGGAGGCAGAGGCAGAGCCAGTGCCTGTTCCTGAGCCGGAGGCAGAGCCAGTGCCTGTTCCTGAGCCGGAGGCAGAGCCAGTGCCTGTTCCTGAGCCGGAGCCCATGTCGGTTCCGGACCCAGTGTTTGTGTCTGTGATTGTGTCTGTCCTTGTGACTGTTTCTGTCCTAGTGTCTGTTCCTGAGCCAATGCCTGTTCCAGAGGCAGAGCCAATTCCGGTTCCAGAGCCGGAGGCAGAGCCAATGCCTGTTCCAGAGCCGGTGTCTGTCCCTGAGCCGGTGTCTGTCCCTGAGCCGGTGTCTGTCCCTGAGCCGGTGTCTGTCCCTGAGCCGGTGTCTGTCCCTGAGCCGGTGTCTGTCCCTGAGCCGGTGTCTGTCCCTGAGCCGGTGTCTGTCCCTGAGCCAGTGTCTGTTATCGAGCCGGTGTCGGGTACTGAGAGGGCTTCACCGCCCTGGCCGTCAGAGGGGCCTGCTCCGCCCTGGCCGTCAGAGGGGCCTGCTCCGCCCTGGCCGCCCGAGACGTCTTCACCGCCCTGGCCGCCCGAGACGTCTTCACCGCCCTGGCCGCCCGAGAAGTCTTCACCGCCCTGGCCGCCCGAGACGTCTTCACCGCCCTGGCCGCCCGAGACGTCTTCACCGCCCTGGCCTCCCGAGGGGTCTTCACCGCCCTGGCCTCCCGAGGGGTCTTCACCGCCCTGGCCTCCCGAGGGGTCTTCACCGCCCTGGCCTCCCGAGGGGTCTTCACCGCCCTGGCCGCCCGAGGGGTCTTCACCGCCCTGGTCGCCCGAGGGGTCTTCACCGCCCTGGCCGCCCGAGGGGTCTTCACCGCCCTGGCTGCCCGAGGGGTCTTCACCGCCCTGGCCGCCCGAGGGGTCTTCACCGCCCTGGCCGCCCGAGGGGTCTTCACCGCCCTGGCCGCCCGAGGGGTCTTCACCGCCCTGGCCGCCCGAGGGGTCTTCACCGCCCTGGCCGCCCGAGGGGTCTTCACCGCCCTGGCCGCCCGAGGGGTCTTCACCGCCCTGGCCGCCCGAGGGGTCTTCACCGCCCTGGCCGCCAGATGGACTCTGTGTTTCGCCCTGGCCGTCGATGGACTCTCTGTTTTGCCCTGGTCTGTCAGTCCCGCCCTGGTCTTTCCCTCCCGTCCCGCCCTGGTGTTTCCCTCCCGTCCCGCCCTGGTGTTTCCCTCCCGTCCCTCCCTGGTCTGTCCCTCCCGTCCCTCCCTGGTCTGTCCCTCCCGTCCCTCCCTGGTCTGTCCCTCCCGTCCCTCCCTGGTCTGTCCCTCCCGTCCCGCCCTGGTCTGTCCCTCCCGTCCCGCCCTGGTGTTACCTTCCGCTCCCGCCCCGGTTTTATGGAGCGTCTGGTAGCCGCTCCATAGGGAGGGGGTAGTGTCACATGTCTGTCCTGTCTTGGTTATGCACTTGAGTGTTTTGTTATGTTGGGCCATGTGCTCTTGTTATTGTCTGGTCCCTCCCCCTTGTTATCTGATTATTGGTTTATTTGTCCCACCTGTTATCCTCGTTACCCACCTTATTTGCCTTCCTTTTTAAGTCTCCTCTTGTTTGCTGTCTTTGTCGGATCTTTGTCTTTTGTCACCCCGGTTTCCCTGTGATGGTCGTCATGTTCTTAGTCAGTATTGGTTCTCCTAGTTCAGTGTTGTTTTATGTTTCATTTATTGTGTTTTCCCCTTTGTGGGTTTTTGCTTTGTGTTTTGTTTTATTTAGTTAATAAATCATCCCTTCACTGCACTTGAGTCCTCCTCTCCACTTTTGTAAATTGTATCGTGACACAAAATGATTCCCAAGGCGTCAGTTTCATGACGCCTAGGGATGAGAATGGGCTGGGATGACATATAGCTTAAAATATCCTCACTGAACAACTTAAACTATATATTTTTCCCTCAGTAGGGTCACCTTGAGCTGTGTTATTTCAGGCTTCTCCTCTACTAGTCAGATTTAAAAATAGCTAGCTCTGCTCCACCTCCCACGCCTATATTTAAACTTTAGCCCAGAAGAGGACCTGAGAAGGTAAATTAATTTTGAAACTTTTGTGACCTTACAGATGCTATGAACATTAAAAGCCCTGCAACTATTTTTACATTAAATTCCAGGTCCATTCTGGGACATCCAGTTCACATTGACCGATAAATCTGGCCATTGTGACTAAAAGAACATCTGGCTGCTATTGATGTGTTCTTTGTTATTTGTGTAATGCTGTACACAAATGTTAGTAAAGCATCGAAACATTTAAAGATCTTTTATTGCAGTTTTTCATCCATCATCCAATGCAGGCCAACTTTTAGGTTCATAGCGATGCCACACACATGCGCATCAGCTCCACACTGCACAGAGCTCAGGTCCAGATAAGGTTAAGTGCTCATGGTGCAGGCCTTGCTCTGAAACCACCTCTTATCTGTCCAACCACCCAAACACCCTGGTTGTGCTTTAGGATACACACTGCTTCATAGATTAAATTGCTGTGGTTGGTTGATAGCTACAGATGGAGAATGTCAGATAATGCTGTGAGCTGTTGAGAAAGGAGCTGGAAGCTCATGGGAAGTCAGGTCTGGTCAAGAAAATCATTTAACAGCACTGAAAAAGTAGTGATACACCTTTGTTTGGAATCTAATGCACATCTATTGAATTCTATATTAATCCAAGTTTCACTGCAAATTTGTAACAAACCAACAGTTATGCTGAACTGTATTACTTTTCAGCAGAATTGTTTATTGGGATTCTTATAATTAATTAACAATTATCATTATTTATTGAACATTGGTGTCCTTTATCATATTCATTTATCATGTTGCCATTTAAAGCCATACGTTACATTGATTTTACCATAGTGATTATAAGTTTAAATAATACAATTATAAATACATAAAAACAATATTATTATATTATTTTATATAGTAAAATGCTCAGTATACATGTATGTATGTATGTATATATATATATATATATATATATACACAAACCAGAGCATATTCATGAAAAATCTTAACATGTGTGTTGCTTTGCTTTGACAGACAGCTTTTAGTACCACACAGACTTACACTGACATTCCATCAACAGATACCTCATGATGGAACATTTCAAAGAGGGAAAATAGACAAGATCCAGGCTGAGATGGTTATATTCCTAACATCAGTGGAATGCATTAAACATGTTGGAGCTATTTCTGAACCTCATGGTTTCTTTCGAATGAAAAATTAAATGTACAAATCTGGAAGAATGTCACTCGGAATTACATTCCTCATCCATCCACTTAACTGTGTCTGGAAGCACATGCAGGATCCCTAGAGGGGCTGTTTACACCTGGCCACTTCATGCGTTTTCTCAGATCGGATAGCCATCTGATTTATCAAAACGATTCCATTTACACCTGGTCACATAAATGTGTTTTTGAAAAAACGGATATAAATCCGATCTTCAATTCCCGCGCTATATGTAGATTTAATGGAGTGCCCGTCACCGAAAGCAACAGATATGAGCTGCATTTTATTGATCATCAGCTAATTTCAAAATCAAAGACAGCAATAAGAGAGAGCGGCAACAGCCCTGGTAAGATAATTTCGTTTCTTTACTTTTAATGAAGATGATTGTGTGTTAAGCGTCTGCGACTTACTTTTTTATTTGCAATAGTTAGCGGCGCGTTGGCTTGATGAATAGACGCTCAGCTGCGGTAATGCGTGTTGCAGTAGCGTCGTCATATCTGACTATAACATGACATATAACCGTACGCTCTCACACGTTTATTTTTTTAGCATTTTTGGGTGGAGTAAAATTTACATATGTGGTTTCAACAACCAGATGCATTTACACTTGTCCAGTTTCGTCTGGAATGCAGCCCAGACCACCTCCTGATGTGGTTTGAGCGATCGGATTCAAATCCGTCTCGAATGCGTTTCAGGCCCCATTTACACTGCATGGTTCAAGTGACCCAAATCCGATTTTTTCCTCTCATGTGGCACAGATCGGATATGACCCATGAACGTGTAAGCACGAAAAAAACGCATGGATTCCGATTTTCTCAGATCGGATTCAGGCCTCACTCATATGTGGTAATAAATCGGATATGAATCGGATACGTGCATTTGCGTGTGCCATGTAAGCAGACAAATCGGATATTCCCCAGTAAATGCGAGTCGTACGTCATTAAAAAAGTGACGTCAACTCAGGTGGACACCACCAACTGAGATCACATGACTTATTATAGGCGCGATGGAGGACGAAGGATACACACATTGGAGCAATGCGGAGGTTTCATGTCTTTTGAGTGTTTGGGGCGAAGAGACAGTGCAGGCAAAAATGCAGGGTTGTTGCAGAAATAAATCCGTGTTTGAAGACATTTCATGAGATATGGGGAGGCACGGTTTTAAGCGCTCGTGGCTACAGTGCCACCGTAAGATAAAAATCTTAATGACTTTTAAAAATGTTGTGGAAAGCAAAACACTGGATAATTTTATTCGCATCTGCATCCATTGTATTTCGTGCTGTTTTACTTCCTTTTCCGGGTCAGAACGTCTACATTTGGTAGTTTCAGCAGTGTATAGTGTAAATGCAAAAATCGGATACGGGTCACTTTTAAAAGATGATGTAAGCGGGTCGTCAAAAAAATCGGATACAGTCAGAAAATCGGATTTGGGCATCAAGACCTGCAGTGTAAATGCAGCCATAGAGGGCATTTACACCTGGTCTTTTCACAATCGGATAGCTATCCGATCACAGAAAACGCATGAAGTGGCCAGGTGTAAACAGCCCCTAAATGACCAACAAAACACTGTTTTACCTCAGACAGCAGCATGAATAATTTTCAGAGTTCAGATTATTTAAAACAATGCAGTCAAATGAAAATAAATAGAAACCAGGCTGGGTGATAAGGTAACAAAAAAATTTCATAATGAAAATGAGTCATCCCCTATATATAGTTTTTGGCACAGTAAGAAGTAATTATAGCATTTGACCAATTAGGTAATACATCATACAGAAATGAGAACTACTAATATCAATACCTGAATTTCATACATGTTAATGCTAATATTGTAGTCAACCATAGCTGACAGCAGTACACAAAGGAGCCAGTTAATGTTTATCTGTTTGTGTAATCCAAACAACACACATCTAACTTTAACCTTTGTGTTTTTTTTGACATTTACTTAAAATTACAGTAGGGGTTATAAATTAACCTGGATATCTCATACCCCTTTTCCACCAACGCATTTTGAGAGCCGGTTCGGAGCCGGTGCCTGCGCGCGAACCGGTTCTTTGTGTTTCGACAGCCAAAGAACCGGTTCTCGGCCAGGAAAACTGGTTCCAAAGCGGCACCAACTCTTTGCTGGACTAGAACCGTTCTTTTACCACGTCATGCTTACGTCGGGGGCTGGGGGCGGGTTTAGATAACATATTTTCTGACATAATATAGGATCGCAAAGCCAGGAGAAACATTTGCAGAAACACGATGTAGTCCGCCATTGTAATTGTTATGCTTGAAGTTAGCGCAAGCGTTTCTAGTTTTTTTTTATCAATTTTTTTTATTGAAAACGTTATGTAAACAAAGGAGAAAACAGTCACAATATAGAACAAATAAATGGAAAGAAAAAAATACACAAGACAGGAGTACATAACTAATCAGAAAAGATTACATATCAAAGGAAAAGATTAAAATACTTACATATTTCAATTGTTTTTAAAGCCTTCTTGGTTCACGAGTTAGAGATAATCCCAAAGTAATGTTATACTTGCAAGCGTTTCTAGCTAAGATGTATGGCGACGTACACAGTGACGTAACGACGTCGTTCGCTGGGCGCTCTTGTCAGTGGAAAAACAAACAGGTTCTGAGAAGGTTCGCAAGTTGAACCAACTCCGAACCAACTTTGAACCAGCACCAGTTCCGAACCAGTTCGTTTTTGGTGGAAAAGGGGTATCAGAGGTCCCCATGAAACCTCCCCAATGCTAAGCAGAGCTGGCATTGATGTCTCTGGCTTATCTTGTGATTCATGCCATCAAACTTGCACGCCATACAAAGAGGGTGAAGGACTAATGACATCAGTCAAGGGTTCAGTTGTGGTGGTAACCAAGAGGGCGAACAAGGGGTGACCTCGCCTTATACTACCCTAAAGTATCTGAAAACGGTCTGGTACATTAGTTGAAATGGCTGCCTGGGGACTGCAATATGGCCTTCACCCAGCTAATAAAATGATCAATAAAGGCCCATTTTTGTTTAAGAGTCTTTGTTTGGTTAATATTACATTTTAGTCTTAAAAAGCCAGCAGTGTTTAACTAAAATTTAAAGGCACACTGTGGAACTTTTCAACCTTTACAATATATTACCAAAACCCATTGAGATGGTACATCGACTTACAATAGGTTGAATGACACGTCTGCCGAAGCCTGAAGGTGTCTGTATCGCTTTTACCAGCACTATGTAACTTCGGGTTTCGGGTAGGAACCTGAGCACAAAAAGAACTACAAAATTCGACCGCTTTACGGCATACGTCACTTCCCCCACCACCCCAACTTCCTCAAATTGGCTTTATGCCACAGCCTCACTACTTCCTGAACTTCAGCCAGCCCTTTGTTTCCTGTCTGTCATTATTGGACAAACTGATTAATTCAGGTGTGCCTGGCCTCAGTAACAATAATCAGGCACACCTGGACTGATCAGTTTATCCAATAATGACAGACAGGAAACAAAGGGCTGGCTGAAGTTCAGGAAGTAGTGAAGCTGTGCATAAAGCCTATTCTAACGTGAGAGCTCAACTCGCGTTTGATTGCCGGCGTCTGTATGTTGTCGTCATGGCTGAATCAACAGCTACTCGGAAGAAAGCGAAGAAAGCAAAGATTTTGTCAGAGGAGACCAAAAAAAGAAAAAGGGAGAGTTTAAAATAAACATCGGCATAAAAGTGTATATATAATGTAATATTTACTGCGAAATAGTGTAACAAAACTGATATAAGTCACAACATACTGCCGTATACAAATGTAAATGTTTTTTTTTCCCTTTCAGCTCATATATGTTTGTATTTGTGTAAAAGGAAAAACAAACTGTAGACTACAAATAACGGAAATATGCGACAATGCTGCGGCGCTTGTGGCCTCTAGGGGCACTAGACGTGAAAATTACAGGTCGAGCGCACCCTAGTGGCCAAAAATTCCACAGTGTGCCTTTAAGAAACAAAAAAAAAGTAAATAAAAAAAGAAAATTGATAGAAAGAAAATTACCTCAAATCAAATCCACTCCAAATGATCGATTATGATTAATTTATTTTCTTTTATGATGGAGTTACTGTCAGAAGAAACAGAGGATCCAACTGCAAAGGCAAGTTCTTACAATAGTCTTTAATGAAGAAGTAACATATGGCAGTCTGTCGAGCAACGACACAGAACTGGAATAAACTCAAAGTTAGTGTACTTTACAGATGGTTAGCAAAAACGGAAGACTCCTGTCTTGGTAATAGTTAGCAGAGCTGATAATTCGTGTGGCAGTAACACAGTCCTTGTAAGTAGCCTCAAAGCCACAGAGAGAAGACTGTAGAAGGCCACCAGCAGCAGGATGACAAGGGAGAGAAAGCACACAAGACGAGCACAACTCCTCTAGACTAGACAAGATAAGATAATAAAAAGTAACTCTTAAAGGGGTCATATAATGCCATTTTTGTACAAGCTAGTATGATTCTTTAGGGTCTAAATTAAAAGTTTGTTATATACTTTAATTACAAATTCTCATTAGTATTGTAAGAAAACACTTATTTTACGTGGTCAAAAACAGCTCTGTTTTCAGCACGCCGTTTCAGTGCATATGACTTTAAATGATAATGAGCTTTGCTCACCCCGCCTCTCTGTTCTGTGCGTACACCGTTTGTAACACAATAACACAATAACCATAACGCGTTGTTCAGTATAAACGTGGGATTATGAATTATATTGAGAACATCATACATAGAAAACATGCCGTAATGTACCCCGAGTGTAAACCTTAGACGCATTCATTGTGAAGCGTGCAGCTAGCGATTTGCAAAGATTAATATAAATATCAATATAAAGTTTAATAAAACGTTACACTCACTTCAGTTGTTCTAGAGGTTCAGCAGGAACACGAATAGCTGGTACCGATCCTTTTTTCATGAGCAGCTTCTTAGCAAATCCAGCTTTATACTGACCCTCGTTTATAAAGCAGTCTGGTGAGAAATGATTTGCGCAAACATGAAAGCATTGATGTTGCTCGTGGGGAATATTCCCTTCGAAAACAAACACAGCCACTGCGTCTTCAGCGGTTCGGATTTAGGAACATTAAAATGACTGCTGTGTTCGTTATTACACCCAAGAAAAGAACACCACAATCGCTTAGACGCCATTCTGCTCATAGACAGTGCTCCAGCATATCAACAATGACCGCGCCGGTCCGCGCAGACTATGATTGACAGCTGGCTCACGAGCGAGGGCGGGTCTGTGTTGAAACGATGCTGTCAATCAACAATCGTGGGAGGGGCTTCCGAGCGTGTGACGTCACAAAATCGAACGGCTCAATTTGAGGCAGGGGAAAACATATAAGGAGATTAAAACAAAAACACTGGATGGATTTTTATCATTTTATGATGGTTGTGTACAGGCACTGCCAACACACATTTCAGTACAATCAACTTGTAAAAGTGCATGTACCATTATATGACCCCTTTAATGGAGATAACATATAACACAGGCATGACTCACGTACAGACGAAATAATCCGACAAAGAACAAGGGGAACAAACTAGAGGTAGAGAGAAAGTAATGAGATTAAAGTGAGAACAGGTGTAAAAGAGAAGCAGCGCGAACATGCTCATGGCAGTTACTGGAGGAACCATTGACCATCTTTTTAGATCTTGTAACCTATTTGCTCCATGATCTGAGTAACTCCAAATGGTGCCTCGAGTATCTTATCATTTTTACAGTGTCACATTCTATCACACACATCCATAAATTTCCATATATTACCCATTAAAGCTTTCAGAGTGAAAATCCGCCTATAGATTTTTTTCAGTGCTGAAAAAACACTTGATACAACTTCACTTGAAAAAATAAATAGGCCTACATTAAAAATCATTCTATGATGTTATTTTTTCTTTTTCTTTTTTTTTTTTACATAAAAGTTGCTGAACTTCAATTAAGAGGAATCAATATTTTTTATATAATTATTATGGATATTCTACTTATGCTATACTAATAGCCTCATTATCAATAAACAGTTATTGCTGTCAGTATTTAAGCATTTCAAATCCTTTAGAAAGGTTCATGGACCCCTGCAAATCATTACACAACACGAGTCATTTAAAAGAAATAACCAAAATGGGTCTATTTCGTAACACAGCTCCTTCCTCTACGGGCCTTTGTGAAAGAACAGGTCTGGCATGACTGCTTGATACAAAGCCCCAAACGTGGAGAGAAAATAAAAGAAGATTTCACAGTAAAGTAAGATAATAACCACAGTTGAATATGAAATGACTGCACTAGAACTGTTTGGACAGGTGCAGGTCGGATTTATTTACCCTGTCAACAAAAGTCATTTTAAAATAATTGCTTTGTTCTAATACCACTTAGACAAACTCTCCACTGCACTTCCAACCTGTGTCGTTCACTTAGAATTCAGCAAACACAGACAAGCGCAGTGTGAAAATGGTGAAAAGTCCTAATGCTGGACTGTATATCAGCACTCTTGGAACGCAGCCCAGCCATTGAAATTTGAGGACCAGAACTAAATGCTGTATTACTAGTTTAAAATTAATCAATGCAAGGGCAATACTGGATCAACCCGCAGAGAATTAGACAATAACATCTAAAGTGCAATGCAGTTTGAGCAATTACACCCACAGAAAATATTTTCATAAAACCTTTCAAACTTAAACAAAACTTTTTTGTTTTGCAATAACGCTCCAGGCCCTGGATGGCAAAGTAAGTAAAAGCTTTTTTAATAGGCTTGGGCACAAATGTCAAAGCTTTACTTGATTAAAATGTTTCAAGTGTCTTCCTGCATTACTGTCCCTCCGGCTTTCTTTTCTCACATTTCTTTCAAACACATCTCTACATCCAAAATGATCTCATAACCATGCATTGGTATCTTTTGTTTGTTTGTTTGTTTGTTTAAATCTGCTTAATAATGCTTAATTAAATCAAGTTAAATAGAAGTCACTGACTCCCAGAAGACAGCAAATAGTTTAATTTTATTTTCACAAATTGTCTTGTTCCTAAAATGCCTGCACGTGTGGGAACTTTGGCCAGTACATCCCTCAAAAAATTGACAAAAGTGAATGTGATAGCATCACAAGACTCGAAATGATAATGAAATACTGTGGGGAAATATCCAAATGTTTGCTAATATTTAATTGTATTGTATTACAATTACAATTAATTGTATATATGTATAATTATATTGTAATTAATAACTGATTTTGGTGATGTGTATATTGTTATTAATATGTGATTCTACATAATCAGATCAGCTTGAAGTTACGATAGTCTTTTCTTCCCTATTGTGACATATTGTAACGTGATGCGGTGAAGGCAGATAGGAGGCTGGATCCAAACGCAGTTTACACGCTTTATTTAAATAAACTCAAACAGAAACTCAGAACGCGGAACAAGAATCTTAACACTGGGAAACCAACACTCACGTTAATCCTGAAACATATAACAACTCACAAAGACAGGGCAGAAACACAGGGCTTAAATAATCAAGTACAAACGAGCTAACAGGATAACAAGGGGGCGTGGGAAAATCAGAAACACCTGGGAAAACTAATGAACAAGACAGGGAACCAAAGAACATGACAGGACACAAACCCACATCGTGACATAACCCCCCCCCCCCCCCCCCTTAAGGGCGGCTCCTGAAGCCCAATAAAACAGACAAAAGTCCAGGAGGGCGGTCTTGGGGGAGGGATGGGGGGCCAGGCCCATGCAGGGGAACGGGACCTGGACCTAGGCAAGGCGGGCCTGGGCCGCAGAGCGTGGGCGGACCAGACTGGGCCGAAGGCCAGGGCGGAGCAGGACGAGGCGAAGGCCAGGGCGGAGCAGGACGAGGCGAAGGCCAGGGCGGAGCAGGACGAGGCGAAGGCCAGGGCGGAGCAGGACATGATGGCGGCCAGGGCGGAGCAGGACGTGATGGCGGCCAGGGCGGAGCAGGACGTGATGGCGGCCATGGAGGTGAAGCCCCTGCAGACGACCATGGCGGCGCAGCCCTCATGGTCTCCTCACCGCAGAGGCGGGGCCGGCAGGGCGAGGCGCAGAGGTGGGGCCGGCAGGGCGAGGCATCTGGGAACGCCCTCCGGAGCTTGGCGAGCCAAACGAGTCCTCCTCCTCCTTCTGCGCTGGCGCTTCACTGGGCTTGAAACTTTCACTTGGCTGGATTCACTTGACTTGGAACTTGACTTGGAACTTGACTTGGAACTTGACTTGGAACTTGACTTGGAACTTGACCTAGGAACTTGACTTGGAACTTGACCTAGGAACTTGACCTAGGAACTTGACCTAGGAACTTGAACTTGACTTGGAACTTGACTTGGAACTTGACTTGGAACTTGACTTGGAACTTGACCTAGGAACTTGACCTAGGAACTTGACTCACTTGACTTGGAACTTGACTCACTTGACTTTGACTCACTTGACTTGGAACTTGACTCACTTGACTTGGAACTTGACTCACTTGACTTGGAACTTGGAATAATTTTCTGGCTTTCTGTGTTTTCACTGTTATATGGTAGGGGGGAGCTATTACACATCTTCTGAAAAGAGTACTGAATCTCCAGATCAAAACAAATGCGAAGAATATGCAGAAACAACCGATATCATCTGTAATCATGCATACGTAAAATAACATGATCGTCAACATTAAACCACATATAAACCAAAACTGCCAAATGTTACTGAATGAAATGTCGACCCAGGACGAGCTACAGGACTGTGCAAGCATTAGGGGTGTTGATGGACTCGATTTGATCATCGTTCTGAATCCGATCTGGATGTAGTCTTTGACAAAAACACCATTTTCTCAGCTTTTTGCTCAAAATGTTGCTTTTCTATGAAACATACCCACATTCAAGTGTTAATAAAAAAATAATGCATAAAGCTAAAATGAAACCGTGTTTTGTTTTTGTTTTTTGTTTTTAAAGCAGAGGCTCTGTTCTTTCTTTTGACATATTCCATGTTCAGATATTCATACAACAAAATATTCTGGGGGCCATGACATCCATGAAAATGGTCATGGCGGTGGCTGGCAACATTATTTATTTATTTATTTATTTTAAATGCTTGCACGGAAAGAGTTAATTTTCCCTGATCTAACAGTTCAGAATAATCACCATGTTCATGGGGTCATCTGCCATGACATTATTTTTCTTGTAACTGTAGCATCATTAGTCACATCGCATATACGTTCAATCCAGCAGCCTAAAAATTAAAGGTGCTCTAAGCGATGTCACGCGTTTTTTAGGCCAAAACATTTTTTGTCACATACAGCAAACATCTCCTCACTATCCGCTGGCTGCCTGTCCCCTGAACACACTGTAAAGAAACGCGATCTCTGTAGACAGTCCAGGCTCCACAAACAGCAACAAAAACAAATTGCGGCGACCAGCTCCCCAAAACATAACAAACTGTTCCAGCCAATGACCGACAAGAAGGGTTTGGGGGGTTAGTGTGCGAATGAGGAGGAGGGAGGGTCTAGCTAGCCTCCGTTTTGTTTAAGAAGTGACGTCACCCAGGATCGCTTAGAGAACCTTTAAAGGAGTAGTTCACTTTTAAAAATACTTTTGCTGATAATTTACTCTCCCCCATGTCATCCAAGATGTCCATGTCTTTCTTTCTTCAGTCGAAAAGAAATTAAGGTTTTTGATGAAAACATTCCAGGATTTTTCTCCATATAATGCACTTTACTGGGCAAGGTCCAAAAGACAGTTTCAGTGCAAACTGCAAACTGTTCAAAGGGCTTTAAACGATTCCAGACGATGAATAAGGGTCTTATCAAGCGAAACGATCGCTCATTTTAAAAATAAATAACAAAGTTTAAGTTTTATAAGCTCAAATGCCCACCTTGCTCTGTTCTGTGTGACTCTCCTGTTCGAACTCGTTCATCAAAACGAACGAATCTTTTTCTGAGTCAATTCGTCGATTTCGTTCGTTAAATGAATCAAATGACTCGAAAAAAGATTCGTTCATTTTGATGAACGAGTTCGAACAGGAGAGTCACACAGAACAGAGCAAGGCGGACATTTGAGCTTATAAAACTTAAACTTTGTTATTTTATTTTTTAAATGAGCGATCGTTTCGCTTGATAAGACCCTTATTCATCGTCTGGAATCGTTTAAAGCCCTTTGAACAAGGTCTTTTGGACCTTGGACAGTTTGGTGCCCAGTAAAGTGCATTATGGAGAAAAATCCTGGAATGTTTTCATCTAAAACCTTAATTTCTTTTCGACTGAAGAAAGAAAGACATGGACATCTTGGATGACATGGGGGTGAGTAAATTATCAGCAAAAGTTTTTTTAAAAGTGAACTACTCCTTTAAGAGCTGTAAAATAAAATGGGAAATGAAAAATTATCTGACTCACAAGAGAAGTTTAATTTCCCCTCAACCTTGAAATGCAGTGATTAAAATTTTATCACTCTAGTCGGGTTTTAGGGCTTTGTTTTATGTATTTTAATAAAATCACTGAGATCAAAAGGGGTTAAGATTGTGTAAAGGTTAAGTGCTGTCTGGAAGGGCACATAAGATCTGGTTTTTAATTCAAGGTTTTGTGGCTTTTTTTTTTTCTGGGCCTCTATTAGCCTGGCATGCCAGACCTACATCAAGATGTTAGGTCTGGGAACTCCTGATTGACAGGGCTCAATCTGATGGGCGGGATAAACGGTTGTCTTTCAAATTCTCTCAGCACGCAATTGGATAGCGCTACAACCAATCAGAGCAACGAACAAGGGGACGTAGTCAGCGGAGCAAGTTGATATATTAAACTTTTACCGTATCCAGTCCATAGCTGTCAACATTGAACATTGAAAATAAGGGAGATTTCCAGGAATCCATCCCCAAAATAAGGGATTTTTTTTGTTTTTTACACGACCCACAAACTTTAAAAATAAAACACTAATCATTAAAAGTCTAAAGAGTTTATAACTAGCCTATGTGTGAGAGAGAAAGAGACAGTATGTGTGTGTGTGTGTGTGTGTGTGTGTGTGTGTGTGTGTGTGTGTGTGTGTGTGTGTGTGTGTGTGTGTGTGTGTGTGTGTGTGTGTGTGTGTGTGTGTGTGTGTGTGTGTGTGTGTGTGTGTGTGTGTGTGAGAGAGAAAGAGTCATTAAAACATTTTTTGTCATTAAAATAATAATATCATAGAGAATGTTTAAATCCTAATATCAGCTTACGAGGGAAACGGAGGCGGAGTAGTGGTGCTTCGGAGTGCTGGAGATGATTCGGAGGTCCTTTACCGATCAGAGCGCGCGCTGACACGGAGTAAATAAAGCCTTTATACTCGACGCGTCCGCACGAGTGCGGCAAAAATGACAAGTTGATCGTTTCGCCACAGCTTTTTTGTAACAGCGCGCGCGGCGCCGCATCCGAGGATGAATGACTTCAAACCGAATATGTCCGAGCTTGCTCTGACCGTCGCAACTCTGCCGTCATTGTGTTAAGCCCGCCCACCAACTCTATACACGATGTGATTGGCCTGACCAGTTTTTGGTTTTTCCAGCTAAAACGTCTATGGAGAGTTGCTAGACCACACTGGCAGCGAAATGATTTTTGCTGCCGCTAGGGTGCGTCTAGATTTCTAGGCTAGGCCTCTATAGCACATTCATTTAGAGAAGTCTGTGAACTCAAATAAGTTGCTTAGGCCACAGCTCAAATTTTTCATTTCACTTTTCCCACTGAATAATAATTAAATAAATAAAATCACTACTTAGTTTTCTCATAAAACAAGCTTAATTTACTTGAAAAGCAAAATTGTGTAAGATATATTATGACCAAAGAAAAACTTAAGGCCCTTATATACTCACTGCAAAGTTCTTTTTCATTCTTCACTTTGGGGTAAAAAGAAGTTTGAAATACAAGACCAGCAATATACCTTTAGCAAACAGTGTCGTTTAGATGAATCGTCTCGGTTACGTATGGAACCCTTGTTCCCTGAGTACAGGGAACGGAGACGTGTCGTCGGGGAGTTCCCTGACGAATTGGGATCAGGCTAGGGAGCCTATTGCCTCAGAGAGAATTATAAACGAGCCAATAAACATTGGCATGCAAGATTTGCATTCCGTGAGCCGCCTACTAGCGCGGGTATAAAAAGCGGAAGTAAACATTGCATTGACGCTTTTCGCTGAGGAGCCGAACAGAGTCCAGACCTCCGCGAAGGTACAGCCACATGGCGAAGGGACGACACGTCTCCGTTCCCTGTACTCAGGGAACCAGGGTTACATCCGTAACCGAGACGTTCCCTTTCGTCCTGGGAACTCCGACGTGTCGTCGGGGAGTTCCCTGACGAATTGGGATCCCTAACAAAACGCCATGGTGCTGGCCCCTTCCAGCGCCCAGCTAAGCTACCCTAAGCAGTATCAAAAATTACGGGAGCTAGCAAGGGAGTCACACTGCTGTTCCGCAAGACCCACACAGTGGAGATAGGATAACACTGGGAAAGCGTGCCCAACCCGTAAAAAAGGGGAAGGGAACGCTGCGGAAGCCAGGTACCTGATGAAGGCCTGGAATACACATATGTACTAGCCCAGGGGGATAGTGAAACATATGGCAGTCCCTGAGGTAGTCCCCTGCAAGGGGAGTGGGAGCGTACTCAACAGGGACGACAGAACGAGTCTGTCAAGGGGAAGACACGGCTGGACTGCACATGGCATAATGGGTCACCGAAGAGAACACTGGACATAACACCCAGTCTACACAACAACTCCCTTAGAGGTAGTAGACCTGGCGCTGGCAGTCCGCTTGGGTGATAGCATCCACTAACCAGTGAGCTAACCTCTGCTTGGAGACGGCCTTCCCCTTCTGCTGGCCTCCGTAACAGACAAAGAGCTGATCTGAGGTCCTGAAGATTTGCGTTCTGTCAATGTAAACCCGCAGGGCGCGGACTGGACAGAGAAAAGCTAGGGCAGGGTCTGCCTCCTCCTGGGGCAGCGCTTGCAGGTTCACTACCTGATCCACGAAGGGAGTGGTAGGAACCTTGGGCACATATCCGAGCCGGGGTCTCAATATCACGTGAGAAAAACACGGCCCAAACTCTAGGCACGATTCGTCGACCGAAAAAGCCTGCAGATCCCGACCCTCTTAAAAGAGGCCAATGCCAACAGGAGCGCTGTCTTAATGGACAGGATATTCAGCTCCACTGTCAGCAAAGGCTCAAAAGGAGGACTTTGAAGAGCTCTCAGTACCAGAGTTTGGTCCCAAGAGGATACAGAGTACAAAACACGAGGTGGATTTAACCTCCTAGCACCCTTAAGGAATCTGATGATCAGGTCGTGCTTCCCTACGGACTTACCTTCTACTACATCGTGATGTGCGGCTATTGCGGCAACATACACTTTGAGGGTGGAGGGAGACAGCCTTAGCTCCTACCCATCTTGTAGGAAGGATAGCACGACTCTGATCGGGCAAGTTCGGGGGTCCTCCTGACCGGAGGAACACCACTCGACGAATAGGTTCCACTTCAACGCATAGAGGCGCCTCGTAGAGGGGGCTCTAGCAGAAGTGATGGTGTTTACCACTGCCTGTGGTAGATCACCTAGAACCTCCGCGTCCCGTCCAGGGACCAGACATGGAGTTTCCAGAGGTCTGGACGCGGGTGCCATAGAGTGCCCCGTCTCTGAGAAAGGAGGTCCTTCCTCAGAGGAATCGGCCAAGGAGGGGCTGTCGCGAGGAGCTTGAGTTCCGTGAACCAAGTCCTGGTGGGCCAATACGGCGCCACTAACAGGACCTGCTCTTCGTCCTCCCTGACCTTGCACAGTGTCTGTGCAAGAAGGGTAACTGGGGGAAACGCATACTTGCGCAGGCCCCGGGGCCAGCTGTGAGCCAGGGCGTCCGTGCCGAGGGTCCCTTCGGACAGGGAGTAAAACCACTGGCAATGGGTCGTGTCCGGAGAGGCAAACAGGTCCTCCTGTGCGACTCCGAAAACACTCCAAATCAGCTGAACCGCCTGGGGATGGAGTCGCCATTCTCCTGGCAGGGGAGGCAACCGTGAAAGCTCGTCTGCCACACGGTTGAGTTCCCCTGGAACATGAGTGGCGTGAAGCGACCTCAGATGCTTCTGACTCCATAGGAGGAGGTGGGAGGCGAGTCGCGACATGCGGCGGGAGCGTAGACCACCTTGTCGGTTGATATACGCAGCGGTTGCAGTGCTGTCTCTGTGATCACACAACACCTCCCGCGAGTGAGCTAGAATGAGCCAGTCGTCGAGATAGTTGAGAATGCGAACGCCTTGTTCTCTCATGGGAACAACGGCCGCCTCCGCGACTTTCGTGAAGACACGGGGCGACAGGGCCAACCCGAAGGGTAGGACCTTGTACTGATACGCTGGACCCTCGAAAGCAAACCGTAGAAACGGTCTGTGACGAGGAAGAATCGAGACGTGAAAGTACGCGTCCTTCAGGTCGATCGCTGCAAACCAATCCTGGGGACGGATGCACTCGAAAATGCGCTTCTGCGTGAGCATTTTGAACGGGAGTTTGTGCAGGGCCCGATTCAAAACTCGCAGGTCCAGGATTGGCCGTAACCCACCGCCTTTCTTGGGTACAATGAAGTAGGGGCTGTAAAACCCGGACCTCATCTCGGCAGGAGGGACCGGCTCGATCGCGTCCTTCACCAGAAGGACATCGATCTCTTTCCGCAGGACAGGGGCATCCACTGACCGCACACGGGTGAAGTGGACGCCCCTGAACCTGGGAGGCCGGCGTGCGAACTGAATTGCATAGCCGAACCGAATGGTGCGGATGAGCCATCGGGACGGACCCGGAAGTGCTAGCCAGGCTTCCAGGTACCGTCCCAAAAGGCCCACCCGAACCACCGGCGTACCCGCGGAGGGGAAGCGAGGTGGAAGGCAGGGACCCGGCTCCAGTGGCTACATTGGCCGGGTCCCTGCCTTCCACCTCGCTGCCCCTCCGCGGGTACGCCGGAGGTTCAGGTGGGCCTTTTGGGCCTGTGAGACCTGCTTCCACCGTGGGGGAGACGGCAGAGAGAGCTCGTAGGCTTTCTGCTGCGGGCTGCCCCGTGGCGAGGGGAGGGGAAGAGACGAGGTACGAGGCCCTGCCTCCTCGTGAGCTGGTCTCTGCCCCTCTGGGCCCAGCCGCCGACCGGAGCGACGCAACCGAGGTAGCGTCGCAACCGGGGTAGCGTCGCCGCTATCCGCAGACTGGGAAGAGGGGAACGAGAGCGATGCTGCTCGGAGACAGCACCCACCGTCGTTCGGACCCTCTTGGGTGGAGGAGACTGAGTGCCCGTCAGTCTCGACCGAGGAAGACCTGGAGGAGGAAGGGGAAACTGCTCTTTTGTTCCACTGCTCTTTCCGGGTGGCCAGCGGCGGAACAGAAACATTTAAACGAAACAAAAAATTCTCCGCACGGCCCTCCCCCGGGGGAAGGAGGCGTGCAGGGGCACCCTCCTAAGCAGCTCCGGAATCCTCCACCAGGTCGCCCGTCTCAGGAACGCTTCCCTCCCTTCCTTTTACGGGAAGGGGCCGGGGGCGTCTGAGCGGGCTGGGCCGCCCTTTTGCGACCAGACTTCCTCGTTCCAGGGGTGGTAGGCTGCGCTGGAGGAGGAGCTGGCGCTTGAGGGCGACCTCGGCGACGGGAAGCAGCCGGGGCTTGTACAGCCACAGGAGACGGACCCGCAGCAGGCCGCCTCCTATGCAGGACATGCCGTATAGCCTCCGACTGGTTCTGGGCGGCGGAGACAATGAGCTACTATACAGAATTCACATCAAACCACCTGGAGCTGACCAAACAAAAAATGCCTAATTTCACTTTATTTTATGTGGTTCTCTATACATTTAAAATTATATGATAAAATATTTAAACTG
This sequence comes from Rhinichthys klamathensis goyatoka, assembly GCF_029890125.1. NCBI lineage: Eukaryota > Metazoa > Chordata > Actinopteri > Cypriniformes > Leuciscidae > Rhinichthys > Rhinichthys klamathensis. The sequence goes on from NW_026606902.1 coordinate 85,406, forward strand.
TAAAGAAAATGCCTTCAACTTAGAATCTGTTTTTTTTTTTTTTTATGTTTTTTGAACTCATGCACCAGCATGAAAAGCTCTTACCAACTCCTCAGCTTTATGAGTAAAGAAAGAAAATACATTGAATTATTAATATTCAGCTGGTCAAATGTGCAAACAGCATAAAGCATTTATTCGAATGCAGTGGTTCTTTATCCTGGTCCTGGTGACCCACCACGATTTTGTGTCTCCCCTATTTAACTCACCTGATTCAGATCATCTTGTTAGATGAGAGCTCCATGAATTTAGTGTGTCAGATAAGAGAGACATACAAAATGTGCTAGTTAACTACCAATATTATCATTTTCATTCTTTACATAGCTGTTAAACTGAAGTAGTTTGGCTGGCTTCGATAGGTTTGTTAATTCTTGAGTCTGCCGTTACTGAATTCCAAAATCTTTCAAAATTATCCAATTATATAAAAGCAACAGTAAAACTTGGTTAATATCAAATGAAATATACTGTACATATCTTACTTTGATAGAGTTCATGTCCCTTGACAAGCAGATGATAGTGTGGTGAGTGAGGGGCGTTGTTTTTTGTTTGTTTTATTTTGCACATACACCAAGCATTTTGGCTCTTGGGAAAAGTGATGCAAGTGCATATGGTACCCTCAAATAAACAATAATGGACAACCTAACCCTCACCTTTAACTAAGCTGGGGCCCACATTCAGCCCATTAAAGTCCCCACTCTGACCCTATTTATTTTTTAAATCTGTTACCATTAAATTGATTTTTTTAGATCTAGAAAGTGTTGAGAGCCGCAACGTTTCATTTCAATTTTACTGAAAGGGAATCCTTTCCAAATGTTTCATGAAGCAGAGCTCTCTGAGGGGTGTGTATGGCCATTCCAGAGTTTCTGTTAGTGATGGCTGGATGAAGGTTAGAAGGGACTCCAGGACTGTGTCTCTGGATTGTCCATGGGTGGACAGCCAACAGTCTCAATGACAAACACAAGGCCATCTGTTGAGCTCTCGTACACATGAGAAACTTCCACCAATGCTCGTCCTCAGGGTAAAAAAAGCCTGACATGAGCACAAGTAGAATTGACAAAGGCAGTTACTTTTCTCGCCTTAGTTTCAGGCATCATGAGATCAGCGGGCATGTCTGGTGACAGCAATCTCAAAATGTTTCAGACAGGGTGGAAACATTTGACTGGAGGCACTGCCTGAGATCGGTTGACTGATTTTAGGTTAGGCCTATACCTGTATTGTCAGACGAGTCGCAAAGAAAAAGAATACAAATTATATCCACAATATGTACACTTTACCCTTCTAGACATTGCTATCTTGACTCCAAAGGTTATTAATGAATAATTAATATATATTCTGACAGGAAATGAAAGGATCCAGTAGCAAATGCAGAAAAGTCAGCTTATTTATAAACAGAAAGCAAGATGATCCGAATTGTGGGTAGAAGATGGTGAATGGCCAGCCTTGGCAGTGAGGAGACAAAGGGATGAGCGTCGTCTGCTGGTAGAGTGCCATGAAAAACCCAGTGAAGTGACGCAGAGATAATACAGACACAAACAGGGAGCGAAACAAACAGCACAGAGAACTGGAAACAAAACTGGATAGGGAGAAACAACAGGCATAAACACCAAAACGATCTGACAAAAGACAAGAGCAAACACAGCACATTTAAAGGCAGTACTGACGAGCTTCAGGTGCGCTGAGCTGATTAGCTCATCAGCTGAGAAGTGTTGCCCAGCAACTCCAGCCGCCAACAGGTGACAGGAAACACAAGACAAGCAAGATGAACACACAAACCTGCGAACCGTGACATATTCGGTATCATGTAATTACTTCAGATACATAATATAATAACAAGCTTAGGGAAAAAAACAGCCTTGCTGATATATAATAAATCATTCAATCAATAAATCAATGAATAAATATGTTAGGCTTTATATTAAATGTCACTAATTATGCTGCAGGTATTGTTTGCAAGTTTTTTTTTTTTTTTTTTTTTTTTTTTTTTTAAACCAGTGTTTTTCTTATTCCAGGCAGTGACACTGACTGAGGGGGTAAAACGGAGTTCATCCACAATTTCTGTCTTTGGCTAATTAAAAATAAAGGCTGTGAGTAATATTAGCTTTCAACTGAAAGACAGTTAAGGCACTAAAGCTTTACAACACATTGAATTAAATCATGTCAGTATGTCCTTTGGTCATGGTTAGGTAAGTGCAGAATGTTTGAATGTCTTACACACAACACTAATTTATCTTGATTCTTTCCATGGCATCTGTCAGAAGTGTTTTTAACTTTGGTGACCTCACCATTTCAATAATGTAAATAGTTCTGCCTTAAAATACTGTTTTGAAACACTTTTTGATTAAGCAAGTAAAATTTAATAATATTGAACAATATTCGGGTTTTGAATATTCGATAAATTAAAGTGACTTTACAAGCCAATGTAGTTGCAATTTTATAGATGTTATGCTACAAAGTCACACAGTACAAACAACATAATACAAGTGTGATATACTGAATAAAAGTGATTCCTGTAACCCTTTACAAGTTGACCAGATATTTTCTATTCTTCCTACTTTATATATTTCTATTTTATTCTCTGAACATGAATTAAGACTGAACAAAACTTCTACAGCATTTATTGGTAACACTTTAAAATAATGGTAGGCGACGTCATTAATAAGTAACTATGCAGGAAGAAATGCAGGACTAATGATTAGTACTACATTAACACTTCAGCTACTAGTAACTAATATAAAAACAAGCTTAACTAATCAAATTTAGGAGATAGTTCCTTATTAGGTAATCAATTATTGAATGAGATTTGCCTCATTAAGAACTATTAACTAACAGACAAATTATAACTTTTATTTTAAAATAATGGTCCAGATCGCTTGTAGTGTTTGAAGAGTGTCTAGGTAACACTTGAGTAATTAGTGATGCATTTTATGACCATGTTCTGAGTAACAAAAAGACAATCTTCAAGAACTCCTAATGGACCATTAATTTAAGGTGAAAAATATGTCTCAGACACGTTAATGTTATTAGTAGTAATTAATTGGTAATTCTTTTTAATTTGTCACAATTACCTATTTGTTCTTAATGATGCCAATCTCATTAAGTAATTATTGATTACCTAATAAGAAACTATCTTAGTCCTAAATTTGATATTACTTACTGATTAGTTAAGCTTGTTTCTATATTAGTTATAGTAGCTGAAGTGTTAATGGCTGCGTTCCAGTCCAAAATTGTCATGCCCTTCACTCGCTAACTTCCCTCCGTCTCGTTCACTCTGATGTGCGTCATTGCTTACGCTGCATGAGTGCCCAGTACTGACAGAAGCTTTGCAATAGGAGTGAACCTGTTTAGGAGGGTGGTGAAGTGGAGGCGGTCTTGGGGGAGGGATGGAGGGCCAGGTCCGCGCAGGGAACAAGACCAGGGCCTTGCAATGGAACAACTTGCAATAGATTGACGTGAACTGGCTGGACGGTCTCTGGCTTAGGAGCCACCGGACACGTCATTGAGGAGGCCATTCTTCTCCTCCACCTCTGTCTCCGGACCACCGGACTCGGGACCACCGGAACTGGGACCACCGGAACAGGGACCAGCGGTGAATGCCTGGCGTGACACGGGATGAAGCTCTCCAGACATCTGGAGAGCACCTCTCTCCAGCCCAGACCGGAGAGATCGGGGAATTCCCTCAGCTTGACCTCCTTAGCCCCAGCCGGTAACATACTTTAATTGCCTCGTCATCCAGGGACAGAGATGTATAAAGTACTAGAGACACAGACTTGAGTAAAAGTGCAAGTGCTCTATCAAAAAAGTGACTTGAGTAGAAGTTGAAGTGCTCTTTAAGCACCATACTTAAGTGGAAGTACTAAAGTATTAAAAAAAATTGTACTTAAGTATTGCAAGTAGTTTTTTTTTTTTTATTTACTACTCAAGTACTGAAAGTAAAAGTACAAGTATTGTATTATGTAGTAAAGCATCTCACCCTTCTCTTCCCTGCTTGTGCCTTTTTTCTCCACAGCTTATTGGGTATTTATCTGCATGCAGTGTTGTGCTAGTTACTAAGAAATAGTAACTAGTTACAGTTACTAGTTACTTCATTCAAAAAGTAACTCAATTACTTTGTTGATTACTTACACCAAAAAGTAATGCGTTACTGTTAAAAGTAACTTTTTAGTTACTTTTTTAAAGAAAGTTCTTAAATGTTCCCATTAATGCCCTTTTATGCGTTATGGTCTATACAAATACAAAACTGACTTAAACAAAGTAATTTTTAAACACTATTTTATTTAAGTCAGAGCAGCACAAACTGAATATATCAAGGATTTTTTTAAATAAATAACAAAACAAGCATTTTTAAAGCAAGTGACTTGTTTGCTTTCTCAACATTGATATGTTCATGCAGCTGACAGTATACGTTTTTACCACTGTGGTTTTTACTGCATGAATTAATATTTGAGCAATAGAATTGTACCTTGATCATTCTTGTTAGTTCATAGTAGGCCTACATTAACTAAGGAGATACAAATACATCTAACAATGAATGATACTTCTACAACATTTATTAACCATATCTAATGCTAAAATTGTAATCTTATTGTAAAGTGCTACCATTTATATGATTCAAGCTTAAAGAAGATGGCCATATTTAAATATCTGCAAAGGCCAGAGCATTAAAATTACATAAATGTAGACCTATACTACATGTACAGTCTTTCACTTTATTTGCTTAAATTTTAGAACACTTGATTAGACTTGATGTCGGCTGCATGAACATATCAATGTAAGCAATCAATCACGTCACTAGTTTTAAAAATACAACTTCGCCGGCTAATGAATGCATAAAAGTGACCAGCTGGATATAAACTAATGCAAATAGATGGTAACAATTGCGACATAAAACATGTGGGTCAGGTCTGCGTGTGTTTTTGTCACATTGCTTTAATCGCTTGAGGTAAGTTAGCCGTTACTAATGTTATTCCTCTCAGACCTGACGGCAAGCTTCTGTTCTTTCTCTGCTGATGCAGCATCTAGTCAAAAAATTAATTACTTTATAATGATATGGCAATGTGTACTTAAGTGTTCTGTATTCATACCGTTTCGCTGTCTGTGTTTTAAATGCGCATCAAGTGCTCAGCGCTCTCCGTGCAGCTTGTAATCTCCGTGCTCGCGCTGCCTCACGTGTCTACGTAAACAACTCAGCCAGTGAGTTTGTTATGTGTCCTCAGGTGTCCTCTCCTCTCGCTCTGTATAATGCTAGCAGTCTCTTCAGTGCTCTCGTACTGTGTAATGACAGCGCACACTTCTCAGCCGCTCCAGCAACTAATTAATTTTTAAAAAGTAACGGACAACGCGCCATATGGTAACGGTAACGGAGTTAATTTATTTAAAAAGTAATGCGTTACAGTATTAGTTACTGTCAAAAGTAACTGCGTTACAGTAACGCGTTACTAGTAACGCGTTACTGCCCAACACTGTCTGCATGTTACAGCAATATCTGAAAGCTTTGTTTATGTCAGGGACTGCCTGGAATGTCACATATGGCTCTTCTTCACATGTTCCATATATGGAATAAATGTGCACAGGGCGCCCTCAGGCTGCCGGTATGGATCGAAAATACAGTATATCAGAGTATCCAAAGCTCATAATAATTTCATCGGCCCATTTTGGGTATAAATCCAATAAACATTATTCCTCTCTATAGAGATCTGACGTAAACCTATGAAAATCTATCAATATTTGTCAAAAACTGCACAAGCTAAAAGCCCGAGGGACATTGTTTTGTCAATCGCTTTCATGACGACTACATAGGAGTTTTTTTGTTTTGTTTTTTAATGGGAGCGGCTGACGCTCATAATTCATATTAAAGGTATTGACTCATTTTTTCATTACATAACTCCTGACACAAATTAATAAATAACTGTCACTATAAGTTTCTCAGAATAAAATAGTGGTCAAATACTGAAACTTGAGTCTTATATCTTTTTAATGATGTATAGTTTGTCAAGGTAACATTAAATCTAATAGTAACTTTGAACTATTAAAAACAAAGAACGATTCAGTGCGCCGGCGTCCTCACACATTCTATATGAATTATCTTTCACTTCGACAAATGAAAACATGGACTCTAAGTAGGGCCAGGGGTCTCCTTCCTCACCGCCACGATCACTCGAAGTTGAATGGTGTTTCTGGTTCTTCCATCTCGAAACAAATTAACAAATCTCAAGTGTTCTCAATGGAGGCAGGAAGCAGAGCGATAGGCAGAACAGGAGCACCCGCGGTCTTCTTGATCGCTTGATTCCCTCAATGATGAGCAAGCTTCATCAAACCTGGTGACAGACCCATCTACCGCTCTGGCAGTGATTATGTGGGTTTGGAATGATTCGTAACATTTTTATAATTGTAACGAGTAACTATGCAGTACATAAAAAATGTATTGGAGTAAAAGTATTAAACTCATCGAAAATATGTACTGAAGTAAAAGTGGAAGTAGGACAAAAAAATAATACTCTACTAGAGTACAGATACAGCCTTTTAGTACTTAAGTACAGTAGTGAAGTAATTCTACTTCGTTACTATACATCTCTGTCCATGGACCAGGAGGCAGCAAGAGGAACAAACCCCCACGTGTATTGGAACAGATCAAGGCTTTCCAGGGACAAGGCCGCAATCTATCCAGGGAACTCCCGGTCTAGGCTATGCAGATCAGGTGAGATCCATACTGCTGGATTCATATTCGGTGAGTTCTTCTGTGACAATGCAGGAAGAATGAAGCAAGAAGGGAATCCAATTGCAAGCCCATTTATTAATAAAACAAACAAAAGACACAAAGACCAGGAACACGGAAACAGCAACCATTACAACATTAAGAACTCACAAGGACTGAACTAAAACACAGGGCTTAAATACAGAGGAACGGGTGAGTGAAACAAGACACAGCTGGGCAAATTAACTAAGAACACAGGTGGAAAACATGAACACAAACGAGGAGCGGGAAATCTAGACAGGACTAAACCAAATACACAATAATGGGGGGAACACAATACAGACAGAAACAAGACATGAACCCACACCGTGACAGTTATAATGTGTGTAGGCTATATGTTGTTTTAAATGTATACATTCAGTGAATAGAACCCTTTTGTTGGTGTAGACATTTCCGAATATGATAACAGGTAATTTGTTTTAATTTTACGGAGACAAAAACTTACTATTCTGTATTCTGTTTTCTGTTCCAGGATCAGAATTATTATTTTTTTTTTTTTTTTTTTTTTTCATGTATTCATTCTTGGAAGACAGCTCACAATCAGTAGATATGATGTGAGAAGTGGGGCACACCTATTACAAATGTGTACACCCTTATTTACCAGTTAACTTGAGTTTTTTCATTTTATTTTTTTATCTTTATCAGCCACCAGAGACGATAGGTGATTCAATTGTATATCTCTTCAGTTGTATTGCACTGTATTGTTACACGAATCAAAGAGTATTCAAATATTCATGACTCAAACATAACATTTTCATCCATTGCCTTTTATTTAAGAAGAGTACAGAGAGAGAGAGAGAGAGAGAGAGAGAGAGAGAGAGAGAGAGAGAGAGAGAGAGAGAGAGAGAGAGAGAGAGAGAGAGAGAGAGAGAGAGAGACTATATATACAGGTCCTTCTCAAAAAATTAGCATATTGTGATAAAGTTCATTATTTTCCATAATGTAATGATAAAAATTCAACTTTCATTTATTTTAGATTCATTGCACACCAACTGAAATATTTCAGGTCTTTTATTGTTTTAATACTGATGATTTTGGCATACAGCTCACGAAAACCCAAAATTCCTGTCTCAAAAAATTAAAAAAGTGTCAAAAAGTCTCAAAAAGTGTTTTTCATACAAAAAAAAGTCAACCTTCAAATAATTATGTTCAGTTATGCACTCAATACTTGGTCGGGAATCCTTTTGCAGAAATGACTGTTTCAATGCGGTGTGGCATGGAGGCAATCAGCCTGTGGCACTGCTGAGGTGTTATGGAGGCCCAGGATGCTTTGATAGCGGCCTTAAGCTCATCCAGAGTGTTGGGTCTTGCGTCTCTCAACTTTCTCTTCACAATATCCCACAGATTCTCTATGGGGTTCAGGTCAGGAGAGTTGGCAGGCCAATTGAGCACAGTAATACCATAGTCAGTAAACCATTTATCAGTGGTTTTGGCACTGTGAGCAGGGGCCAGGTCGTGCTGAAAAATGAAATCTTCATCTCCATAAAGCTTTTCAGCAGATGGAAGCATGAAGTGCTCCAAAATCTCCTGATAGCTAGCTGCATTGACCATGCCCTTGATAAAACACAGTGGACCAACACCAGCAGCTGACATGGCACCCCAGACCATCACTGACTGTGGGTACTTGACACTGGACTTCAGGCATTTTGGCGTTTCCTTCTCCCCATTCTTCCTCCAGACTCTGGCACCTTGATTTCCGAATGACATGCAAAACTGAGCAACAGTCCAGTGCTGCTTCTCTGTAGCCCAGGTCAGGCGCTTCTGCCAATGTTTCTGGTTCAAAAGTGGCTTGACCTGGGGAATGCTGCACCTGTAGCCCATTTCCTGCACACGCCTGTGCACGGTGACTCTGGATGTTTCTACTCCAGACTCAGTCCACTGCTTCCGCAGGTCCCCCAAGGTCTGGAATCGGTCCTTCTCCACAATCTTCCTCAGGGTCCGGTCACCTCTTCTCGTTGTGCAGCGTTTTTTTGCCACACTTTTTCCTTCCCACAGACTTCCCACTGAGGTGCCTTGATACAGCACTCTGGGAACAGCCTATTTGTTCAGAAATTTCTTTTTGTGTCTTACCCTCTTGCTTGAGGGTGTCAATGATGGCCTTTTGGACAGCAGTCAGGTCGGCAGTCTTACCCATGATTGCGGTTTTGAGTAATGAAACAGGCTGGGAGTTTTTAAAAGCCTCAGGAATCTTTTGCAGGTGTTTAGAGTTAATTAGTTGATTCAGATGATTAGGTTAATAGCTCGTTTAGAGACCCTTTTCATGATATGCTAATTTTTTTTAGAATTTTGGGTTTTCATGAGCTGTATGCCAAAATCATCAGTATTAAGTCAAGTCAAGTCAAGTCACATTTATTTATATAGCGCTTTTCACAATACAGATTGCATCAAAGCAGCTTCACAGTGATAACATGAAAGTAGTACAACACAGTTCAATAATATTGTTGAATATTAAATATCCCCAACTAAGCAAGCCAAAAGCAAGGCGACAGTGGCAAGGAACCAAAACTCCATCAGATTGGATGGAGAAAAAAACCTTGGGAGAACCCAGGCTAGTCAGGGGCCAGTTCTCCTCTGGCTAACAATCATAGGGTTTTAAAGAAGCTTTACAGTAAGTCCATATCAGAGAGTACCTGGAAAAAATACATTTAGTTAATCATGTAATATTTAGGGGATAACATATCGCCGGCGTTGAGTCGTCTCTTCGCAGGCGTTGAGTCGTCTCTTCACAGGCGTTGGTCTTCTCATCACAGGCGTTGGGGCATCCGAAATCCCCGTGAGAGGCAGGATACCAAACTGGAGCCTACGAACGCCATTTTTCTCGGGACAAGCGTCCCGAGATAACAGCAGAAAGGCAGATGGGAAATAATTAGCATAGCTGATGTTCATAATGATTTCCATTACACGGGAGTAGGTGTTAGAAAACCATAATCTCACAACTCTCCGTAACCTAAACTCTCCGCAACCCAACCGCAACCATACGGACCGACCCGTTTGTCTATAAGGCTGTCGAGCCCCACTGGTGCGTTAAGCAGTTTCAGTGGCAAACGGTTCCGTATGGCATAGCAGAGGACTAAAAGGTAAGCATTATGTGAATGCTTGACTAAAGAGACACGTCTTTAGTCTAGTTTTAAACTGTGTCAGCGAGTCAGAGCATCGGACCGTATCGGGAAGGCTATTCCAGAGTTTTGGAGCTAAATGCGAGAATGCCCTCCCTCCTTTCGTGGACTTCGATATCCTAGGAATGACCAGAAGCCTTGAATTTAGTGATCTTAGAGAACGCGGTGGATTGTAGGGCGAAAGAAGGTCCGTTAAGTACATAGGAGCTAAACCATTAAGGGCTTTATAGGTCAGTAGTAGTACTTTGTAATTGATACGGAACTTAATAGGTAACCAGTGCAGAGATGATAAAATCGGTGTTATATGATCATATTTTCTTGATCTAGTAAGAACTCTAGCGGCTGCATTTTGCACTAACTGTAGCTTGTTTATTGAGGATGCAGGACAACCAGCTAATAAAGCATTACAGTAATCTAGTCTCGAGGTCATGAATGCATGAACTAACTTTTCTGCATCAGAAACAGATAGCATGTTACGTAATTTAGCAATGTTTCTAAGGTGGAAAAAGGCTGTTCTTGTAACAGATGAAATATGATTTTCGAAAGACAAGTTGCGGTCTAGTATAACACCCAGGTCTTTTACTGTAGTGGAAAAAGTAACAGGGCATCCTTCTATATTAAAGTCGTATTGTAAGAGGTTTTGTGTGTAGTTTTTTGGACCAATAAGTAATACCTCCGTTTTATCTGAATTTAATAGCAGGAAATTACGCGTCATCCAGCATTTTATATCTTTGAGACATTCTGTCAATTTAGATGAGGTAATGTTTTCATCTGGTCGTGATGAAATATATAATTGAGTGTCGTCAGCATAACAGTGGAAATTAATTCCATGTTTTCTTATAATATTACCAAGTGGCAGCATATATATTGAGAATAGCAGAGGGCCTAGCACCGATCCTTGCGGTACTCCGTAGTCTACTGACGTTAACTTTGATTTTCCCCCGTGTAAAGAGACAAAATGATAACGGTCAGATAAGTACGATCTAAACCAGCTTAATGCCTGTCCCTGAACACCAGTGTAGTTTTGTAGTCGATCCAAGAGTATTTTATGATCTATAGTGTCGAACGCGGCGCTAAGATCAAGTAGGACTAGTATTGAGATACAGCCTTGGTCAGAAGCTAAGAGTAGATCATTTGTAATTTTAACTAGCGCAGTTTCTGTACTATGATGCGGTCTGAATCCTGACTGGAATTTTTCATAGATATCATTTTCTTGCAAAAAAGAGCACAGTTGAGCGGATACAACTTTTTCTAGTATTTTGGACATAAATGGAAGATTTGAAATGGGTCTGTAATTTGCTAGGTTATTTGGATCTAGTTGCGGTTTCTTAATGAGAGGTTTTATTACTGCCAACTTGAATATTCTTGGAACATGACCTAAGAATAAAGACGAGTTAATAATATTAAGAAGAGGCTCTTCCACTACAGGTAACACTTCTTTCAGTAGTTTAGTGGGTATTGGATCTAATGAGCATGTTGTTGGTTTAGATGCAATAATAAGTTTATTTAGCTCTTCCTGTCCTATCGTTGCAAAGCGGTGTAGTTGTTCTTGAGGGACGATAATTGAGGCTGAATCATAAGAGACCATAGAGGATTGTACATTTATAATTGTGTTTCGAATGCTTTCTATTTTCTCATTGAAATAATTCATAAAATCATTACTACTAAACTGTAACGGTATATTTTGCTCTGGTGATGTCTGTTTATTTGTTAGTCTAGCCACGGTGTTAAATAAGAACCTTGGATTATTTTGGTTATTTTCTATTAGTTTGCGGAGGTGCTCAGCCCTGGCTGTTTTTAGAGCCTTTTTATAACGTGACATACTGTCTTTCCACGCGATTCTAAAGACCTCTAAATTAGTTTGTTTCCATTTACGCTCTAGGTTACGAGTTTCTCTCTTGATATCATGCGTAACACTGTTGTACCATGGTGCTTTAGTTTTCTCTTTAACCTTTTTTAATCTAATTGGTGCAACAATATCTAATGTACTAGTGAAAATGGTGCTCAAACTGCTAGTCATTTCCTCTAGTTCATCTGTTAGTTTGGGTTCACTGAGCAGCTGAGATAGATCAGGTAAGCTATTTGAGAATCTATCTATAGTGGTTGGAAGGATTGTTCTGCCTGGTCTATAACGTGGCGCAACATGACATATTTCAGCAGTACGTATTATGCACGTTACCATGTAATGATCAGTGACATCATCACTTTGCGGTATAATATCTATATCAGTTGGATTGGTTCCATATGATATAATTAAATCTAGTGTATGATTTAGACGATGAGTGGGACCACGGACGTTTTGCTTGACCCCAAAGGAGTTTAATAAATCTGTAAACGCAGCCCCTAAGGCATCATTTTTGTTGTCTACGTGTATGTTAAAATCTCCAACAATTATTGCTTTATCGACATTGACCAATAGATCCGAGAGAAAGTCTGCAAACTCTTTTAGAAATTCAGCATATGGCCCTGGAGGTCTATATACAGTAGCCAAGGCTAGAGATAATATGGATTTCTTTCTTACATCTAAGAGCGTAACATTTAGCATAAGTACTTCAAACGAATTAAATCTGTGACCTGTTTTCTGAGAAATATTAAGAATATCTTTATAGATTGTTGCAACACCGCCGCCACGACCAGTCAGACGGGGCTCATGCTTATAACAGTATCTTGGCGGAGTAGACTCATTTAGACCGAAATACTCATTTGGTTTAAGCCAGGTTTCAGTAAGGCAAAGTATATCGAAATTATTATCTGTGACCATTTCATTTACAATAACCGCTTTAGGTGTGAGCGATCTAATGTTTAGAAGACCTAGCTTTAGAAATTCTTTTTGTTCACTGATATTTAGATTTTCTGGTTTAATTACAATAAGATTTTTGCTAGATCCTGCTCTAGATTTATTGTTTGGCTTCACTAAACGAGGAATAGACACAGTTTCTATATAATGTTCTTCACTACGTATATCAATTAAGTTTGGACAGCAAAGACTGTGATTTGGATTTTGACTTATTAGTCATCTGGTGCGTAACGTCTTGGAGATATTATCCGACAGAACAGCCGCTCCGGCTCTGCTGGGGTGCAGGCCATCAGCACGGTACAGCCTGGGTCGCTCCCAAAACAGATTCCAATTATTTACAAAGAGCAGTTTCTGTTCATTACACAGTGACATTAACCATTCATTTAGTGCAAATAGTCTACTGAACCTTTCTTGTCCTAGTCGGTACGTGGGAAGCGGTCCAGACACGATGATCGTTGCCTCAGGCGCTGTGTTGCGTACGGTCTCGATCAGGCTCATGTAGTCCTTCTTCAGAACCTCCGTCTGCCGCAGCCTGACGTCGCTCCCTCCCGCATGCAGCACCACAGCTCCGACGCGCTCGTCCCCGGTCAGGATTTCGGGAACCTGTGCAGCGATATCAAGAACACGAGCACCAGGAAAGCAGTGAGAGCGCACCTTACCTTTACCTGAGGTAGCACGGACATGGCGGACCATGGACGTGCCGATGATCACGGCGTCGTCGCGTTTCGACTCGCGAAGAGGGGAGAAGCGGTTCCGAGTGGAGATCTCGAAGACCGGGAGGGGCGGAGGAGTAGCTCTGGTCCTGGCTCGCGTCTTCCGCTGCGTGATCCATGGTCCATTGTGTTGTGTCGGTGCCGGAGTAAATGAAGCCCGAGATGATCGCGTCCTTCTGGACAGAGAAACACACGGAGTAGACGAACTCGGAGTTAAAGAGTTACTAACCACTAACTTGTGAGCATCGGCGCGTGCTGCTTCAAGTGCTGATCGCCGATCCAACAGCTCGGCTTGCTTTTCCAGCAGACCACGGATCTGTTTCTCCACGGATTCCAGCTCCAGATTCACCGAGAATAGCTCGAAAGTGTCCTCACCTGCACTCAGAGGTAAAGTTAGACACGCATCCGATATGTTCGCCATTATAACAAATGAGCTGTAAATTAGCAGTGATACTACAACTATCAGTACTAATTTAGGACTGCAATGTCAAATATAACTCGTGTCCTTTCAGTGAAAGGATGTAATATTAGACGGCCGAGGCCACGCGTGAAATGTTAGCGGGCTAAAGGCTAGTAGCCGAGAATCGAAAGGTTGGATATAAGTAGCGATATCAAAGCAATCTAATTGTTTTTTATAAGGAATAGTTTCGTGGATAAGTTCACATGATATAAAAATAAAAAGTGCTTGCTTATAAATGCCTGGTAAAGCAATAAAACAAGGATTAATGAAGTAATTCGCCGGAGCAACGGAGTAAGCGTCTGCCTCGCTGTCGTACAAAGCTGTCGTTCCCAGGTGAGAATCACCTGGGAAAAACAATAAAATACAATAAAATACCTGAAATATTTCAGTTGGTGTGCAATGAATCTAAAATATATGGAAGTTAAATTTTTATCATTACATTATGGAAAGTAATTAACTTTATCACAATATGCTAATTTTTTTAGAAGGACCTGTAAATTGCCATTCATTGATGGTGAACGGCCGTTAAGGAAACTGTCACGGTAGACGTTTTCTCTGTCCCTTCTTGTCTCGTGTTTATGTTGTTGTATGAACGCACGTGTGTGAGGGGCGTGTCTGTATGGCATTACCTGATCCGCTCCAGCTGTTCATCATCACATCACCAGCTGCCGTTGATCATCACCACACTACTTATACTCACTGCTGTTCTCTCATCCTTGTCAGATCTTTGTTTGGTGTGTCCCTGTCTGGTTATCCTGTTCCTGATCGTCTCGTGTCCCGTGGAGTGTTATCGTGCCTAGAGTGTGTTCTTCGTTCACCGTGGATTCTTCGCACCGTTTGTCTTCACTCACCGAGTTGACCATCCAGTCCCTGCGTCACCAATTATTCTGGCTTTTGCCGTGGACTGAGCTAATAAATATTCCTTCACTCGCATTTGCTTCCTGTGATCCATTGCACCATGACAGAAAGATCTGACCACGAAATGGGAGCAGCGAGTGCGTCACCATCCATAGAAGAGTTTGTACATCACAGCATTCAAAGAATGAATTCCCAAGAGAAGGAGATCGGCGACACGGGTCGCGCAGTTCAAGCCTTGGTGACGCAGGTGTCTGAGCTCACCCAGCAGATCCAGCGCCTACGTGTCCCCGCTGCGCCCCCCACACCAGCCGTTCCTCCCGCACCACCAGGAAGCCCCTCCCAGTCGGAGCCTCGATTACCGGTTCCAGAAGCTTATTCGGGTGAGCCGTCTCATTGCAGAGCATTCTTAACCCGGTGTTCTATGCACTTTGCCTTACAGCCACGCACTTTTTTCAATGAACAAACGAAAGTGGCATTTGTATTGACACTGCTGACTGGGAGAGCGGCACTCTGGGGAACGGCGGTGTGGGAGAACCAGAACCCATGCTGTTCCTCGTTCCAGTCCCTCGCGGAGGAGATGAGGAAGGTCTTTGATCGAGCGGTGTCCGGAAGAGAAGCGGCCAGGACGTTGGCTGAACTCCGCCAGGGTGAACGCTCAGTATCCGATTACTCGATCGAGTTCAGGACCCTGGCGGCGGAGTGTGGCTGGAACGAGGAGGCGCAGTGGGACATGTTCCTGCATGGGCTGGCTGACCACGTCCAGAAGGAGATCTATGCCCTGGATCTCCCCACCAGTCTCAATGGCTTAATCGACCTTGCCCTGCGGGTGGACGCTCGACTGTCCAGAGTCGAGCGCAGAACAACTTCCACCCGCCCTCTCGGAGATTTCGACGGCCGGCGGTCCAGCGGCAGGGGCGTGGTCAGCCCTGTCGACGATCACGAGCCCATGCAGGTGGGTCGAGCTCGGCTTTCCCGAGAGGAGAGGGAGAGGCGGAGGTCCCAGGGCCTTTGCCTTTACTGTGGAGGGACTGGTCACTTTGCATACAACTGCCCGGTAAAAGGCCAAGCCCGACAGTAAACATGAGGCTACTGTCGGGTGGGATCTCCGCCAGGAAGACCTCATCAGCTACATCAACCTCCACCCTCCTCTCGGTAAGACTGAGATGGTCAACCAACCAGCACGACTGTTCTGCACTGTTGGATTCCGGGGCGGAAGGTAATTTTATGGATTCTAATTTCGCACGCACCTTCCAGATTCCCCTTCGACCCCTCACTCATAGGATTTCTGTTCATGCATTAACTGGTCATGAACTTCCCATCATTTCGCACACCACTGAAGACATCACGCTCATTACTTCTGGCAATCACACTGAGACTATTTCTTTTTTTATTTTGGACTCACCTTTGGCACCCGTTGTTCTCGGACATCCTTGGCTGATCAAACACAACCCCCGTGTGGACTGGATTCATAAAACTGTGCTGGAGTGGAATAAGGAATGTCATAAGTCTTGTCTTGTGTCTGCTTGTTCGTCTGTACCTGTTTCTGTGTTGCAGGAGGAAACAGGGGATTTGTCTAACGTGCCCGCAGAGTATCTGGATCTGAAGGAAGTGTTCAGTAAGTCTCGTGCTGCTTCTCTCCCTCCGCATCGTCCCTATGACTGTGCTATAGATTTACTGCCAGGTAAGTCTCCGCCTAAAGGCAAGTTATATTCACTTTCGATTCCTGAAAGAGAGGCTATGGAGAAATATATTTCTGATTCTCTAGTAGCCAAATTCATTCGCCCTTCCTCTTCTCCAGCGGGGGCGGGGTTCTTTTTTGTGGGGAAGAAGGATGGATCTTTGCGACCTTGCATTGACTACCGAGGGTTGAATAACATCACGGTAAAGAATACGTATCCTTTGCCGTTGATGTCTTCAGCCTTCGAGAGGTTGCAGGGAGCATCTATCTTCACAAAATTGGACTTACGTAACGCTTATCATTTGGTTCGCATTAGGGAGGGAGATGAATGGAAAACTGCTTTTAACACCCCTAGGGGGCATTTTGAATATTTGGTCATGCCGTTCGGGCTGTCCAACTCCCCAGCAGTTTTCCAGGCACTGGTCAACGACGTGCTGCGAGACATGATCGATCAGTTCATATATGTCTACCTGGATGACATATTGATTTTTTCTTCGTCTCTCCAGGAGCATGTGCAGCACGTCCGACGAGTGCTTCAGAGGCTGCTAGAGAATGGGCTTTTTGTCAAGGCGGAGAAATGCGATTTTCATGCACAGTCTGTTCCTTTTTTAGGTTACATCGTGTCGTCCGAGGGAATGCGGATGGACCCTGAGAAGATCAAGGCTGTGGTGGATTGGCCAAGTCCAGATTCCCGCAAGGCCCTGTTGAGGTTTCTGGGGTTTGCCAATTTTTACCGGCGTTTCATTCGCAATTTCAGCCAGCTAGTCGCGCCTCTGACTGCCTTGACCTCCCCCCGAACTGCGTTCAGGTGGTCCGAAGCAGCCGAGGCTGTGTTCGTTAAACTGAAGAGCCGCTTTGTTTCAGCTCCTATTCTTATAACCCCTGATTCTTCACGTCAGTTTGTGGTGGAGGTCGACGCGTCAGAGGTGGGAGTAGGAGCAGTGTTATCCCAGCGTTCACCTGTGGACGACAAGGTGCATCCTTGCGCGTTTTTTTCACATCGATTATCCCCAGCCGAACGCAATTATGACATTGGTAACAGAGAGTTGTTGGCAGTCAAGTTGGCATTGGAAGTATGGCGCCACTGGTTAGAAGGGTCGGGGGTACCTTTTATCGTCTGGACTGATCACAAGAATCTAGAATACATCAGAACTGCCAAAAGATTGAACTCCAGGCAGGCTCGGTGGGCACTTTTTTTCGGTCGATTTGATTTTACTCTATCTTACCGTCCGGGTTCTAAGAACATCAAGCCGGACTCTTTATCTCGCATATTTGATTTTTCCGAACGCCCGTCTACTCCCGAGTGTATTTTACCCGAGACCAGATTTGTTTCAACACTCACATGGGAGATCGAAGCGAAGGTCAAGAGAGCCTTGGAAGGGGTAACGCCTCCGCCCGGGTGCCCACCGAACCGTTTGTTTGTGCCGGAGGGATTACGGTCAGACGTCATCCAGTGGGGTCACAATTCCAACGTTGCTTGTCACCCAGGAGTTAATCGCACTGGTTTTTCAGTCAAGCAACGGTTTTGGTGGCCACGTATGGCTCGCGACATTCACGATTTTGTTTTGGCTTGCTCAGTTTGTGCCATTGGTAAGTCTTCCAATCGACCTCCGGATGGGTTACTTCAGCCGCTGCCGGTGCCTTCGAGACCCTGGTCCCATATCGCTCTAGATTTTATTACCGCCCTCCCACCCTCTCAGGGTAACACAGTGATTTTAACTGTGGTGGACCGATTCTCGAAGGCAGCACATTTCATCCCCTTACCCAAATTACCTTCAGCTAAGGAGACAGCGGTTACTGTCGTAGATCACGTCTTTCGGTTACATGGCCTCCCGATAGACGTGGTTTCCGATAGGGGTCCCCAATTTGTGTCCAAATTTTGGCGAGAATTTTGTAGATTACTGGGGGCGACTGTTAGTTTGTCCTCTGGGTTTCATCCCCAGAGCAATGGGCAGACTGAGAGAGCCAACCAAGATTTGGAAAGAACGTTGCGATGTATGGTTTCCAGGAACCCTTCCTCTTGGAGTCAGCAACTGTCAATGGTGGAGTACGCCCACAATACGTTACCAGTGTCATCTACGGGCCTATCTCCGTTTGAGTGTAGTGTAGGTTACCAGCCACCAATTTTTCCTAGTCTGGAATCCGAAGTCGCGGTCCCCTCCGCTCACGCCTTTGTCCAGAGGTGTCAGCGCACTTGGACTAGAGCCCGTGAGACTCTACTCCAAGTGGGAGCTCGCACCAAGGCCAAGGCCGATCGCCACCGGCGGAGGCCTCCCGTATACGTCGTCGGTTCCAAAGTGTGGCTTTCTACCAAGAACATTCCTCTCCGATCCGTCTCGAATAAACTTGCTCCCAAATTTATTGGCCCGTTTGCTGTTACCAAGATTGTTAGTCCGGTGGCAGTCCGCCTCAAACTTCCTCTTGCGTACAAGAGAATTCATCCCGTGTTCCATGTATCCAAAGTCAAACCCGTGTTTTATGCTCGCATTAATCCGCCAGTCCCGGTTCCCCCACCGCCGCGACTCGTAGATGGGGAACCATCCTATTCGGTCAATCGCATCCTGGACTCTAGACGGAGGGGACGCGGGTTCCAGTACTTGGTGGACTGGGAAGGTTACGGTCCGGAGGAGAGAAGTTGGGTTCCTGCTAGAGACATTCTGGATCACTCTCTTATCGATGATTACAATCGACAGGTAAGGGAGTCTGAGAACGCCAGGAGGCGTTCTTAGGAGGAGGGGTACTGTCACGGTAGACGTTTTCTCTGTCCCTTCTTGTCTCGTGTTTATGTTGTTGTATGAACGCACGTGTGTGAGGGGCGTGTCTGTATGGCATTACCTGATCCGCTCCAGCTGTTCATCATCACATCACCAGCTGCCGTTGATCATCACCACACTACTTATACTCACTGCTGTTCTCTCATCCTTGTCAGATCTTTGTTTGGTGTGTCCCTGTCTGGTTATCCTGTTCCTGATCGTCTCGTGTCCCGTGGAGTGTTATCGTGCCTAGAGTGTGTTCTTCGTTCACCGTGGATTCTTCGCACCGTTTGTCTTCACTCACCGAGTTGACCATCCAGTCCCTGCGTCACCAATTATTCTGGCTTTTGCCGTGGACTGAGCTAATAAATATTCCTTCACTCGCATTTGCTTCCTGTGATCCATTGCACCATGACAGAAACCCGCATTCGCCTCTTTCCTTCTCTCATTATTTCTCTCCTTCTTCAGGAGTACTAACAATTTTGGAGGCACTGCTGGGATGTTTATAGGGTGGTTCATCTCCTTGACCATCCTGTAATAATTATACTTACATACTAGCAGCAGTGTGAAGCAGCTGAGTGAAGTGGTACTACAAAACTGATTGAGCGGTACAGTGACTACTGGAGGCAGCAAAAGTCAAGTCAGTGAGATAAACGTCCACTTTCATCATACTGTCAGCCACTGCAGATAGAGATGGGTACACTTCAAAGTAGAGTTGTTCCGATTCCGATACCAGTATCGAAAATGCCTCAGATACTGCCGAAAATGCTGGCATCCGTATCGGCGAGTACTGGAGTAAAGGCATCGATCTGATACCATGTAATTTATTAGAAATAGGAATCTATGTACTGGTTAGCTCCGTTAGCTCTGACACAGTTCTTTTTCACCGCTCTTAAAACAGTTGTGCTGTGCTGTTTGTTTAGACGGGCGAAGAAGAATTGATCACCTGAAGCCTCCTTAAAAGGAGCTAACGTTAGCACATCATGTCGGCGGTTTGGCGGTGCTTTACAGTGGATGTTCCCACTAGTAAGACGGCGACATGCAACATGCAAAGAAGCAATTTCTAGGGTACAACGAGTGTTGCACCTTAATCAAACATTTGAAGACGTGTCACGCTAAAGAGCACAACAAATTTACCAAAGCTAAGGGGGAAAAAAAGGACGAACAGCAGCAGCAAACTCTGGAAACTGCCTTCCAGCGACGAGATAAATTCCCCAAAGACAGCCAAAAAGCAACAAAGATAACCAACAAAATTTTGGAGTTTATTGTATTGGATGACCAACCCTGTCTGTCGTCGAAAATGTGGGATTTCGCCGCTTACTGGAGCATTTGCAGCCAAGGTACTGTTTGCCAGGTTGTAAATATATCTCTGAAACTGCGCTACCCAAATTATACGAGACAGTTAGGGAACACATTTTGTGTATGCTGAAAGACGTGCATGCAATCAGCTTTACCACGGACATTTGGAGCTCCGACATGTTCCCCATGTCTTTACTAAGTTTAACGTCACACTGGGTGGACAGAGAGTCAACATTTACCCCTCGAAGTGCAGTGCTGCACGCCAACGAGTTCCGAGGGTCACATACTGGCACATTCATTGCCGAAGCAATTGAGGGGATAAAGTGGAAAATCCCCAAATCCAACGTTCATGTTGTTTTGCGCGACAATGCTAGCAACATGAAGAAAGCCATGGATGAGATGGATGTACCAAGTTTGGGATGCTTTGCCCACACTCTCCAGCTGGTGGTGCATGAAGGGCTACTGTCACAGAGAAGTGTGTGTGTAGGAAGATAGTCGCGCATTTCAAACACTCGCCACTGGCTACTACACGCCTGAAGGATATTCAATAAGATCTCCAAATGCCCACCAAACGTCTGCACCAAGACGTAGCAACGAGGTGGAACAGTACCTACTATATGGTCGAGAGTTTACTGGAGCAGAAGCGGTCAATTTCAGCATATGGAGCTGACCAGTGACCCTTACGGCTAACCGGTGCTCTACTGGAGAAAATAATCACTGTTCTGGCACCATTTGAAGAACTGACCAGGCAGATTAGCTCCTTCACCTCTTCTGCAGCTCAAGTCATCCCCTCAGTAACAGTGCTAAAACGCTTGCTCGGGAAAACGAGGGGGACACGGGTATAAAACCATGAAAACAACCCTTCTTGAGGCTGTCCAGAAAAGATTCAAGACCATAGAGAATGAGCCCTTGTATGCAGTTGCCACTCTTTTAGACCCACGATTCAAAGACAGGTATGTCTAATATTTTTATTAAATGTCTATATTATAAATACAAATTTGAAATAGTGTTTTGGATAACTAGATATTGCATTATTATTGATTAATATTGCATTAATATGTTACCACTAAAAGCTACTATGAAGGAGGTTGTTTATTTGTTTACTTTACACATTAAATTATTTTTCATTGTTTTTAGATACTTCACAGAAGCAGACAGCATCAAGCATGCTAAGGATGCTCTGACCCGAGAGGTGGAGAAGATGGAGGCGTTAGTAAGCAGGACCACAACCGTGGAAGCAGAGACCGTGCCAGAAAACCCCCATAAATCCCCATGTATGGAAGCACAGCCAGACAGCAGCAGCAGAAAAAGCAGCTTGAAAGGCCTGTTTGAGGAAAACCTGCCGGAGCATGACGAGGAACGTGGGGCAAGTAGCACAAGCACACAAGTTCAAATACAGACATATTTGACAGAGCGAACGGTGCCACGCTCAGACAGCCCATTCCAGTATTGGGGAGTCAACCAAATTCGGTTTCCCACCCTGGCTGCCACTGCTGCAAAGTTTCTCTGTGCTCCTTGGACGCTGCACTGAAGAGTGAGAGACTGTTCAGTGCAGTGTCCAATATTGTTGATGCAAGAAGGAACAGGCTAGGAGGAGAGCCTGGATTACTCACACAGGTCAGTTTATTAGAAGAATTAAACTTGTGAGGTAACGCAGCGCTGCTTCACTTGGTCTAACGTTACACTATCACACTAAATGACATTTAAATTTGTGTTGAAAGTTATAATGTTATACTACGTGTTAGTTAATTTGCTTTACGAAACTAGCAGTAAGCTAGATCATCATTAGAATAACATACTGACCATATTCTAACATTTCATCATGTTGAGCAAACGTTACATTGATTTGTTTTATGTACATTTGCTCACCTGTCTAATAAAGCTGTCAAGTCATGACTCGTGAAGCTCTGTCGAGTCCAAGTTAGTCGCGGACGTGGAGCTCTCGGCATCTCAAAAACGCCACGCTGATATTGATCCTCATTTTAGTTTTCCTTGTTTGTCCCAAAGTCTGCTTGCCATGGTCTATGTTTGAAAAAAACAAGAACTGCGTGCCGCTAAACGTTATGCACTACGCAGTTGTCCACGTCTGTCGCCATGGTTACGTCATGGCCATGGCAGTATGAACGGAAACCGAGGATAGCACAGATATAGCGTCATTTACAGGCGACATTTTTTTCCGGCACAGCCACTTATTTAAAATTGGAATTTCTCTGAAATAAAAAATCTTTGGAGACTTTTGGGATATTGTAAGTACACAACTGCAGGAAATATATCACACTGTGCAAGTGATTTTTGGATATTTTATTACAAAATTCTTACATATTGTACCTTTAACAGGTTTTAATTAAAGTGATTTTGGCAAATCATGTCTCGTACCACCTTGCCATCTCTTTGGTCTACTGGGTTAGGGGGGACCCTCTCACCTCTCAGTGTGGCAATGTTGTGAAGAACAACACAAGCAGCTGTGATGTCACATGACCTTTCAGGGCTGACCCTGAGCTCACGCAGGCACTGAAACCTTGCCTTCAGGATGCCTATGGTCAGGGCCTGAAATTAACACCCGACCACCTGCCAAATGCGGGTGAATTTTGCTATTGGCGGGTAACACTGTCAATCTACCTGCCACATTGGCAGGTAGCCAATGAGAATTGAGTGATTCATTAGGTTTTTTTTTTACGTTTTCATTTTCATTGCGTTGGACCTTAGCTATAATGTGGCGGCACATTACTGGGGTAAAAAGGCCAGCTGAAACAAACAACCAACAAAAAGATGAGGATGAGTCAAAGAAAAGTAAAAGAAGACATTTTTAAACAAAGTGGTCAATTGGCGACAACGGCAAGGTTCGTGAGCGGCTGATTTATGACAGCCACTCTTGTTTCGTAACGTTTATGCGATCAGAAAGAAGATGAGGACCTTTTCTGACTACGTTTGGATGTGCGAGTATTAAACTGTTGGTGAGATGGGATGAGATAATGTAACGCTGACATAGGCTCCAGAACAATGACAGTTGCACAGATGTGTAGTACATGTTGGGAGTTGGAAACCGGTGAGAAAATGTCCCGGTAACTTTACCAGTAATTTAGTTCTGCTTAACGGTACCTGAACGCTGTAACTAAAAGCTGTCAGGACCTAGCTGTCTACGTGACTAAATCAGCCATCGACACAGCCGCGGGTGGTTTGTTTACATACGAGCTGCGATAGGTCTATAGATCTGTTATGCGTGTGTGTGTCAAAATCAATGAATAAAAAGATTTTTTAAAAATGTATATTCTAAGAGTTATTATTACTTATATTGATTTCGTTAATAACTTGACAGCACTTAAATGTGTACAAGTTAAAGAACAATATTGTGAAATTCCCGTTTTTCACCTTTAGGCTGTGAGGCAAAAAAAAAGGCTGGTAAAAAGTCTCTGTGGCAGGTGAATTTTGATATCCACCTGCCACAGTGGCTGGTGGCCAAAAAAGTTAACTTCAGGCCCTGCCTATGGTCATTTCCACCTTGACCCGTGTTCTGCTGTGGGCCAGGTTGAGTTGTGCCTGTGGTCCAGGCTCAGGTTCAGGGTAGGGTGTCATCATATAGGGCAGACAAGGGTACCCTTTGTCCCCCAGCAAGTAACCATTGAAGTGTCCTATAAAGGTAATTAAAGTGTATAATTGCATGACAGGGAAAGTGAATGGTTTGGCAGCACGTTGGTCCGCTGTTGCACCTCAGTTGAACTCCTTACACTTCATTGTGCATCAGGCGGTGTTGTGCGCAAAACTAAGCGGGGCGCTCAAAACGACAATACCAACACCGCTTATTCCGCTTGCTGCTGTCAGAAATGTCTGCTGAGCACCACGATGAAGTAATGACGATTTTTATAATGACGTGAGGTGGCTGTCCAAAGGCAAAGCACTTGAGCGTTTCTGCGGTCTCAGAGAGGAGATCATAACTTTCCTCCGAAGCAGCAAGCAAAAAAAAGGCAGAAACGCACTTTTGTTGCATACTGGACGACAACTTCATGGCCGATGCCTGCTTTCTGAGCGACATATTCAAACACCTGAATGATCTAAATTTGGCACTACAAGGCAGAGAAAAAACCGTCATCGACCTTGTAGAACAGATGCGCGCATTCCAAGTTAACCCTTTCACACGTAAGTTTAAAATATTCTAACTGACCCCCCAGCCTGAGTTTTTCGAGGCGACCGTTATTTAGAACCTGCCACTTTAATGTTTCCATTGTGACGCGTCATTGCTTGTCACGTGACACAGCGCGATCACAACACAGAGCTGAATGAATGATGATCTGCTTTTATGTCTTTCTTCCTTTTCTATTCAAAATATTCACAAATGTATTCGCTATAGCATGAAACACTGATATTCCGATTGTCAAATGTGTGCAAGTGGATGTGTTTTGTTGTTTAAACACCTCGACGATCGCGTTAGTTGAGCTGTATGCGCGATGGGCGGCGCCATGTTAGTTTGTTTCACAGTTCAGAGAATCGGATCTGTTGCTTCTCACGAAATACATGAAAGTAAGTGGCCAGTGAACTGGGAGAAGAATAGAGTAAAATGTAGCTACTTACACAATGTGTATCTGATATGAATAAAACGTTTCGTCTTATTATAATGGAAAGGATTATTATTGCCGCTTCCATAGACATCAGTGTGTATTTTACAAACTCAAAATCATTGTTTTGCTAGTTCTTATGTGTATTTAAATGTCTGAAACATAAAAATAAACATTATGTGGTTTAAAATACTGAATAGTTGTGATATATGACAGCACTGAGTGTGTCCCTCTCTGGCTCAGCGCCAGCCAACGCGCGAAAGCACGTTTGAATTTAGCAGTTGATCACGTGATGCACTGACCGTTCTAATCACACCGGTGTGATCGTACGCTCCAGGGACCAGCCAAGACTGATCACACCGGTGTGATCGTACGCGTGAAAGGGTTAAACTGGACCTTTTCGCAACTGATTTGAGCACAGGCCGAATGCTCCATTTTCCAACACTCCGAAAAACGTATCTCATCCCCCGCACAAATCACGGATGTGATGACAGATTTTATTGCGAGGTTGAAAAATAACTTTGCTGATCGATTGGATGGACTTGTTCTGCCCACAGAGGTGGCCGTTTTTGTCAGAGACCCATTCACTGTTGCAATAGAAGGGGACTTACCCGCCAGAGCAAAAAAAAGTGGTTCCTTTCATTGACGAGGGGAAATTCACACTCAAACTTGTTGACATGCAGTCATCTGTAACCATGGCACAGGAGCTTCGCACTAACGGGCCTGCAATGTTTTGGACTGATGTCAACGTACATCAGTTCCCTAACATTAAGAAAGTAGCGATCGTCATGCTCGGTACGTTTGGATTAACATACACATGTGAGTCAAGTTTTTCACACATGAACTCCATAAAAAACAACTCTCGTTGCTCCCTGACTGATCGTACTCTCCACCAATGCCTTCGGATTGCATTGACAACTTACGAGCCTAAAGTCACTGCTCTCGTTCAAAACAAAAATTGTCACTTCTCCCACTAAGTCAGCAGGGTAACTGTAGCCTACATCAATATATTGTGGGATGTGTAGCAAAGGCATACCTAATCACCAATGTGGTGATTTCAAATATGTTCCCTCAGTGTGCAATATGTGCAGTAGTAAACCTTGTATTCATGTGTTAGTTATAGTTGTGAATACTGTGCACTTGATTTTATGCACTTGATGTTCCTGTGTCAAATGTGAGCAAGATGTTTATTTTGTTTCGAAAGGAAACGTAATGTTATTGCTAATGCTAATAGCCTGTGCACTATTTTGTTTTATGCACTTTGTGATCAGATAGGTCAGATATGTAGCCTAGGTAGGCCCAAGAAAAAGGTGCTTAGGTCATTTTTTTTTCTTTTGTAAGTGGAAAAAGTAGGGGTTACCTCAGATTCTGTTCAGTTAGCTCTTTTATTGTTTTTATGCACCTTTTGCTGTGCAAACTGACCAAAGTTAAAAGAGAAACAATGAATAAATCTTACACGGTTTTCAATTAATCTGTTTGCGTTGGTTTTAAAATTTGTTATTACGAGCTGCTTCGCCGCTGAAATAACTGGCCCAGCTAACCTTCTTGGTTTGAAAATCTGGCCCAACTGAATTTGTAATTGAATAGCCCGACCTAGTTAGTGGGGACCAGTAATGAGGGTGATTTAATGGTTTAAACACCCAAACATTTAGCACCCAAAAAATCTATTCTCACCTGCACATTGAATCCTTTCCGCCAAGGTTTTGTTGAATGTCATTGGGCAGGTTGCTCCGAAAGAAGTGTGGACTGTTTTCCTTAAAGATGACGGTCCAAGCATCTGCTCGCTCTTTCTTCTTCGGCTCTCTTCCTGTGTTGGACGTCTCCAGTTTGTCCTTTCCTTTCCTTTTAGTCTCAGTCTTTTGTTTTATTTTGTTAAGTTTTGTTTTTCCTTTTCGTATTCTACTTTGTTCATTTCCACAGACGAGTGGAATGAACTTAGCCTGAATTATTTCTTTGGTAACTTTACATCAAGGACCTTTAAACCTTCATTGAAGTGCACGCTCCGAGCCTACGGACCATGTGACGCTCCGACGGAACGACACACCACACGCGCTTTCCTTGTTCAGCAACATAAGAGAACCATATGCAAGTATTCGTTTTATCGAGCTTTCAGAGCATTAAGATTTGTTTCCTTGTTGTCTCTCAAGGCTTTACGGTCTGTAATTTGCCACTCTCCTTCGGGATCTCTCTCTCACTCTCTCCCTTTTTTTCTTTCACTTTCATTCTCTGTCAGTGTTTTGTTGCTTTAGTCTGTTGTATATACATGTATTCCGTGTAATTTTAGTTCACCTGTATACGCAGTTTTTCATGGGTGATAAAGATCGGATGATCAGTTTGCTGGACAAAACAGATTAGTCGGTACTAAATTAATCCCATGGGGAATTGTCCTTAGAATCGATCTATTTTAGACAATTGACATATTAATATTTAATTATACTTCATTGTGATTGATTATTGATAGTACAATTGTTCGTTTCATTCAGTCGTTCAGAACACTGGCAACTTCTTCCCTTACGGGTAATTTTATAATTTGTAGGTGATTCCCGATCATGTTTCATGATTCGTTATTAAAATTATATTCCCTGTATCTGAGCTAATAGGAATAATCCCGAGTATCCCTACAGGATGAAAATCAGGTCTGTTATTTAGTACAGTCAAAGCTATCATTATTAATTTACCATTTAAAGAAATCTAACAGCTTGGCTTTACAGAGTCGGCCTGTCAGAGACAGAAAGCTGAGTTCCCAAATCTGTCAATGTTTGGCCACAAAGCTGTTTGAGGCTTAAACCCATATTTTCCATCAAAGACCCCATTGTCATCAAGTTATGAGTCTTTTCCAGAGTCAAATTATGTTTATGCACGGACAGCAGCCTCACAGAAGAGCAGAATCAGGCAGTTTTCTTGGATGAAAGGAAGTGACTGTGACTAACAGGCATCTGGATTATGTTGTGTGGCGTGAAAGCTGAGGGGTCCTTTCAGTTTTTGTCTGTGCAAATGGCCACTCACATGCTGATGCAGGAATTCTAAGGGGAGAAAAATCTAAACGGCATGCAGTGGTGGCTGACAGAGATAATAACTCTGCTTCAAAACACACACAAACACACACACACACATTCAAATATTACTACTGAAGACACATTGTGATTTCATGCTTATGAATATGGTCAACAAGTGTATATAAACAACTATATTAAAATCTCAAATAACCAAAAACCATTACACATATCCTGTGTTTTAAAGCCTTGCACATCAAGGCACTATGTATCAATAGAGGAAATAGGAGAAGAGTGTTCAGTCATAAAAGAGATGGAAACATATCCATGTTTTTATTGTATAACAAAGAATGGCACGAGGTAAACATTTAGTTCCTGAAACCATATGGTTTGTATATTCATCAGAGTTTAGGTTTTAAATTGTGAATATGTGAACTCTTGAAGAAGATTAAAACTGATTTAGATGAGATCAAAGTCATTGAAATGCATTCGCTAAATTACAAACCTCATTGTCCAAGAAGTTTGAATGTTTATATACACTGTTGTATTCAAATGAGATTATTGGACTTGACTTTGAGTCAGTACAAAGTCAGATCAAGGCCTCTATCAACCAAACTCTATTTTCCAAACAAGCTGAATGTACTTCATCTCAAAATGTCATCTCTCAAAAACTTGTGAAATCAGGTTCATTTATTGACAACAAAATACTGCATAGTATCATTCATACTGTTTCACTAAATAGATTACATTGAATTGTTATAGTTTAAATTATGATTTTTTGATATATATATATATATATATATATATATATATATATGAAAGATAATTATTGTGATTTCGTGATTGTGATATTATTGTAGCCAGTAAGTGGACATTCATTGAAACGATTTCTCCAAAAACACGGACTCATTCAAAGTCATTGAATCAATCTAATTCAACTAATGGGAATTGTGTTTTTTTCGTCATTGTCAGCTTGAGCTTTTACCTATCCAAATAAAGATCACTTGGCTTTGAGTCAGTACAAAGTCAGATCAAGTAATAAAGATCAAATAAAGATCACAAAGAAATGTTCTGAGAGCCTCACATTCTTTCCAGAGTGTTAACCAAGGAATAAATTCTACTTCCCTGTACTGGAACAATACATTGAGCATCAGACATGGATGACTGCACTTCTGAACTTTTGCCAGCCTTCTTATTCATTCATATCCCCATTACTTTTGTGCAGAATTTAACGGCCCTTTGGGGTAATTTTGGGCCAATTTGTCCAGGCCTCAAACTTATTGCCAAAACTATTTAGATTTGTAACTTCTCCCCCTAGTACAAAGAAGAGGAAACGCATGTGAAACAAAGAACTATGGAGAGGGAATGGGACATAAGTCTGTAGAAATTGGCATCACTGTAGTGATAATCACACAGGCCTTTCGGTCCATTCCTCAGCCTGATAATTTTATGGACAAAACGTTCGCATTCAGCTCTTATCTTAAAAGGTCCATGAAGATTAGCTTTCTGACACAATAATCATGTTTCACATTGCACAGTTCAATACTGTCTCCCGTCAGAGATGTGGCTGTTTTAGCAACTGCGAGCAGGTTTGATACCCCAGGCCACTTAATATTCTGCACAGATGTATTCCCAGTATTGTGATAGGTGCACTTTATTGTGCACTTTGGTGAGAAAGTGAGTAGTTTGAACATAAGGGTAAATGTAATTACTGAATCCTCTCTTTTCCATGTTAGCTTCCATGTTTTCCATGATCAGGTTCTGTGTTTTTGATTTGACGGTTGTCGTAGGAGAAGCCACTGCAGGACTGTGCGTCAAAACTTCTGGCAGTGCTAGAATTTCGTTGAAGGTAAATTGATCGCAATGGTCATTAATTGGCAAAAAGCTCAATAAACGTTATATACTTTACACTTTTCAAGCTTTTAAAATGCCCTTGTGGTCTCTGAAACACCAAGCAAAACATGAAAGTTAAAGCTCTGAAAATTTGTTAAAATGACTTTCAAAAGTGTGACTGTTTTGTAAACTTGATTTCTTTCATTCTTGCTGTTGTATAATAATTGTAATTTTTCTGCCTGACTTTCTGCAGCATTCTACAGTCACCTTTGCAGCGGTTGCCTTATCTCCAAGAGATCAACACTTCAAGGCATAATCCTCAACTGGCTGACACCCTCTTGACACCCAACGCAGCCACCTATTGTATCTGAATGACATGTCGATTCTGATCATTTCTCACATGCTCACACGTGTGTACTCACACACACTCACACGCAGCTATGGATAAAAGAAAAGAAAAGGTGAGGAAATTGTTGTTTCGACTATTTCTTCTTTTTTAAAAGAAAGGTCAGTCCCTTCATCGTAAAGCTTTTTAAGAATTTTCATAGACAGCAATCTCTCTGAAGCTGAAAAAGAGAGAAATGCATTGAGTGACAACAACCAACATAATTTGCATTTGAACGCTAGCATTTGAGAGAGCAAAGTTGAACCCCTCCCCCCTTTCGTTTACATCAATGGCCAAACAGAAAAATATTCTATGTTAGTACAATAGCATTACAAAAATTTCACGTCCCACCAGAAAGGGCGTGGCCTCGCCCTATAAAAGCAGGTCGATAAGCTGATACAAACTGGTTTTCATCGCCGAAGCGAACCAGAGCGTATATTAAGCACGGCAAGATACGCAGTACTAGAGAGAACAGAGGTTACGTTAGTAACCGAGTACGTTCTCTTACGAGAGTATCTCTCGTACTGCGTAATATCTTACTCTATGGGGAACACAGTGTAACACGCCGTGCGTACAGGGATCCAACACCAAGGGCGGAAGCCCGGGGCGCATGTAGTGCATAATCACCATAGACTCACAGAGAGTGAAGGAAGAGGGGCTAGAAGCATCATTCCTTATAAAGTAGCATCCATAGGAGCTAATCATATTAATAGTATACCGCGCAGCCAGGGTGAAAAGCTTTCAGCCTAAACTGGGTGGCCGTACATGTTTCAACATTCATGGAGCTGTTGTATCGGTCAGTGAGTGATACACAGGCCAAACTCAGCATCTGGGCCGGCACAGCGGGGCAGATAGCACTGAATTCTAGACCGCCAAAAGCTTAGCTTGTAAGGCGGGAACCTCCAGATTATAGTATTTTATAAATGTAGACGGCGAGGCCCAGCCCGCGGCCGTACAGATATCTTGCAGGGTAATCCCGCTAGACCATGCCCACGAAGAGGCCACGCCTCTCGTGGAGTGCGCTCTGACACCCAAGGGGCACTGCAGGCCCTTAGAGGTGTAAACCAGCGCTATGGCATCGACTATCCATCTGGATAGGCTCTGTTTTGATGCGGCAAGTCCCTTAGAACGTCCGCCAAACAAAACGTTGCTGCTCAAAAAGAGCTGCTCAGTCTGTCTAAAACCAGACAAGCGGGACACATAAGCTCTTAGTGCCCTGACAGGGCAATGGAGACTCACGTCCTTCTCCTCATTGAGAACCGGAAAGCCTTCAACAGATTACTAATTATAAAAACAATTACACAGTTTCTGATGATGACCCTTCACTACCTAATAAGCTAAATGAATTTTATTGTAGATTTGAATGTAATTCTGAATGTTCAGTCAGCTCTAATTTCCTCAATGACATAGAAGAAACATTTCTGATAGAAGAAACAGTGGTCAGACCTCTGTTGAGGAAACAAAATTGTTGGAAGGCATCAGGCCCTGACCAGGTCTCTGCTGCCACTATTAAACGGTGTGCCAATGAGTTGTGATATGTCTTCATTGCCATTTTTAATTGGTCCCTTAGAGTATGTAAAGTCCCAGCATATTTTAAATCAGCTGCAATCATTCCTGTGCCCAAGAAGTCGAATGTGAGTTGTTTGAATGACTACAGACCAGTGGCCTAACCTCTGTTATCATGAAAGTTTTTGAGCGATTAGTGACCTTTTGTCAAAATCAATGTCCACCAGCATTGGCGCCCCCCAGGGGTGTGTTCTGTCTCCCCTTTTATACTCATTTTACACCAATGACTGTTTTTCTTACCATGACTCAGTCAAAATTTTTAAATTTGCAGACGATACAACTGTGGTAGGCCTCATTACTAACGATGATGAATCGGCCTACAGAACAGAAGTGTCCTTGCTGGCTGAGTGGTGCACAATTAACAACTTGTCCCTTAACATCTCTAAAACTAAGGAGATGGTTGTTGATTTTAGGAGCAAAAATATTAAGTCGCTCCAGCCCCTGGCCATCAAGGACAAAACTGTAGAGTGGGTGGAAAGTTTCAGGTTCCTTGGGACCATTATATCCTCCAGTCTCAAATGGAACCTTAATGTCAGCCAGATTGTTAAAAAAGCTCAGCAGCGACTTTTCTTTTTGAGACAACTTAGGAAATTTAAAGTGTCCAAGGCTGGAATGCTTCACTTTTACAGGGCTGTGATAGAGAGCATTCTCACTTTCTCGATCACTGTATGGTGGGGTAGCTGGTCGGCGGAGGATAAGTCTGCATTGAACAGGGTAGTTAGCACTGCGTCAAGAATAATTGGGTTGGACCTCCCTAAGATCTGTGACATTTATAACATCGTCTACTCAAAACTGGTCTGAAAATACTCAAGGATTCATTACACCCTGCTAATTCCCTTTTTATCCCTCTACCATCAGGCAGAAGGTTAAGAAGCATAAGATCCAGAACCACCCGTTTTTCTAATAGTATTTACCCGCAGGCTGTGAGGGTTCTCAACTCACAACAACAATCTCTATCTACTTTACTTATACAGACACAGCTATGCCCTCCTTCTTCTTAGGGTCACTAAACGCACTAGCACTTTGTCTGATTAATTTTATTACTATTTATTAGCAGTAATCTAAGTATTTGTTCTCTGTTTAGATTTCATGTTTTTATTTATGTTATGTTGCATTGTCTTGTGTGAGCCAATTCACCAAAATGAATTCCAGGCAATGTGGGTCGTTCTGGCAAAATAAAGACTTGAACTTGAACTTGAAGGGCGGACAGGGAAATCACCTGGGCCCTGAACGGTGTGTTGAGGGATTTTGGCACGTACCCGTGCCTAGGTTTGAGTATGACCTTTGAGTCATTAGACCCAAACTCCATACACGACGCGCTTACCGAAAGCGCTTGTAAGTCCCCTATGCGCTTCATGAAAGCGAGAGCCGTAAGAAACACCGTTTTGAAAGACAGATGTTTCATGTCTGACAAATGGATTGGCTCGAATGGGGCACATTTCATGGCTTCCAAAACCGTAGAAAGGTCCCAGACCGGGACTGAAGGGGCCCCTGGAGGGTTCAATCTCCGAGCTCCCCTGAGGAAGCGCACGACCAAGTCGTTTTTCCCCAGTGACTGGCCAGACACAGGTTTTGCAAACATTGCTATGGCCGCCACACATACTTTGAGCGTGGATGGGCATCTGCCCTTATCCAGCAGCTCTTGAAGGAAGGAAAGCACTTCCGTAACCCCGCAGTCTACGGGTGAAAAGCCCTGAGCTTGACACCAAGCAGAGAACACGGACCATTTCGAGGAGTAGAGCCGTCTAGTAGACGGAGCTCTAGCCTGCGTGATCGTGTTTAACACTCCCTCCGGGAGGTTAGCGGGTTATCCGTTGATGGCCCATGCGTGAAGGGACCACAGATCCGGGAGAGGATGCCAAATCGAGCCCTCTGCCTGAGAGAGGAGGTCTCTCCTCAGTGGTACAGGCCACGGGGCAGTGCTGGTCAGCTGCATCAGGACTTGGAACCATGTCTGGTTTGTCCAGAGCGGAGCCACGAGCAGCACTGGGCATCTATTTTCCCTGATTCGTTCCAACACTTGAGGCAGGAGCGAGACAGGGGGAAAAGCATATAGGGGACAACGGGGCCAGACGTGGGCCAGCGCGTCCTTGCTTTTCGAGAAAAAGTTCGGACAATGAGCGTTTTCGTGGGACGCGAACAGGTCCACCTGCACTCTGCCGAATGTTTCCCACAGCAGTTGGACCGTCTGCGGGTGCAGCGACCATTCTCCTGCTGGGACATTGTTTCTGGACAGTCTGGTCCCACATTCAGTCGACCAGGCACATGCGCTGCTCTCAGCGAGAGCAGGTTGTGCTGAGCCCAGACCAGGAGGCGTTCCGTCAGCCTGTAAAGGTTTCGGGACCTGATGCCGCCCTGGTGATTTATGTATACCACTACTGACATGTTGTCTGACCGGACCAAGACGTGGTGACCTTTTATCTGGGGACAAAAGCGCCGGAGCACGTTGTCGACTGCTATCATTTCCAAGCAGTTTATGTGAAGGAGCTTTGCCCGTTCTGACCACAGGCCAGCGAACGGTCTGCCCTCGAGCAGTGCTCCCCATCCCGAGGTGGAGGCGTCCGTAGACACCACCTTCACACTCGAGGAGGTCCCCAGACTCACACCTGACTGATACGAGTCCAGCACTGTTCCCAGAAAAGAAATGTTCTGACTGGGAGACAGCGAACTTTTCGCCCAATTGACTGTGAGGCCCAGAATCTCGAGGTGCTCGAGTAATGTGGCCCTGTGTTCTATGAGCTCTGAGTGTGATCGAGCTAGAATCAGCCAATCGTCCAAGTAGTTCAAAACTCGCATGCCCCGAAGTCTCAGGGGTGCGAGAGCCGCGTCCATGCACTTCACAAATGTACGGGGTGCTAGGGACAGGCCGAACGGCAGGACTGTGTATTGATATGCCTGACCCTCGAAGGCGAATCTCAAGAATCGCCTGTGATGGGACGCTATTTGTATTTGGAAATAGGCGTCTTTCAGATCTATTGACATGAACCAGTCCTCCTGGCGAACTTGCGCGAGGATTTTCCTGGTTGTAAATATTTTGAACTGGCGCTTCACAAGTGCTCTGTTCAGCTGTCGCAGATCTAAAATGGGCTGAGACCTCCATCTTTTTTCGGTACCAGAAATTATCTACTGTATAGGCCCCCTTCGCTCTGAGCCTGAGATAAACGTTCTATAGCCCCTTTGCTCAGTAGTTTCGCTATCTCGGCTCGAAGTAGATGAGATACTTCATTTTTTACCGTAGTTTCGACATGCGCCGTATAACGGCGGGGAAGTCGAGCGAATTGCAGCGAAAAGCCTCTTTTTGTAGTGTTCAGCACCCATTCTGATACCCCGGGGAGCTTTGCCCACGCATCTGCGCGAATAGCTAGAGGTAGAATGAAGTCTGGGCTCTGGCCGTGGCATAACGGCGGCTCGAGAGCTCCGGTGTGCTGAGAACTCAACGCTGTGTTTACAGCGTGCGAGGCGGGGGGCGCGCTGATCACAGCGGGCAGCCTGGCCGCGCTCAGCTTCTCTATGACGGGTTGTGCAGAGAAGGCGAACGGGGCGAATCCCGTTGTCTGTGAGAGAATATGGGCGCGGGACAGCGGGCACATATACTGCATTGAGAACATTGTCGGCTCGCGCCGAATGAATGTGTGTTGGTTTCGTTTTTACAGAAACCAAGGGACACGCATCGTGTAGTGTAAGTGGGCACTGTGTTGTGGGCACGTTCACTACATTTTTTGCACAATCGACATGAGTCGATTTTATTTGTCCTAGCCCTGCACTGTGGCGGGCTATGTCTGGGTGTGGGGATGGGAATGGGCACTGGGACGTGGGTATTCTTACAACACTCATAACACCATCGGCCATGGCCGGAACACCAGAAAATGTACTCTTTATTGGATTTATCTGGGTAGCCGTTAAAACGGCCTTTGTGTGCAGGCAAGCGGGCTGTGGAACCGGCTTGTTTACTGCAAAAATACACTGGAGCAGTCACATTGCTTGGAACTGAACGAGCAAGAAGTTTTGGTGAAAATCCGGCCGCAGCGGGAT
This sequence comes from Rhinichthys klamathensis goyatoka, assembly GCF_029890125.1. Classification (NCBI taxonomy): domain Eukaryota; kingdom Metazoa; phylum Chordata; class Actinopteri; order Cypriniformes; family Leuciscidae; genus Rhinichthys; species Rhinichthys klamathensis. The sequence goes on from NW_026606902.1 coordinate 121,226, forward strand.
TTGAACACCGTCGCTTTCCTAGAGAGGCTAGGAAGGCTTTGAGACCTCGGTCTTGATCTCAATCCTCGGCCGTGGCCCGCACTGAGGGGGGCGGCGTCCAGCAGAGCGAGAGCGAGAGCGCGGTCTTTGGTCTCGGGCCTGGCGGCGCTGTGAAGCATCGGCGGCGGTTGGTGCAGGCTGCGGCTGAGAACTCTGGGCAGACGGCTGTTTTGAGCAGCCTGTAGCGGAGCTAGAGCGCTTCGGCAGACGCATCAGCTCAGATTCAATGCCGGCTCGTCTCCCAGAGGGCTGGCGGGTAGCGGGGGGGATGTCCACAGAGCTCGCCCAATCCTCACTGTCCGATGCCAGGAGAGAACATGCCTCGGTAGGTTCGTCGAGCTCAAGGGGGGAAGCGGCGGCAGACGGCGGCCGCTGTCCATCTGTGAGCGACTCGAGCGATGCCGGCGAAGCTGGAGAGAGCTCGGGGGCGCGCTGAGCACGGCCTTCTTACGGCGCGGAACCACAGCGGGCAGAAGTGCGGGCTCCGAGAAGGATGCCAGGGGAGTCCTCAGAGTCACCATAGGCATCAGCTCGCAATGAGGGCACCGCCGTCAACGAGCGCGAGAGCCGCGTGATCTCCACCCAGGCAGGAAACGCAGATGACATGGCGGTCCCCGTCGCTGAGTTGGGCTCGGCACGAGCCACAGGAAGGCATCTTGAAAAAGACACTAGCTCTTTTAGGAGTTTTTGAGAGAAGTGTGAGTTGCGACGGCGAACAAACACTCTGAGCAGAGTAAAGGATATAGGCGCCGAAAAGCGCAGCAGGTACGGCGGCTGAAGGCGGCGAGGTGAAGGCCAGCGACTTCAGGCTCAAGGGCTCGTCCCGCTGAAGGCTTGCGTCAACGGCGCGGCTTCTCACTCTGGATCCAGCGATGCGAGAGCTTCGCTGAAGAGATGAAAATCAGTTTGTATCAGCCTATCGACCTGCTTTTATAGGGCGAGGCCACGCCCTTTCTGGCGGGACGTGACGAAATGGGCGCGAAGTGCCCCCATTGGACATGGCGTCACGCAGGGCCGCTCTCAATAGGCTGCTACTTTTGCCGCAGGGCAGCCAATAGCCGCGCGGGCTACCTCGCCTATGTCTGCATGCTGCCATCATATACAGAAATAAATAAATGTAGAAATGTGGAAATACAGAAATAAATAAATGTAGAAATGTGGAAATACAGAAATAAATAAATGGACAAATAAATATATAAATAAATATATAAATACATAAATGTAGAAATAAATGTAGAAATACATAAATAAATACATATAGAAATGCATAAATAAAAAAATAAATACATGTAAAAATACAGAAATAGCCATTTATATTACCAAAATGTATTTATTTTTTACTATATTTCTGCATTTATTTATTTATTTCTACTTTTATTTATTTATTTATTTATTTATTTATTTTTCCTTATGTCATTTTTAGTCCTTCATACTGTTTCTTCCACAAACGCAGTGTTTTTGTGAATGCTTTAGACAGATATGCACAGTACAACAGCAGAGTGAAGTGAGGCAGTCATCATTATCCAGCAATGAGCCGACGCAAATGACCTTTTAAATATGTGCAGTAGGAGATTAATTCATATGTCAGAGGAGAAAGCAAAGGAGGGTTTCGAAACCCCAGGCTAGATTACACAGACATGTGTGAAGGTTTCATGTTGTGTTGAGATTCTTATTCTATGTAAAATGTTTGAATACTAACCTGAAACAAAATCAGTAGCCAATATTTGCTGATAGTGCTATATGCTCATCAATAACAGACCGTAGTCATGGATTTCCACAAGGGTCATGCACCATTCAGGATTAAATTCCATTTCAATTCTGGAAAAAAAAAAAACATTTCAGAAAAATATCATGTGCCTTCTGTCATAATTTGCTCTTGTTCTGATATCTGTAAGACTTTAAGATCTGTAAGATCTTCTGTGCACTCCAAGAATTTATATTTTAAAATTTTAAATATAAATTTTTCTGACCCCATTGTAATTTTTTTTTTGTTATTTCTGCAGAAACTCACTTACTTTTGGTTTGATTAACATATGGAGTATTTCCAGAAATATTACAAGATAAATATTAATAATAATTTTTGAAAAGCTACATATTAAACATTTTATTTTGCCACCCATTATTGAATTTTCTTTATTAATTTTTCAATAAATTAACTTTCATTTTATGGACCACGATGGAAGAACACATTTCCCAGCATGCTCTAATTTAACAAAGATGGATATAAACAACATGAAGCAGTCTAAATAGATGGAAATGTAAACAGAACACTTAAAATTAGCTGTTTTTGGTTATGAGACTAAAGGCCAATTTATACTTCTGCATCGAGTGTACGCCGTAGTGTACGGCGTAGGCTACGCACGTAGGCGACGCCGTCATGAGCATTTATACTTCTGCGTTTAGGTCTGCGTTGCTCTGCAGTACAGCGCCAAAACGCTAGTTGGCGGCGGAGGGTTTTAATGTTCCACTGTGTTTAGATTCCTCGCGGCAAGAAGAAGAAGATTCCTCGCGGCTGTTTTGAGTTTAGGTTACTACAAGCAATGGCGACTGAAAGAGAGCAGATCATGTTGGAGTTGGAGCTTATCGAGGTGGAAAAGGTACATTTTTAGTTTTTTTAACAGTTTCGCTGTACTTAGAATTTAAAAATGGCGGGCGGTGCAGAAGAACACGCCGGAAATGCATAGGAGGAAACGCGATGCTACCAAGCCGACCAATCACAGATCTTGCGGTCCGCGTCGTCACGACGTGTAGTTACATTTTTGAGGAGGTGCGCGTCAGGTTACGGCGAAGGGTACGGCGTATGGTACGCGTCTGTGCGTATGCTACGCCGTACCTACTGCGCGCACCCGACGCAGAAGTATAAATTGGCCTTAATACAATCACTGCGACTGCTTTGAATTTATTTAGCATTTTCCACATCTGCGCTTTCTGGATAACCGCTACCTTTAACTTTCACAGTCTGCGAAGAGACTCTCACTCTGCATCAGCTATGGATTAAACTCCTGGAGCATGAAACCTAAATACACTTCAAACAGGCCTAATTCCAACACAAACACAAATTATCACACTCCCACACACATTTCTCCTCAAAACACAAGACATCACTGTAAAACTGTTCTGTTCCCTCCTTTCTGTCTGTGTATTCATGTGTGCCAACATGAATGAAGACCATGGTCTGTTCCATCTGACCCTTTAGCCTTTATCTATCAGAGACGTGCCCCCCCTCCACCCCCCACCCGTGCAAAGACTATACATAAATTTCCTCTGAACTGTGGCCTAGGACGTGAAGGAAGACCACCAAACAAACAGCAAGGCAATGACTAAATGGACACAACAGCATACCCTTTACGTGACTGAGCATATTGTTTTGTATTTATATTACATGTCCATCTCAGTACCTACTGTGTCATTGCATCTGCTCCTTTTCTGAGATGTTCCTCATTGAAAAGTCAGTCCTTTTGAATTTTCTGTGATTTCTGCACCATTCACAATGTGCTCTTGGTCACAAAGTGCTTTCAGTGTGTGAAATGTTTCAATGGTATAGTTATTATCGTCATTTACTCATTCACCCTCTTGCCATTCTGATGCCATCTATTATCATTCCTAGAGATTCTATAGGCTGAATGTCTGAGCTGTTAATTTCCATGTGATGACAGTAGATGATTTTTTTTAAGTAGTCTGACTGAAAGTAGACTGAAAAGTAGTCCATGACATGCGTTATATCAAATGTTTTGAAGCCATATGATAGCTTTGTGCAAGACTAAAATTCAATCTTAAATTTAAAAGACTTAAAGGGATAGTTCACCAAAAAAAATTAACATAATTTACTCACCCTCAAGTTGTATGTACCAAACCTGTATGCATTTCTTTCTTCTGCTGAACACAAAAGAAGATATATTTAGAAAAATATGGGTAACCAAACAGTTGATATGCCCTATTGACTTCAATAGTATATATTTTTTTCCAATCTATGGAAGTCAATGGGACCCATCAACTGTTCGGTTACTGACATTCTTCAAAATATCTTATTAAATTTTAATTCAAACACTGAAATGCTTTGTAAAAGAGGCCAACAAAGACTGTTTTGTATTCGCAAACTGTCAAAATTTTGTGTAGATGAGACTCTCATGACCCTTTTTTATAAATCATACATTGAGTCTGTTTTAACATTCTCATTAATTTGCTGGTATGGTAGTCTCACTGTCAAGGCCAAAACGGCTCTCTCCAATATAGTGAAGGTCAGCAGTAAAATTATAGGTGTCCGGCAGAGTAGCCTCTCTGACCTGTATGATAGACAGGTAGTTAGGAAGGCCAACGCAGTTATCTCTGATAGCTCCCACCCCCTTCATTCTGAGTTCCAGATATTGCCTTCCGGGTCTCGGTACAGATTGCCTCCAGTGAAGAATAACAGATACAAGCATTCATTTGTCCCGAGAGCCATCTTGTTCATTAATTCAGCCCGGAGGAGAAGACAGACAGACTATAACTATTAAATAGTGATGGGGTTATTATTATTATGATATGTATAGTATTGCTTGTTTTTGATGATGTTGCTGCTGAAATAGGGATGGTTATGGAAATGTTGCTTTATTATGAATTTTCAGATGTTATTTTAACAATGGTTTTATTGGTCACATTTATTTTTCTCAATACTCTGTTTTATATCCAGGGCCTGTTTTTGTCTTGTATTTGTGCATCTGTGACTGTCCTGTGTTTATCTTGCTGCAAAACCAATTGCCCTATGGGGACAAATAAAGTCTAAAGTCTTATTTTGTGTTCATGCTGAAGAAAGAAATTCATACATGTTTGGAAAAACTTGAGGATGAGTGAATGATGACAGAATTTTATTAATTTTATTTTAAACTATCACTTTAAATGGAAGTTATTTTTCATTGATAATCTTTCCCTTAGCAGTTCATCTTAAATTTAATTAACAGTTGTGTATCTTTAAACTTGGTCACGTGACATGCTAGAACCAACGGTGCTTGACTTTAAACTTGTTTGACAAGTCTGGTTTTTTTTTGTTTTTTGTTTTTTTATTATAGAAGTCAAGACTTGGAAATAATTGTTGTACTTTTACGTTGCTTCTTTGTCCTTTTTGGAGCGTAGCAGTAACAATCACTATTAGCTGTATATGGAAAAGAGCGGCTTGGACATTCTTGCTAATACCTCATGATTTAACAAATGTACAGGTCATCTTTCAGTGAAGTATTGTTTATATACTATTATAGATGTATTATTATATTGAATTAGCTTTATTGAATTGAATAATGTTTTCATTTAAATTTTGGTTGGTTTTAGTAATTTTGTTGGGCTTTTGTAGGCTCATCTGTATTAGTTTTAAAAAAATTCTTATATTCAGCTTAAAAATGTTCAGCTTTAATTAGGGATGGCTGACGCGAAACGGACGCATAGACAGTAAAAGAAATGGACACAGCGACCCCATAGACTTCAACGGAGAATAGTGAAGTCAATTAGAAGCACTCACTTCCTGATGGCCAAGCGCACTGCGCAGGCTCAAACTGAGCTTGACGACGTAGATGTGACGTGAGCAACCTGTCTCACAGTTGTACGTCTTCTAGTAGCTGTGCCAAGAGGAATCTGAATCATTCCCTTCCGAATCTTGCAGAGCTGAAAATCGTGAGTATTAGTTGTCCATCAGCTAGCAGCAGGAGCAACTTTGCAACTCTCTATGGGCTTCTCCCTTGACTTTATGCCTCCACGTCCCCCCGATTGCCCGCAAGCTTCTCCTTCTGTCTATACGGTAATTTCTCTACTGTGCGACAGAGAGTCGCGTGGTTATGACACAATCATTAGCCTATTTTTACAAAAACTGCTTCTACGGGGCCATAACGTAAGATACAAGGTAATCGAGCCTTTTATACATTGTCGTGTTTCTTTAGAAATAAACAATGGACAAATGGAGTCTTTAAACGCCTCGGATGTAAAGTTATTCGCTGTCAAAGTGACAACAAAATGAATGGGAGTCAATGGAATGCTAACAGCAGGTGAAGGCTTGTTAGCCAATGGCGGCCCCCTGGGAGACTTCAGTTTCCGACTGGTGGATTACCCCCTTGAACGGGCGTTCCGAAGCTTTTCGAGAAAGGGAACCCTTTCATATTACCAGTACATTGGGCCCTATTTTTACGGACTTTTCTTAGAGTGTAGAAATGTTTTGTAAGTCTTTGTATGAAATCAAAAGCTCTGCTTCTTCCTTGTATTTGACCTGCACTCAACAGCAATAACCCTTTCATTCATCTCTAGCAAGGAGAAATTTGTATAACAGGCTTGTGACAAAACAAGATAATTTAAACTGTCGCCTCCTTTAAGGGATCAAAGCGTGCACCTGTGTCCTTTTTTTATGTTTCCACCTGGGTCTATTCACAGAGGAGAGAAAATGTATTTTTAATGACTGACTCACTCCTGTACTGTATGTCTTACAGGTCAAGGATACTGCAGGTATTCAGCAGTTGTTTCAAGCTACATTGTTCCTTAAGTGAATTCAAAAGCTTTTTCTTGAAGATGCCAATCACAACAAATTCTGAACGCTGGTTAAAGCTATAAAGTTAACAATAACATGAATAACAGAACATGTAACTTCAATTCCATCCCCCCAAAAAGATTATTGTGTCAGGAGCCTGATAATTCAGCTGTATGAAATCATAATTAACCTACTGCTGCAGGATCAAGTTGGTAAGCTCAGCTACCAAGCTGAGAATTCAGTTTATTATTTGGACCCCTTGGATTTTGCTTGGTAGCTGTTTTTAAACACTTTTTCTTTGTGAATTATAGACATATATAGTCATTATCGTCATTGCCACTTTGTCGAAATTCACCATTATTGCTACACTATATTATTGCTTTATTGCATTATTGCTACCCCTATAGCTGAATATGTTCTTGCATCTGGGTGAGAAAAAAATCCTATAGCATCTAAATTTCATCGATTGACAGCACTAATTATATACACTCACCTAAAGGATTATTAGGAACACCATACTAATACTGTGTTTGACCCCCTTTCGCCTTCAGAACTGCCTTAATTCTACGTGGCATTGATTCAACAAGGTGCTGAAAGCTTTCTTTAGAAATGTTGGCCCATATTGATAGGATAGCATCTTGCAGTTGATGGAGATTTGTGGGATGCACATCCAGGGCACGAAGCTCCCGTTCCACCACATCCCAAAGATGCTCTATTGGGTTGAGATCTGGTGACTGTGGGGGCCATTTTAGTACAGTGAACTCATTGTCGTGTTCAAGAAACCAATTTGAAATGATTCGAGCTTTGTGACATGGTGCATTATCCTGCTGGAAGTAGCCATCAGAGGGTGGGTACATGGAGGACATAAAGGGATGGACATTGTCAGAAACAATGCTCAGGTAGGCCGTGGCATTTAAACGATGCCCAATTGGCACTAAGGGGCCTAAAGTGTGCCAAGAAAACATCCCCCACACCATTACACCACCACCACCAGCCTGCACAGTGGTAACAAGGCATGATGGATCCATGTTCTCATTCTGTTTACGCCAAATTCTGACTCTACCATCTGAATGTCTCAACAGAAATCGAGACTCATCAGACCAGGCAACATTTTTCCAGTCTTCAACTGTCCAATTTTGGTGAGCTCTTGCAAATTGTAGCCTCTTTTTCCTATTTATAGTGGAGATGAGTGGTACCCGGTGGGGTCTTCTGCTGTTGTAGCCCATCCGCCTCAAGGTTTTGCGTTATGCTTTGCTGCATACCTCGGTTGTAACGAGTGGTTATTTCAGTCAAAGTTGCTCTTCTATCAGCTTGAATCAGTCGGCCCAGTCTCCTCTGACCTCTAGCATCAACAAGGCATTTTCGCCCACAGGACTGCCGCATACTGGATGTTTTTTCCTTTTCACACCATTCTTTGTAAACCCTAGAAATGGTTGTGTGTGAAAATACCAGTAACTGAGCAGATTGTGAAATACTCAGACCGGCCCGTCTGGCACCAACAACCATGCCACGCTCAAAATTGCTGAAATTATCTTTCTTTCCCATTCTGACATTCAGTTTGGAGTTCAGGAGATTGTCTTGACCAGGACCACACACCTAAATGCATTGAAGCAACTGCCATGTGATTGGTTGATTAGATAATTGCATTAATGAGAAATTAATTACATTAACCCTCTATGGTACGGTCTATTTTAGCTTTTTTAAAATAAAAACTAATACAATTTTATTTGTCAATGCTCTCTAAGGGGAGGGGAACTCAAATACTAACCAATGAAAATGCAAAAGAGTGGTAACATGACCCACAGGGGTCCATTGTGTTCCCTCTTTCAGCACACGTGCACATGTCGCATGGCTCCACATTTTCTCCACTGACAAGGGCATTTTTCACTAATTTCTGTCCAGATAATCAACTACAAAAAATCGTAGTCACGTTCATTGGTTAGTAAAGAAGTATTTTCAAAAACATTACATTATATATCATCAAATTTATCATAGGGAATTACATAAAACTGCATGTTGCCTCGAGGCAACATTGTACCGTAATGGAATCACATAAGGCCATAGAAGGCATACTAGGTTTGAATACAAGTATAGTTCAATTGTAAGGAAAAGAGTTTGAACTATCTAAATGTATCTGCATTTTTACAATCTGAAAACTCAGCATGGTTCGACAGTCACTATTGGCCACTATAGTGGGTAATCGGGCAAATAGTGGATTTGTGGGACGGGCGTGTGGCTTGTGAGTGGTCAGCGGGGGTTGACGGGACATTTGGCCACTATAGTGGGTAATCGGGCAAATAGTGGGTTCGTGGGATGGGGCGTGTGGCTTGTGAGTGGTCAGCGGGGGTTGACGGGACATTTGGCCACTATAGTGGGTAATCGGACAAATAGTGGGTTCGTGGGACGGGGCGTGTGGCTTGTGAGTGGTCAGCCGGGGTCGACGGGACATTTAGCCACTATAGTGGGTAATCTGACTAATAGTGGGTTTGTGGAATGGGGTCATGGCTTGGGACCGTTCAGTGGGGTCAAGGGACATTTGGCCACTATAGTGGGTAATCGGACAAATAGTGGGTTCGTGGAACGGGGCGTGTGGCTTGTGAGTGCTCAGCCGGGGTCGACGGGACATTTAGCCACTATAGTGGGTAATCAGACTAATAGTGGGTTTTTGGGACGGGGTCGTGGCTTGGGACCGTTCAGTGGGGTCAACGGGACATTTGGCCACTATAGTGGGTAATTGGACAAATAGTGGGTGAGTGGGACGGCGGCGTGTGGTGCCACACAGGATGAAGGCGGCGCTGCTTCTGGGATTTTCGGATTTTGGGGTGCTCCCATCGGGCCCCTGGGGGGGTCAGTCCCCCCTGACCTCACACGGGTCATTAGGTCGGCCTGGGAGGTCTTCCACATGTTTGATCTTGCTGTTGTTTAGGCCTGGCCTTCATATTAGGAAAAGGTTATGGTGATTGTTAATGTTTTACCCTGAAACAACACCGATTGTAATGTTTTGATATGATAACTTGATATGGTGGTTTGTAGTACTTGCGTTCCACGATGGTACAATGTTGCCTGAGGGCAACAGCTGGATAATAAATGTTACTTTTTATTAAATATGAAATGTGTAATTCATTAAAAACTTGATAAATGTGTTTGTTCAAGTGTTTAGTTAAATAAATTGATGTTTTCAATAAATCTATAATTTTTTTCTTTATGAAAATGTCAAATGTTTCAATTTGTCCATTGTGGTACAATGTTGCCTTGAGGCAACAAACTTTTAATTAATAAATAAATTTAAAAATAATGATAATGTTTATTGATATTGTTATAGTGTCCAATTTTAAGCAGGAAAAACATAACAAATAATTTTTTATCATATTGATATCATATTGCGTACCATAGACAATATAATTAAAATATTTGTTGTAATGGCATATTTTAATGAATGAAGGCCAGAATCACTGATACTAATATAGCTGATGTCTTGATGAAAATTATTTTTTATATATTTTAAATATTAATTAGCCATTTAAAATGACTGTGTACTGTGATGGTATTTAACTAATTTAAGTATTAAGGATACTCGACAAAACGGAAATTTTGTGTTATTGTTCCTTCAAGTGCGAAAGAGAACTGTATTCTGGCGCGCTGTTGCGCAGCGCTTCTGTGTTGTATGCCAGAACGTAGGCTCACTATTGGCCAGCATCACACGCATCACACACATGACCAGCGTCGGCCAATAGTGAGCCTACGTTCTGACGTACAACCCAGAAGCGCTGTGCTGTTACACTAGGTGAACTCACATCAAAGGCCCACACAGAAGAAAATGAATAGTTGAATAAAGTCGTTATTTTGGGGGGGTTTTGCGCACAAAAAGTATTCTCGTCACTTGATAAACTTAAGGTTGAGCCACTGTAGTCATTTGGACTATTTTAACGAAGTTTTTACTTACTTTCTGGGCCGGCAAGTTTCAATTACAATAGAAGCCTATGGAGGAGTGAGATAGCTCTCAGATTTAATCAAAAATATCTTAATTTGTGTTTCAAAGATGATCGAAAGTCTTACGGGGTTGGAACAACATGAGGGCGAGTAATTACTGACAGAATTTTCATTTTTGGGTGAACTAACCCTTTAACGGACATGTGCACACAACGGGCATTGTAAGTCAACAATTCCCAAGTGCACATGAAGTGTGCCATTTAGGACAGGGCCTTAGAGATGTACACTATGGCTTGCCAACCTTTGATAGATAAATATTTATTGCTGTAGCTATTGGTTTAGTGAATAGTGTCACATTCTTCCTTCTTGACTGAAATAAACATCACATCACTTTGTGTGTTACAGAACTACTGCAGTTCTGTCATTTGCCCTTGAGTAAGGCACTTAACACCAGGCTGCTCAAGGGGAAGATTGTCCCTGCAATTAATGTACCATAAGTCACTTTAAATTAAAAGCATCTGCCAAGTGACAAGGAACTAACTTCCATTGTTTGTGAGTCCAGTTTGGGTGGGTGACATTTAGAAAAGGGTTCAATGCATTTTAGAGAGACTTGGGATATAATCTCTGTCTGCCCCTGCAACCATTTGCTCCTGGCGCAGCAGCAGATATTATATATAGGTACTCCTGGGCAAAAAATAAATGGGCCAAGCCAAAAAATTGCTCAATATTTAGTGGTCTTTTAATGGTCTTATGGTGCGTTCAAGTCCTCCTGGGAAGTTTTCTGAAGACATCGCTCTGGAGCATCAACATGCAACTTATGTTTCATTGTGATTAATCCCTACACAACTTCCCATATTCTGTCAAAAACTTAATTCTGTCTTTGATGTTTGTCTGAGACAGCAATGGCTTTTAAAGTAGTGCATTTGCTTAAATTTGGCTAATTTCCTGACCAATGATTTGTGGTTACGGCAATTAAAAGATTAGTGTTTAGACATTTTGGGTTTGGCCCTTTTTTGCCCAGGAGTGTGCATATAGTCATTAATTTACATATGTTCATCATTTTATCTAAATAAAATGGATCATAAAAATGGCTTGTTTTTTTATTAAGTAATAGCCTGAATATCTCAAATAACAAAATAATACCTGAATTTATAAAAATGACCCCATTCAAAAGTTTACATCCACTTGATTCTTAATAAGTGTGTCATTACCTGGATGATCAACGACTGTTTTTATGTTATGAGGGTTGTTCACAAGTCACTTGTTTGTCCTGAGCTGTTAAACTGTTCTTCAGAAAAATCTTCCGGCTCCTGCACATTCTTCCTTTTCCAGCATATTTTGCATAATTGAACACTTTCTAGCAGTGACCATATGATTTTGAAATCCATTTTTTCAGACTAAGGACAATTGAGCGACCATTAGACAACTATTACAAAAGATTCAAACATTTACTGATGCTCAACAAAGCAACACTATGAACTTGGGGGGGTTGGGGTATTACTTTTTTACCTTTGTATGTATATTTCAGCTCTAGACATTCTATTAGCCAAAATGTTGTTGAATTTGATTTTTAAAGGGATACTCCACTGTTTTTTTCATATTAAACTATGTTATTCCCTTAACTAACACGAGTTGATACATACCTCTCTCGTCTCAGTGCGTGCACTAAATCGCTTGCGGCAAAACTTTGTTAGCACTTAGCTTAGCCCAGTTCATTCATTAGGATCCAAACAGAGAAGCGACCAAACACCTCCACGTTTTCCCTATTTAAATACAGTTACACGAGTAGTGTAACTCGACCAAGTATGGTGAAACAAAATAAAACGTGGCGCTTTTCAAAGCGTGTAAAATGGATAACTATAATGTATGGCGGAATAGCACTTGGGAGCACTTCGACTCGCGCAGTAATATCATCATATCATCAATGAGAGGGAGAGGGAGAGGGGATTTTTCAGGAGTGATGATATTACTGCGCCGAGTCGAAGTGCTCTCAAGCACTTGCTATGGTATTCCGCCATACATTATTGTAACTCACTGTATATTGGCGCTTCACAGGCCTGTGTTGCGCGTTTGCAGTTAGTTCAAAATGCAGCGGCTCGGCTTCTTTTTGGGAAGCGTAAATATGAATCTATCACACCGACCTTGATCTCACTACATTGGCTGCCGGTCAAATATAGAATTGATTTTAAAATTCTACTGTTTGTTTTTAAATCCGTTCATAATGAGGCACCACAGTATTTGTCAGACCTCTTACACCGTCACGCTCAGCCAAGGTCACTCAGATCAGCTGACTCTGGTCTGCTGCAAGTGCCGAGGACTAGATTAAAAAATAGAGGAGATCGTGCCTTCTCTGCCATTGGCCCTAAATTATGGAACGGTCTCCCGGCCCATATCAGAACTGCCCCAACACGATCGACCTTTAAGTCTACTCTTAAGACTTATCTTATTTCTTTAGCGTTTAATATACCCTGACTCTTTATTTTATGATTTTACTTTCGTGTGTTATACCCATTTTACAACTGGTGCTTGTCTGTAAATTTGCAAAATTCTTGTAGGCTATGCATGTACAGCACTTTGGTCAACCTCGGTTGTCTTTAAACTTGTGCTTTATAAATAAACATGTATTGTATTGTATTGTATTGTACATTATAGTTATCAATTTTACACGCTTAGAAAAGCGCAACGTTTTATTTTGTGTCACCATACTTATGCTATGGCTAAGCTAAGTGCTAACAAAGTTTCAGAGCGATTTATTGCACGCACTGAGACGAGAGAGGTATGTATCAACTCGTCTTAGTTAACCCTCTGAGTTAAACGCAGAGGGTTAAGGGAATAACATAGTTTAATATAAAAAAAAACGGGGGAGTATCCCTTTAAAGGAAGAAACTGATTTCAAGAATTGAGGCCAAACCGTTGAATCCAAATGTTTTTAATGAGAAACATAAATCCAGTCATATTTGTGTCTGTATATATATATATATATATATATAAACACACACACATACACACTGCAATATATATACAATTTGTAACACTCACCCTTGTAAAACAATAGCTCATTCCCCATTTAAAATACAGGCGAGATTATGGGTAATTAAGGCTGGCATATGTTAAATGTGAGTTCTGTGAAATCCAGAGGAGGAGGGGCAGTTTGGGATGCCAGGCTCTGAGGCCGTCAAGGGCGATTATTGGGTGCTGCGAGAGATGCTGTCCTTTCAAATTAAGCGGAGCTGCTGTCGACAGGGGTGAGAGACTTCTGGAGAAAATAAGACCCAGAGAGACAGCTGTGAGATGTGGATGGTGGAAGAAAGATGCCAAATATGTTGAAAAAGGGGCTTTCACGACAGAATGCGATGGGAGCTGAGGTCCAATACTGAGATCCTGGATAGACTTCTCAGATTTAATTAGTGTCCATATCAGCAACTGATGGGGGCTATGTTACTGTGGCCAGGCTTTCAATCGACAGACCAACCATGAAATCAACTTGTTGTTCACATTTGTGTCTCTAATTTGCTTCTCTATTACAGCTTCTATGAGTTACTTAGTGAACTTTTTGCACTGCAACTCATGGCACATGTCAAGGTCAAATTGAAGGTAATTGCAACTTATTATCTCACAATTCTTTTTTTCTCTCGCAATGTCAAGTTTATATCTCACAATTCTGACTTTTTCTTTCTCAGAATTGTGAGTTTTAAAATCTGAATTGAGAGATATAAAGCAATTCTGACTTTTACTCGGAATTCTGAGGAATAAACTCAAAATTGTGATGGAAAAAAAATACAATTGTGAGATATATATACTTGCAATTAAAAAGGTAATTGTGACCTTTTATCTCACAATTCTGACTTTTTCTCGCAATTCTGAGTATGATCTTCTTAAGTTTGATCAACTTTTATCAACAAAGTTGATAATGATGAGAAGAGATGATAATGATGAGAAGAGCTGCCTTTGAAATCTCCTTCAAGAGAGTTTTCTGAGAAATGTACATTATGGAAAACATTATGGAAAGTGATTTCTGAAATCTCATAACATTAACACTAATGAGATAAATGCACATACGTTAAACACACAGCCCTTATATCCGATCCGATCTTATCTGCGTACAAACAGTACACTCACATAAAGTAATACTATATAGAAAATCAGAACTGCCATCGCAAAATGTAACTATTTTATTGCCCAGCCAGCTCTTTATTTAAAGTTAGATATACAAGTATGTCCAACTTTATCTGCATACTGTCACGGGTTGTGGTGCGGGTTGAAGAAGAGTCTGAGGCAAGAAGGCTCCAATTTAAACATTTACTGATAACTAACTCAAAACAGGTACAGGCAGGCAAACAAAACTCACACTAATACAACCATACATAGACGACGACCGACCAAGACTGAATGAACAGAAGCAAACTAAATACAGAGACAAATGAACACTAACGAGGTGAAGACAGGTGACACAGATGATGATGACGAGGGACAGGTGGATAATGAGGGAGTGAGTACAGGTGTGGAGACGATGAGGATTCTGGGAAGTGTAGTGAAGATGACTAAGACAGACAGGTGCAGACGAAGACTGTGACAGAACGCCCCCCTTCAACAAGGCGCGACCTCGCGCCGTAGAACATCAATGGGGTGGGGGGGCGGGCGCCCTGAAGGCTGGCCAGGGCGTGGCCAAACTGGGACGGGAAGCCTCCAGGGCGGATCAGGAAGTGCAGGCGGCCAGGGCGGGGCAGGACGTGCAGGCGGCCAGGGCGGAGCAGGACGTGAAGGCGGCCAGGGCGGAGCAGGACGTGGCCAGGGCGGAGCAGGACATGGGCGTGGCCAGACCCTTCGGGCGGCCATGGCGGTGCGGACCCTTCGGGCGGCCATGGCGGTGCGGACCCTTCGGGCGGCCATGGCGGTGCGGACCCTTCGGGCGGCCATGGCGGTGCGGACCCTTCGGGCGGCCATGGCGGTGCGGACCCTTCGGGCGGCCATGGCGGTGCGGACCCTTCGGGCGGCCATGGCGGTGCGGACCCTTCGGGCGGCCATGGCGGTGCGGACCCTTCGGGCGGCCATGGCGATGGAGGCCCTTCGGGCGGCCATGGCGGTGCGGACCCTTCGGGTGGCCATGGCGATGCGGACCCTTCGGGTGGCCATGGCGATGGAGGCCCTTCGGGCGGCCATGGCGGAGCCCTATGGGCCCCCCCAAAAAATTTCTTGGGGAGAGTGACAGAGTCATTACTAGTCTCTGGGCTGGACGGAACCAGCGGTGAAGGGGTCTCTGGGCTGGACGGAACCAGCGGTGAAGGGGTCTCTGGGCTGGACGGAACCAGCGGTGAAGGGGTCTCTGGGCTGGACGGAACCAGCGGTGAAGGGGTCTCTGGGCTGGACGGAACCAGCGGTGAAGGGGTCTCTGGGCTGGACGGAACCAGCGGCGAAGGGGTCTCTGGGCTGGACGGAACCAGCGGCGAAGGGGTCTCTGGGCTGGACGGAACCAGCGGCGAAGGGGTCTCTGGGCTGGACGGAACCAGCGGCGAAGGGGTCTCTGGGCTGGACGGAACCAGCGGCGAAGGGGTCTCTGGGCTGGATGGAACCAGCGGCGAAGGAAGCTCAGGGCTGGACGGGACCAGCGGCGAAAGAAGCTCAGGGCTGGACGGGACCAGCGGCGAAGGCTTGATGCAGGACGGATCTGTCTCAGGCTGGGCAGGCATGACATGAATCATCTCAGGCTGGGCAGGCATGACGTGAACCGTCTCTGGCTGGGCAGGCTGGACGTGAATCGTCTCTGGCTGGGCAGGCTGGACGTGAATCGTCTCTGGCGCAGGATCAGCGGGCTCTGGCGCAGGATCAGCGGGCTCTGGCGCAGGATCAGCGGGCTCTGGCGCAGGATCAGCGGGCTCTGGCGCAGGATCAGCGGGCTCTGGCGCAGGATCAGCGGGCTCTGGCGCAGGATCAGCGGGCTCTGGCGCAGGATCAGCGGGCTCTGGCGCAGGATCAGCGGGCTCTGGCGCAGGATCAGCGGGCTCTGGCGCAGGATCAGCGGGCTCTGGCGCAGGATCAGCGGGCTCTGGCGCAGGATCAGCGGGCTCTGCTGGATCCGGGGTGAAAATGGACGGCGTGGCGAAGATGGTTGGAGGCATCACTGGGGTGATGGTGATGCGGAGACCTCTCTCAAACAGGATCCTGATGAGGTAGTCTGTTAGGGTATGGCCCGCCGAGTCCATCTTTTGTTTGGTCGGTCGTTCTGTCAGGGTTGTGGTGCGGGTTGAAGAAGAGTCTGAGGCAAGAAGGCTCCAATTTAAACATTTACTGATAACAAACTAAAAACAGGTACAGGCAGGATAACAAACCTCACACTACTACAACTATACATTGACGACGACCGACCAAGACTGAATGAACAGAAGCAAACTAAATACAGAGACAAATGAACACTAACGAGGTGAAGACAGGTGACACAGATGATGATGACGAGGGACAGGTGGATAATGAGGGAGTGAGTACAGGTGTGGAGACGATGAGGATTCTGGGAAGTGTAGTGAAGATGACTAAGACAGACAGGTGCAGACGAAGACTGTGACACATACATACAGTTCTCGCGTAGGGCAATATATACTATAATATATGGGATATAACTACTTTATATTGTCACAAATGTAAACTGTATTATCATCCAGCTCTGATCTGCTAAATGCAGCTAATAAGCTGCATTTAGATCCTCATGGAGATCCTCATGATCTCTGTGTCTCGTGTGTCATAGTTTTTTTTACCTTGATTTGCTCCTTGATTGGTTCCACATGTGTTTTGTGTCCCCCTTGTTAGCCTAATGTGTATTTAGCCCATGCATTTCTTCTCTTTGTCAGTCGTTGTTTTGGCCTGTTGTCATATGGTTTGAATTTCCCTTGTGGTTCTTAGTTCTTTGGTTTCTTCATGTTCGGTGTTCCCCATCCTTTGTTTTTATTTGCATTTGGATCCTTGCCTCTCTGGTCATTATTCACCCAGCATAACAAAGATATGGTCACACTTTACAATAAGGTTCATTAGTTAACATTAATTAATTTATTAACTAACATGAACTAATAATGAACAAAACATTTGTTACAGTATTTATTAATCTTTGTTAATGCTAGTTAATAGAAATCCAGCTGTTCATTGTTTGTTCATGTTAGTTCACAGTGCATTAAATAATGTTAACAAATACAACCTTTGATTTTAATAACGTATTAGTAAATGTGGAAATTAATATTATCTAAGATTAATAAATGCTGAAGAAGTTCATTCTTAGTTCATATTAACTATGGTAGTTAACTAATGAACCTTATTGTAAAATGTTACCAAAGATTTTATAAACACTAACATCATAATTTTCTGTAAAGCTGCTTTGAATTGTGAAAATCGCTATACAAATAAATTTGACTTGACTTGGCCTCAAGAATCATGAAACACAACAAGGGTAAAAATAACTGATCATTTTGATTAAAGGAGAAAAGTAATTCTGACATGGGAAGACAACAATTTTTAAACGACAGCAAAATAATTACCAGCAATGTAAATGAAAATTTTCTGTATAGGCCTATTTAAACTATTTGAAAAAAAAAAAAAACATTTCCCTTAAGGGAATTCGCACTGTGTCGAATGACGCTTTGGGGAACGCCTCAGGCGTGACAGGTGTCTGAAATCACTATCAAATCATGGCAATCACATTGACCGGCGACAGCCCGTGAATCATTAACGTGAATGATTAACGTGCGACCTGCAAGTATATAAGGGCGCCTTGCAAACATGACAAATCATCTTTTCGTCTTCAGGGACTGTCTGTTTGTAAACGCTACAAGAACGGTAAGAGAAATTAAACGTACAGCGAAGACCGATTGCTTTCAGAAGTGTGCCGACCCGTGACCAAGGTTCTTGATGCCGGGTGACACACACAAACTGTGCGTTTTCTGTCAGGGTGAAGAGCACGCACGGGAGGTTCCGAGGGAGCCCTCTGTGCAAACTGTGAGCGTTTTTCTCTAAAAATGCTCCGCTCTCGTCTGGCCGTCTTCTTCAGTGAAGAGGGTTCAGCATCTGGACCTCGTGGTTCAGGTCCCGCTCGTGCCGAGGCAGAGCGGCGACTTGCATCATGGGGCTCCCAGATGGAGCTCATCGATCACCTTGAGAGGGCTGTAAACCTCTCAGATGATCCGGCGACTGACGAGGGCGATCTCCAGGTCGATGATGAAGATTTCTTGCCGACTGTTTCTATAGATAGTCCTCTTCAGGACGAGCAGGAGATGGCTGAGGAGGCTGATAATCAGGTAGCTCCTGAACCCCCTCAGCCACCCTATCCCGTGTATGCAGAGCTGGTGGTTGTTATGGGGCGCGCCGCCGGCAGGCTGCAGCTGCCATGGCAACGTGCTAGAGGAGAGACCGTTCGCGGCAGGCTCGACGAATGGTTTCTCCCCGGCCATAGACCACCTGCTCAGGTGAGCCTTCCATTTCTTCCTGACCTTCACACTGAGGTCAAGAAGGCATGGAAGAACCCATACTCTGCTCATATCCACCGACATCAGCGGGCTAGTTTCGCTGATGTTGAGGGGATCGAAGAGCATGGGTACGTGTCGATGCTGCCAATTGACGAGACGTTTATGAACTATCTTGTGTCTGGGCGGGCGTCGACACTGAGAGCTCCAACCCTGCCATCCAAACCGCTGGAAACAACAGCTCGTTTGAATGGCAGAGCATACACGGCAGCAGGTCAGGCCGGTGCTGCCCTGCACACCATAGCGGTGCTGCAGGCATACCAGGCCGACCTGCTGGGGGATCTAGACCAGGGGGCAGGAATATCCCCTGAGGCGTTGGCTGAGCAGCTCCGTGCCACAGATCTTGCTCTCTGGGCCACCAAACAAACCGCTGCCGCGATCGGTCGGTCGGTCGATGGCGGTGATGGTGGCCACGGAGAGACATCTGTGGCTAAACCTAGCCGACATCAGGGACAAAGAGAAGGCCTTTCTCCTCGATTCACCCGTTTCGCCCTCTGAACTCTTCGGCACCTCCGTAGAGGCGGTGGTGGGGAAGTGCAGGGAGGCGAAGGCGTGCTCAGCAGCATTCAAAACCTTTATACCGTTGAGATCCGGTCCCACGCCCAGAAAGGCGGGAGGACCTGGCCCTTCACGGTCTGAGGACCATAGGCAGGGCCAGCGAGCCAGCGTCACCTCTCGTCAGAAGAGGCGTGACTCCCGCAACAGGAGAGATTTGAGGGAGGTTATCCAGAACAAACGCACACAGCGTCGGTAAAGGATAACCTCCCCGGAGGGTCATGAAATCTGCCCTCTTCTCTCCTCCGACTCCCCAGGCGTTCATTACATCAGGCCTGGGGCTGGGCCTTTGATGCGAAAAAATGTTCTGATGGCCCGACTAGGCTTGGTTAGTGAGAGCGCCTCTTTCAGGCATGTAAAGTGGTGGACCCCAGGTTCATAAAGAACAATCTGGCGAGTCTTCACTCCGCACGCCACAGGTAAGCTGACTGGTCTTCTCAAGAGTAATTTTTTGTGAATAAATTACTAAAATGTATTTCTCTACAGACCTCGTTCCCTGTATAGAGCTATGGGGTCATGTCAATGTAATAATGTAATTGCATTTTTGGATTATTTGGGCCCTGAAGTTCCCCTTTAGGTGGCAGAACGATAGGGAGAAGTTGTATGACTTCTCTTGTGATGTGAAACTATGTTAGCCTTCGGGCATTTAGCCACCTCAGGGTAGAGTAGTTGGTCTCTCTCATAGGAGTTTTTACTTGGAGTTTTGACTGACGCTAGAGCTTCAGATAGATCTTATGTCCGGCCCACAGGACCGTCTGACTTCTTTCCTGAGTACATCGCCCCCTTGAGCTCTGTTTTGGGTTTTCAGTGGGCTGAGTGATTCTGCAGCCCCCTGTATGAAATAATAATAACTATTTTTCTTGTAAGGCTGTGGCTCCTCCGAGCCCTCAGGTAGATCTATGCTTGCAGGCTGGCCCTCACCAGGCCCTCTGTAGCTGGCCTAGGCTATGCCAGGGATAGTGGAGGCACTTTGCTTAAGCATTTCGGCCTCTGACCCTTCACTTTGTGAATGTAGGTTTCTAGAAAGCATCCCTGTATGACAGCCTCCTCCCATGGGAGTCGTTAGGCCAAGGCCCGCCCCCTTCTCTGCATTCTGGGGTGACAAGAGTAATGCAGCGTGGTGCAGAGGCATGGTTTATAAAGATCCTGGGTTAGGCCTCAAATAGGCCTCCCCGGTACAATGTGTCTTTATTGAGCAGGGTTAGGCCATCTTTCGCCTCACGAAGAGACTGGGTCTGTCTGCCTGACCCTGCCGTGCAGAACTAGCATACGGATCTGGGCCGTCAGTTTAGGCTTCACTTACCTCGCTGAGCTACTGCTCGGGCGTTGGGTTGTAGGTGGTTTGGCTCACAAACAAGCCCCACTTCCCTAGGTTGGGCACAGATACATTTTCTGTCACCCCTAGAGCCGCTGGCAGGCCCACACCCTGGTAAACCTCAGGGTGAGGTGGGGGTATTCCCCTGTGATACAGGGTAGGTCTGAGTACTTCACTTTCAGTTCTGTATTAACCTAGCTCGCACCACTATGGCTCGGGTCGAGCGGGAAGTTCTAGCCTTCACTTCTTTTGTCGAAGTACGCTCCCCTGAAGCCACGCCCATGCGTACAGATGGTAGGCCCCTGACCTGGGGCCTCCGTTGAAGCAGAGTGGCGTATGTTGTACTCCCCTTGTTTTAAGGGTACTAGCTCTCTTCCTGAGTACACTGCCATGGGCAATGTGATTAGGCACCAGGATGCTGTAGGTGCTGTGTAAACAGCTTATCTGTGCCGTTAGGTAGTAGGCCTCAGCAGGCCTCCTTGAATGGGCAGCCCCCAAGAGGGCGATGTAGGCCAGCTTACTTTATGTGGTTGGCCTTGGTGGTTTGGGCAGTTGACTCACTGATGGGTTGTAGGCCTTAACCCCCTGGGGTCGGCTATCGCGCCGGCGCGATTGTCTCGCTTTTTTTCTTATCAGTGTAATAGAGACTCAAAATACTCGGTTAATTTTGATCTTACATATAAGTGTTGTACATCATTAGATCCTGTTAAGTTTCTATTTTTTTTGTGGATACTCACAATAAAAACAAAGTGTTGTGCTTTTCACCAAATAAAGAAAAACAAACATGATGCGAGTTCTGCGTTCTCTCTGTCAGTGAAGTCCATTCTGAAACGCGTCCTAAGATTAACTGTAACTCCGCGATTACTTGTCACACAGGCACGAGAGGTTTTTCTTTATGAAGGTTAAATTCTCTTCTTTTAAATGAAGTAATTTATATAAAAAACAAATATTCTCAGTTTATGCAATCTGTATGAAAAGAGAGTGCTGTCAGTATTTTTTTCCCCAGCTCATTACACTTCATTACGCGTTAATCTGACATGCCCACGGAGGACGCGCGCTATTCAAACGCAAATGTCGAGGCAAGCCATGACAATGCCCACATCAGCCGTTCCACCGCGGCGGTAAAATGTGTGGTGTATTTGCTGCCTTTTACCGCTAAGAGGCGCTACAATCATAGACTCTGAAAAGTGTTCGTTTATTCCGGTTTATTCTCTCTAATGCGTAATATGCTGCCGCACCGCACTGATTCAGAGCGATTGAAAGCTGGTAGCAGAAGAATTCAACAAGTGAAACGTAGTTAAAATAATTCATAATCACAATACTGAAATTAGGCTACTGAAATGTAATTGAATAAATAATGAAAACATTTCAACATAAAACATTGCAATAAAAACATTTAGGCTACATGAATGAGGCTTTACAACTTTAACAGCATACAGAAGACAGCTCAGTGATCAACGCAACGACACGAGCTTCGAGGAGCTTCATTCGACCCGAGATCGAATCTCAATGTAGCATACATGTTGTTAACCGATGTTGTCCTACGTTTATATTTTCCCACCTTGATGCTTAAATAGGTAACTGTTTATATCTGTTTACTTATTTAAAGTCAAGAGTTTTGTTTGATTATCATTACAACATAAATTTGCTACATTCCTGTAGAACCGCAGCCGCTGCACAAACGACAAAAACTGATGAAGGAAGATTGTCAGCCGATTGCATCAGAAAATTAAAATGAAGAAGCTCGTCTTTAGTCTGCTAAATTATTGTGTAATGTAAAAGAACACTAAAATTACTTAAGTTTGAAACCAAGTTCGAACATTTCAAGGTTTAAATTGTTTAATGTAAAACAGGGTTGCATCTTGTTTAGAGTTTATTTCTTTTGCGATGCAAAATAAGAAACACTAGGCTAATCTTATTCTTGCGACATTTTAAATTTGTATTGCCAAAGAAATTACAGCTAAATTAAACAATTAAAACAGTAGGCCTAAACGAATTGTCCAAAGAAACATAATTCAATTAAAAACATGCGTTTCTCTTGGCCTCTCTCGCGCTGGATCTCTTTTTAACAAGTTTATTTAGTCTCCCTCGCTGCGCGCGCGGGTCTCTCTCTCGAAATTAAACATTTCAGGGTAAAAACACATCATACAGCTGATAATACTGTATATGTCGCTGCGTGTCAGCCATACAAATCACGAAAAAATTATTTAACCTTTAATTGTTGCTTCAAAGACACAGCATGCCTTGTTGAATTCACCTTACAATAACTTCAATTGAAATTTTGTGTGAAAAAAACTTTAAATAGGCTACAATAAATAAACTACAATATTTATAATTTAATAAGATATGGGGTCTACATTTGGACACAGATTTATCCTTACAATAATTTTGCCTGCTCATCAGGCTGGCTATCCAACACTCTCCATATGAAAGAGGAACATTAACACCTTTTTCCAGCAATGTCCCTCCAACCCCCCACAGGCTATCGGAGTCTGAGGCTGACTTAACACAAAGAGAAGTCGCAATTCACACTTAAATCGCTATTCTAGACAGTGTTGATAATGAAGGAATTAAATGATTTAAGTTACATGTAGCCTAGTGATATTTCTGTCACAAAAGTTTATTACTAAATATTTCATTATTTCAATAATTGATGAAATAAAACTGGTTTGGGCCAGCTTTTTCCAAGCAAAACTAAATATAATCTGAAAAAACGCATGTTAATTTGTTGTCATTAACAAAATGTTCAACTCAATATTAAATTCTACAGGGATCTTTGGAGGGATTGCACAAGGCATGCAATTTGTGAATTAAGTTTTTATTTTATTTTGTATTATTCAAATAAATATCGAAACACGGTGCTTCGTGGTAATGCTGCTAAATTAAATAACATTTATAGAATAATTATGAACTTAAATGAAACAATATCGCAACATTTCGACAAATACATTATTTGATTTGTTTTTACATTTTAATTCAGGGCGATTTAGCCTACATAGAGCGAGATTTTCACCCTTGTCTTGTCATTTTCTCATTGGGAAGCGCTTACATTGCATGTTTGAGTAGATCCTCTGTAGGCCTATACTGTTTTTGTCGTTAGCCTATATGAATACAAGTTTACAGTTTTGAACGATGTAAGCCTACTCTTATCTGTATGACCAAAAAATTACGGGGGGGGGATTAAAATAATTCAGCAGAAGCAGGGATGTTTAGACCAGAAGGAAATCCTAGTCCCCCCTGGCAAATCACACTTTACTTAAAACCATGTTTTTAAAAACTCTAGGTTGTAGGGAACAGACCTCTCTGCCATGCGCGCGCATGGTTTGGAGCACAATATCTGTCTGAGCCCGTTCTCATCCCAAGGCGTAATATACTGACTCTTTTGCCAAAGCGTCTATATCCCACGCACATGGCACCCTTTAGCGTCATGTGAGACGCAGATATATGGCGCCTCCTAGTGGTCTAACCCTAACACTACCCCAGACCTAAACCTACCCAAAACCGAAGCGTGTTATATTGACGCTAAAGGGTGCCATATGCGTTGGATATAGACGCTTTGGCAAAAGAGTCAATATATTACGCTTTGGGATGAGAATGCGTTGGTCTCGCATGCACGCTCGCTCTAGATAGATTACGGGATATTTTAACTAATTTGCGGTATAACTAGTCGATCACGAGTGGCTCAACAGGTAGATCTATAGATAAACTATATCTTTTAGGAATTTGACCGACCGGGTTGACACTTCAGCGTGAGAAATCGGGGGTGTGGCGTGAGAGCGTGAGATTTGGGTCAATTGCGTGAGAGTTGGCAGCCCTGAAAAAAAAAAAATATATATATATATATATATATATATAGTATATATATATATATATATATATATATATATATATATATAGGCTATATATAATTAATTTTTTTACATAACTGCTTTTGAAATTACGATTGGTAGCCTATTATTATACAGATGCAAAGTCGTTCTGTTGGATACTATTTTTTTTCCTTAGTGTAAAATGGAAATGCATGATAATTGTATTTTATAAATATAAGCAAAAAAAACTGTATGGTGTAACAGAGTTTTAGAGCTAGACAAATCTAAATAAATATAAAATATACAGCAGACCTTGTTTGTGCGGGATTTGAACCCGTGTCATCTTGATGATGAACCCCAAGTTCTACCGCTCGGCTATGAATTTACTCACTGAGGAATACCCAAACGTCTGTTTCTCACATGAGCGATTTTTTCATTTAGCCTGTGAGTGTAGGCCTATACTTTAGCCTTTTACAGTTTTAAAAGATTATATCTTATCTGTATGACCAACAATTACGGAGTAGGCTATAAATGTTTGTTGTAGGCTTATTTGGAAATTACCATAACTTGTAGTATTTCATCCTTAGGCTACAGACATTAGCCCCACTTACGTTTTGCTAAATGTCCCTTTGCGCCACCTGGCGGTCGTTTCGCGAACGACTTTGAAATGCGACTGGTTTATTTTGACCGCGGTGGATGGCTAAAAATGGTAAGTGGATGGCTAAAAGGTGTGACTAAAAATGTGCTTTTGGCTTTCATTTATATTTTGATTGTTTGTATATATATACACACTACCGTTCAAAAGTTTGGGGTCGGTACGATTTTAAATACTTTTAAAAGAATTCTCTTCTGCTAACCATGGCTGCGCTTATTTGGTTAAAAATACAACAAAAATCAGTTATAGTATTAAATATTATTCCAGTGTAAATCAGCTGTTTTCTGTGTGAATATATAGTAAAGTGTAATTTATTCCTGTGATCAAAGCTGAATTTTCAGCATCACCAGTGTCAGTGTCTTCAGTGTCAAATGATCCTTCACAAATCAGTATAATATGAGGATTTGATGCTCAAGAAACATTTATTATTATTATCAATGTTGAAACAGTTGTTGGTCTGTCAGTTGTATATTTTTTTTTATTTTTTTTTTTTGGATTCTTTGATTAATAGGGTTAGGGTTAGAATCTTTTGTAACATTATAAATGTCTTTACTGTCACTTTCGATCAAATTAATTATTCCTTGATAAATAAAAGTATTGATTTCTTTCCTCCAAAAAATAAAAATAAAATTCTCACTGACCCCAAACTTTTGAACGGTAGTGTATATATATATATATATATATATATATATATATATATATATATATATATATATATATATATATGTGTGTGTGTGTGTGTGTATACATATTTATTTATTTATATATATATATATATATATATTGTCCTTGTATTCTTTCTTGTGTGACACCACTGAATGAAAGGCTCATTAGTATGCAGTCTGCTCAGGTGAGAACTGCCTAATTATTCATGAGGGGGTTGGGCCGTTCCGCCCATCCGCATATTGCCTTTGCAAACAAAAAAATGTTTTTCACAATTTAAAACAATCTATTGTTTTATGTGAATGATTAGGCAGAATGATTTTCAGATCAATTCGAAGCAAAAACTCTAGGCGACAACATCCACTAGTCAAAAGTCTTGTGGACAGATATTTAGTATGTTATTTGTGGCCTTATATTAGAAACTTTAGTTTTTAGTTTTTTCAATAACCACGCATAAACAATATTCTCTCAACAATACAAACATGTATTAACATGTTGTTCACATATTATGGTAGCCCTGTGTGTGCTATATAGAGTGTAATTTAACCTGTGCCATTAATATGTTTATAAGCAACTGAAAAAAGCAGAAATGTCAGAGCATGCCAAAACATCTCAAGGACCCTGAAAACACCTCAGACCCCAGAGGGGGCCTTAAACAGGCCTCCTCAGAAGTGAGTCCCAACATTGTGGGACATACTTTTTAGCCGCTACCAGGTAGCTAACCGTATTAGGCCTCCTGTGGCAGGACCCAATAGTTATGTTGGGGTAGTATGGTTCACAACAGTGTACCTTTGTAGCAGAATTTACTTGCTATCAGCTAGTAGACCCAACCCGGCCTCCCTGATAGGCGAGTCCCCCGCTGGCTGGCCTTAGTAGGCCGCCTTGGAACTATCACCCGGACTCAGGGCTCATAGTTACCAGTTGTTATCAGGTAGTAGGCTCCTCAGGCCTCCCTGAAGGTGAATTCACACTTAAGATGGTTATCAGGTAGTAGGCCTCACCAGGTCTCCCTGAAGGTGAATTCCCACTTACGTTGGCTATCAGGTAGTAGGCCTCACCAGGCCTCCCTGTAAGGACAGGCAACCTGGACAGCTAGCCTGACTTACTATCGTGTAGTAGGCCTCACCAGGCCTCCCTGAAGGTGATTTCCCACATGCTGTGACTCTCAGGTAGTAGGCCTCACCGGGCCTCCCTGAATGTGAGCTCCCAGATATTGTGGCTGTCAGGTAATAGGCCTCACCAGGCCTCCCTGAAGGTGAGTTCCTACATGCTGTGGTTATCAGGTAGTAGGCCCCTCCAGGCTTTCCTGAAGGTGAACTCCCACGGACTGTGGTTATCTGGTAGTAGGCCTCACCAGGCCTCCCTGAAGGTGAGTTCCCCACATACTGTGGTTATCAGGTAGTAGGCCCCTCCAGGCCTCCCTGAATGGGAACTGTCAGGTAGTAGGCCTCACCAGGCCTCCCTGAAGGTGAGTTCCCCACATACTGTGGTTATCAGGTAGTAGGCCTCACCAGGCCTCCCTGTGAGTTGTTTCCTAGCGGTGCTGGGTTCAGGAAGCTAGTGACCTCTTGCTATCATTTCAGCTGGCCTTAGCAGGCAGCTGCTGAAGGCGAGCTTGCGCCCTGGCACGACTAAAGTGTTCTTTATCTGCTACTGGTTCCCTCTCTGAACCTCTTTTCCTGCCTACAGCCTGGTTTGCCTTCCAGGCGGACCATGTGCTCCCCTCACCGAGGGTCACTATGAGCACGCGGACTCCTGAGTCTGGTCAGATGGTCGTAGGCCTCTCGTGAGGCCTCCCAGTTAGATCAGCCCTTAGGCCTTCACAGGTTCTCACCAGTGTTTTGAAACACAAACACTGGGTAGATATATGGATCGAGTAGAGAAACTCCCTTGCTGGCAAGGGTTGGAAAGCACTATGCTGAGTCATACTCTCCGGGATATCCCGTCTCTGAGATCTGGGCCGAGTGGTTCACTGCCAGCTTCGCAGTCCCTCGGGTTGGATACCTTACCTTAAGGCAAGTGTCCAGAGGCTCTGTCTTCGGACAGACAGGAAGTGGCCAGACTAAGTGTCTATGTAACTGATGCCAGGTCAAGCCGGCCTGGTGGCATTTCGGGGTGAGTACGTTCCCCTGAATAGGGATTGGCTGGGGTTCCTTCGGGTTCCCTAGCCACATTCCCTAGAAGGGACCCCTTCTAATTGAAGTTGTGGTCCTAGGCCTTTGAGCAAGCCCAGGTAGGCCTTTCATTTAACCATGTTTATGGAGGTTTTCCTGCGAGGCTTATAGCTTGGGCTATGACTGTAAGGAATGCTGTCACTGACAGCCCAGTGTGACCTGAGGGTGATAGGTTCTAGCGTTTCATTTGAATTTGCTGGTTCGGACAGTTGTCACTGCCAATGGGCATGCACTCCCCTTAGCATGGCGGCGTGGGTATATCGTTCCCAAAAGCGTCATTCGACGCAGTGCGAGTTCCCTTTCGAAAGGGAACATCTCAGGTTACGACTGTAACCTATGTTCCCTGAGAACAGGGAACAAGACACTTTATTTAAACAGATGCAGTGAGATGGATATGAAGATGATCATAAAACAACAACCAGAGGGATGATGATTAGTTCAAACGGATGAGTTGCACCACACACACACCTAATACCGGGGACACACTTAACTATAGCTGAAACATTAAGACTGAACTGAACACACTTACAGACTTTACAATGACTGGAGCAGATTTTGAACATCAACTGAACGCAACTGTCTCTGACTCGGTGCATTTGGGCATGATCAGTCGTAAGTATCAAATTACATTCATAATCGGCCTTACAGTGGTTAAGTGTGTCCCCGGCTTAAGATCGCTGATGAATGGAAGGATGAAATTGTTCTCTTATCTTAAAGATGTATACAGGAAGATAACGGAGCCAGGAGATGGAGATCGCAGGAGTGGAAGAGGTACACATGGAGTAAGTATCCACAGATAAATCGCACATAAGCGATGGAGTAGGCTAGTCCAAGTCAAAGACCAGACAATGTGGTGCAGGCTTTTATGCAGCATGGTGAATGATATGATTGATTACAGACCAGGTGGTGGCTAATGGAACTCGGGTGAAGGTGAAGTGAAGAAGTGAAGGTGGAGGTAGATTTGTTGTAGGCCTTACCTGTGGATTTATTAAAGACTGCCTTGCATCTTCCTCATTATGTTCGTGTGTTTTTCAACACAGCTGCGTGACAGAAGACCTGACCTCAGAAGTGATTACGCTACCGTATATTGTTTGTTCTTTTCGTCTTGTGTTTTGGGGTTTTTGGCTTTTTGTAAATTTTTTAAGTTTTTCACTATGGACAATCCTACTTTTCTGTTAATAAGCCTTGAACAAGGGAATCTCTCCCTCGAGGAACACTTAAAGGATTTCCTTTTTTTTTTCGTCGCTGAGGCTCCGTCGCGGTTGCCAAGGTCTTCGGTCTCTCTCCGCGTCATCGGCTCTCCAGCCACGCCTCCGGTCGTCTCATTGGTTTCGTCAAGTCGTCTTACTCCTTGGCTCCTTCCTCCAGCAACATAGCTGTGGAGTGCGCTGAGGTACCATCTGCCCTTCCTTGTTCAAGGCCACCCGTTGGATCACTCCACCTTCTGCACCACCCTGGACTTCGGCCCTCTCCCGGTCTTCGTCCACCTGCTAAGCCTCCTCCATCCATCTGCCGGCACGAGGTCGTACCTTCTGGGAGGCGCTGTACTGTCACACTTTCACTCAGTTTGGACTTTGTTTCTTTTTGCACATTTTCCCTGTTTAGTAGGTTGTCATGGTTATTGATTTGATTTCGTCATTTAGTTCAGGTGTGTGTCATTAATAATCCTCGTTTGCATGTACACTTAAAAGTTCCTCTGTTTCTGTTCATTGTTGTCGGGTCTCATTTATGTTAAGATTCGTTGTAGCTGTTTTCTCTGTTTAGAATACTTGCCTGTGGATTTATTAGAGACTGCCTTGCACCTTCTTCATCGTGTTTGTGTGTGTTTTGCAACAGTTGCGTGACAGTTTATTAATACAAAAATAATAATAATTTACATTTCGTTCATATAGTGAAGATTGTGAAATACATTTGAAAATATGGGAAAAAATTTAAAAGGAAAGTAACTAAAATACCAAACAACCCATAACAATAGTGAAATAAAATAAAATATTTAAAGCAACAAAAAAAAATCCACATTTTAGCTTGTATCTCATAATGACTTTTGAAAGAATATTTTTGTTTGCCTAAAGCTGCGGCAAGCATATTGCAAGCCGCAGATGTTATATTAAAATGCTTCTTCATAAGGTAACAATTTATAATAATGGTATAATAATCCATCATTGCTAGGTAACTATGCAGGAAGTAATACAGGACAACACTTCAGTTACTACTATTAACTTATATGGATTAACTAATCAGTAAGTAATATCAAATTTAGGACTGAGATCTTTCCTTATTAGGTAATCAATATTTAATAAATGAGATTAACCTCAATAATAACTATCAACTAATTCTAACAGATTAAAAATAATTACTAATTAATATCTAATCACAACATTAACATGGGAGCAATTGTCTTTTTTTTAAAACTCTAACCATGGTCATAAAATACATCGTTAATTACTCAAGTAGTCACTCTTTAAGAAGTGACCATTATTTACTCTTATACCATTATTTTAAAGTGAAAAAAAAAAATTCTCTTTAAAATAATGGTCCAGATCAACACATTCTTATCCTTTGGCGTCATATAGGTGACGCCATATGACATTTCGTCGAAATCTTACGCACATGGCATCCTTTCGCGCCAATATAACACGCACTGTTATGGGTAGGTTTAGGTCTGGGCTACGACGCCTTGGGATCTGCGTCTCATATTGACGCTAAACGATGCCATGTGCGTCGGATTTAGACGAGCGTCACTTGTATGACGCCTTGGGTTATGCGTCTCATATTGATGCTAAAGGATGCCATGTGCGTAAGATTTCAACGAAATGTCCAAAGCGTCACGTATGACACCTTGGGATGAGAACGGGCTGTCCAGATAACTAGTGAATAAAAACAAATACCTCTAAAACCAAGGCCACTGAAAAAGTATGCTTTCACTGTTGTACAACCTAGCTTAAAAACTATGGTGTATATAGCCAAAAATTCATTGTGTTCGTAGGCTACAGTTTGTCTGCCTTGGCTCCGACACCTGGGTGTGTTTTTGTATTTTTATGTGACTTTTGTGTAGTCTACACAAGTGCAGCATTTGCATTGCACTAACTGTAACTAACATTAAGGACAGTTTAAATGAAATTTGTCACAGCATGTGCACAGCACAATGATCTCTGTTTGTCTAATCTTCAAGCTCCTGCAAAGAAAAGCAATACAAATGGAGCTGAGGCTAGTGTTATCAAACTGCCAATATGCAATCTGCTCAAATGTCTTTTCCGACAGACTTTGTCATATATCCTTGACTTTCTGCTTAATTTTGGCCGACATCTAAAAGCTGTCTGCCTCCAAACGCTCACATGCAGGTCTACTCCCTGAATGATAAATGCACATGGCCAGCATGGTGTGTCAACCAAGGAACACTACTGAATAAAGTCGATTCAAGGCTCTTGTGAAAGTGCCAGAAGCTTTCAAATGGAGAAAAGCATAAGCTGGATGTGGGGACATAACTAGTAGAGATAAACCCATTTTCTACTGAGAAACTGGGTCAATCTGGCGCCGTTCCAGACCTCTCCACTGAAGAAAAGATTTTTCTGTGCAGGAAAAATTGGCTCTGCAAAAGTCCCTCAAATAATTAAACTTCAGGTGAACAGCAGTAAAATTTTGGTGGGAATATTTTTATTTTCTTTATTTTTTGCCTGTGAATAAATAGTATTTTGTTACATACATGCATACAATCCAGAGAAGATGGCTTAGATTAGGGAAAATGTAAAAAATGCCACTATGGTTCAAAAGTTTGGGGTCAGTAAGATTTTTTTAAGTAATATATTAATATTTCTATTCAGCTAGGACACAATAAATTGTACAAAAGTGACAGTTAAGATATTTATAATCTTACAACAGATTTCTGTTTCAAATAAATACTGTTCTATTCCTCAAAGAATCCTAATATTTTCACGAAAATATTAAGCAGCACGACTGTTTTCAACATTAATAATAATAAGACATGTTTCTTGAGCATCAGATCAGCATGATTGATTTCTGAAGGATCATGTGACAAGACGAGCAATGATGCTGAAAATTCAGTTATTAGGAAAACTATTATTTCAAATTGTAATAATAATTTTATAATATTAAAAATGCAGCCTTGGTGAATATAAGGGACTTCTTCCAATAACATTAAAAAATGTTATTGAGCCCAAAATTCATACATTAGGATTCTTTTATGATTTAAAAGAACAACTTTCCTGTGGAATAGAAATCTTTTGTAGCATTATAAATGTTCACTTTCGATCAATTTATTGCATCCATTTATTTAAGTATTTATGATGTTTTATTGTGATTTTTGCTCGGAGCTTAACAGCCCCTGGTCTCCATCCACTTATATGAAAGAAAGCAGCTAAAAAAAATGTAATGCCAGTTTGGAAAGACACAAGGGTAAAATAATGAAAGAATTCTGAAACGAAAGAATAATATAAGGATCACTCTACCTCTGAGGATCAGCAGTGTTGGAATTCCATTTAAGTGCACATTGGAATGATGAATTCAATTAATTTAATGATGAATTACAATGATAAGGCTAAAAAATAATTACCTTCTCAGACAATCTCCTGACTTAGGAGCTGAACTGAACTGAAAAATATAAAACATTGAGCTAGCGCTGCTGCTGTTATTCACAGACCTATAACCTACTTCTGTCTCATGTCCAGTATTTATTATACCCACCTCAACACCCTTGAACTCATAACCTATTTTAAAAGCCAAACATATTGTCAGTTCAGGCCTGAAGGACAACAGATAACCACATGTTTGAGGTTTCATCACTTTCACCTCTAACTTGAAAACAAAATCTAATGACTCCTGCACACTCTTTGACCTATTTTTTCCTCAAACTGGGCCACTGTTAGGCTCTCTCTCTATATGACTTCAGCTAAAAAAAAAAAGAAAAGTATAATGTACATGGATAGTCTTTCAGTGAAACTCCCTGTTTCCTTGTGATAAAAATGAGTCTATAAGTAGACCTGACCTTCTTTGTCATTATTTCACAGACATATATGTAAAACTGTGTGCTGTTTGACACAAAAGAGGGTGTATATGTCACTGCATTCTTCATCATGAACATTTTATGGTACTTTTTCCAGCAAACTGAGGATCACAAGAGGATTCATTCTCTTGTAACCAAATTTTAACTTTTATCTTACCATAAAAATGTCAACACTGATCTAAAACGAGTAAGAGATTCTCCCGTGTCTTACTTATTCATGAAGGAGAACAAACAAGAGACTCTTCTCAAAACTGTCATCGTAACTTCCGCACAATAATGAAATAACATGGGGGGAAATAACATTATAAGGTGTATTTTATAATGAGTCTAATTTGCATAGAAAAGATTAAAAGAATGACAATGATTTAATTTAAATATGCAGCACCATTTACATAGAAATGATTGTCACCGTCCCGTATACGGGACGCCTAACTTTACTTCGCTATATTACTATTAAATCCTAATCTAATTATAACAAACTATATATGGTTGGAAAGCTCTAAGACTCCTAAATAGATATTTTACTGCTGTTTTCTGTTACAAATTATGTAGGAAGAGTAACCGATGAATTTTTGACAAGAGTGCACCTCAAAAAAATAAGCGTCGTAACAGGAGTTCTGACCTTTGTCACAAAAAGTTGACGTACACACCTTTAATAATTGAAACTTTGGTTTTCATGCTAAAAGTTCATAATAAAACATATAATCTTTATTTTTCAATAAAAAATTATAATATAATAATATCCTCTAAACAGTATAATATATATATTATTCTCTAAAATATAATATCTTTTTTTATCGCCTTTTTGTATTACATCACACATTTTAGTAGTTATCATAAATTAGGTCAATTAGGTTTTATAAAATAAAAAATATATAGTACAGTATATTTGATTTACTGTAAATTTAAACTTCCATAACTTTTTCATACTTTCATTTTCCGAAGTGTTTTCACTTCAGCAATAATCTGCTGAGTGTTTCCTTTAAAACAAGACCAAACTTAGGTCTATATTCCAAAACATTCTTGAATTACCACCATTTAAGTTTGAAAAGTGCATTTTAACCCCCGTTCTCAAAAAGGGGGGTGACAGCGAAGGGGTTAAAACAAAACAAATCCAGCTATCCAGTCTAAACACTTCCACAATAAACTTCACGAAGGTGCAATTTATAAAGTTTAATCATGAAAAGTGTGAAAATACACATCATGAATTTCACAAAATAGATAAATCATCAAATAAATGAGCATTCTCAAACACACAAGGCAAATAACCAACAACAATAGGCCTATAGGGGTCTGGGGTGTTCACTGATAAGCTCACACAAAAATCGCTGCAAAAGATGCTTTCCAACAGGTTTTATCGTAGTTTTAAAACCTGTTGGAAAGCATCTTTTGCAGCAATTTTTGTGTGAGCTTATCAGTGAACACCCCAGACCACTCTGCATCCACAGAAACCGAAAATTCTCGGGCCAGCAGCATGTATCCAAATTTCAATCTTAACCGTTCTATTTCATCAGAAACGATCTTAAAACAGGGCTTTGTGTAAAATACCGAACTTGTCCTTTAACCTAAAAGGAAGATGCCACTTAAAGTTTGTCGATATTCATTTAAAGAGGGCTTTAGACTTTCTGTCAAGGTTTGAGATTCAAGCTTCATTTATGTGATAAACGAGGGAATAAATTACCAAACAAACACTTCACACACATTTTGTATCACCCAAGGATTTATTTTGCTGTAATGACTGGCTGACTGCCATGATCACACCAATCAAATAATTTAAAATGTGGAAATTAAATATTGATTTATTATTATGATTTTACATTTACATTACATTTACATTTAGTCATTTAGCAGACGCTTTTATCCAAAGCGACTTACAACTGAGGACTAAACCAAGCGAGTCATCGTGAAGAGGCAAAAACAACGCAAGAAGTGCTCAAAATACAAAGTTCAGACATAGCTCGGAGTAGCATAAGCCAGGCAAGCGAGGATTTAGAGGAAAGGATTTTTTTTTTTTTTTTTTATGTTATGTTAAGTGCTCCCGGAAGAGATGAGTTTTCAGTTGTCTTTTGAATGCTGTCAGGGATTCTGCATTCTGGATGAGGGTGGGGAGATCATTCCACCAGCATGGAACCGTGAATGAGAATGTTCTGGAGAGTGATTTTGTGCCCCGCTGTGATGGTACCACGAGCCGTCGTTCATTGACCGATCGTAGGCTTCTGGTAGGGATGTAGACTTGCAGTAGTGAGTGGAAGTAGGAGGGAGCTGAACCTGTGGTCAATCTGTAAGCAAGCGTCAAAGCCTTGAACTTGATGCGAGCAGCGAGTGGTAGCCAGTGCAGAGAGATGAACAGAGGAGTGAC
The DNA here is from genome assembly GCF_029890125.1 of Rhinichthys klamathensis goyatoka. NCBI lineage: Eukaryota > Metazoa > Chordata > Actinopteri > Cypriniformes > Leuciscidae > Rhinichthys > Rhinichthys klamathensis. The sequence goes on from NW_026606902.1 coordinate 156,724, forward strand.
GTGGGCCATACTGATTTACTGATTTTATAAGTAAATAATAAAAATTGTACCTATAGTCCTGTATATTTAATCTTGAAGCTATTGCTAAAAATAGGTGGTGTCAGTTCAACTCCAACACTGATTTAGTGTTACATTTAACACCCTGTAGTGTGCACACTGAGCAGTGTTCATTTCATCTGGGGTAATCCTTGTGGGGCCTACATGGAAACTGAGGACCAAACTATCTGGACCCCAGTTAGATAGCCCAGTGCTGCGTTCCAGTCCAAAATTGTCATGCCCTTCACTCGCTAATTTTCCTCCGTCTCGTTCACTCGGATGTACGTCATTGCTTACGTTGCATGAGTGCCCACTACTGGCGGAAACTGCAATGGGCTGAATTGGAACATCCTAAGCCCTTGATCACTTGGAATCAGCTATGGAGTTGATTTATTATTATTTTTTTAAATTCCCTTTAAGAATTTGTTTAATGCAGCATCCAAATGATGTGTTTGGGTTGTTTTAAAAAAAAAAAAAATCATAATTAATATATCATAGAGTTGTTTGTGGTGGTGGTGATTAGACGAGGTCAAAATCGAGGGAGCGAGGGTCTGTCCATATAAACTTCCCTCGTCCACTTCACGAAGTGGAACGCACTTCAAAATGGCGGCAGGGATTCCCCCGAGGGGAAGTGCTTAGGGAAGTTTGCAAGTGTGTTTCTAAAAGTGGACTGGAACGCAGCACCAGTCAAGCCCATTTAGGTCCCACACGGGTGTGCTGGCTGGGCTATGGTCTTCATTGGCTGCACGCAAACAACGTCTACTTTGACCCTCCTTCAAACAATGTAGTTAGCTGAGGCTTGGAAGAGTTTGCTTCGTGTTGTCGACATATCCAGAAGACACTGTTTTCTGCTCTGCGAAAGCAAATCCACTTTGCATGCACTTCCAAAGGATGAGGAATCTGACTTGAATTGATAAGGTAAAACCGACGCAATCATTACTCTATCACTGTGTATTAAGTGATAAGGAAGGTCCATCTAACGACCAATCAGGGGTGCGTTTCCCGAATGCATCGTTGGCCAACTATGGTCGCAAGTTCCGTCGTTATCCGCATAGTTCAACGAGTCGATGTTTCCTGAAACCATAGTTCTAACGAACATTCGCAAACAGCATCGCAAAGTTGTGTGGTTGGAACGACGGCTCTCGAGCTGTGGTTAGAAGCATAGATTGCATGACATGTGGACTTAATAAATCCGTATCTTGAGCAAAATAAGCAAGCTGACATTCAGTACAACCTGTGTCTTTTATTTAGAATACATACAAATGTAATTTACATCTTTGAGTTTGTCAAGATATTTAAAGCACCGTTTTTGAAGACTGCGCATGTGCGAACGTGTTCTACTATGTAAGAACGAGCCTATAATTGAATCTGGAAATAAATAAAAAGGAGAATTAGTCCTCAGATGCCATGTCTGTAATTTATATAAAAACATCTAGCATTAATTCGATCTCAAACAGTTTAATTAAAATAAGTTATTACTCCACCACGTGCGTGACGTCATAAACCAACTTGGTTGAACGACCACTTTGCGACAATATGGTTTCGGGAAACAGTCGTGACTAGCTAGTTGATTTCTTCAACGATGCATCGTACTCGTAACTCGATGCTTCACTACCATAGTAAGATGCTGTCACAGTGTCTGTTGGTGTTCCTTGGGTGTCCACTAGAGGTCTATTCCCCTTACCGTCACCACCACATCAGGAACTGCATTTCCCATAATCCTTGTCTGTACTCATTACCGTTCATTGCACACAGCTGTTCCCACTCATATTGTTTGTATTTGCCTATTTATACCCTGTCTGTTTCATTCACTGTTGTGGAATCCTTGTTCAATGTCACCTGCACTTCGGAGATCTGTTCCTGTTTGTTTTCTGTTTTGGACTGCCGTTGTATGGATTTTGACCCTTTGCCTGGATGTTTTACGATTACAGATTACCCTATTAAAACTGCACTTGGATCCACCTGTTTGTGTGCGTGTCGGGACAGAAGGATTCCACCAAGAGGATGTACAGATCCAGCAGTACGGGTATTCGGATCCTTCCCCCTAGCACTGCAGAGGAGAGGAGGGGACAAGTCAGTAATCTGACGAATCTATGTCAGCAGGGTCAGTCGGTGGTTGGTCTATCTCAGCTATTTTGGACTCTCTCGAGAGGCCTGGGGTACAATGATGAAGTACTGAAGGATCTTCTTAATAACCCCCTTGATGAACCTTTGCCTCAGTGGGAGATGAAGGGACTTGAAATCCTGGACTAATGGGGTTTCACTAGCTACCTACACCATCGCAGCCAATGGGCAACACCAGATACGCCCGTCTCTCCAGGTAAGATGGCCGCTTCCGGGGTCTCAAGTGCGGTGGTCCGGGAGGACCCGACTTCGGGGGTCTCAAGTCTGGTGGTCCAGGAGGACCCGACTTCGGGGGTCTCAAGTCCGGTGGTCCGGGAGGACCCGACTTCGGGGGTCTCAAGTCCGGTGGTCCAGGAGGACCCGACTTCTGGGGTCTCAAGTCCGGTGGTCCAGGAGGACTCGACTTCGGGGGTCTCAAGTCCGGTAGTCCGGGAGGACCCGACTTCGGTTGTCCCAGATCTGTAATGTAATGGTAATGTCACAGTGTCTGTTGGTGTTCCCTGGGTGTCCACTAGAGGTATCTTCCCCTTACCTTCACCACCACATCAGGAACTACATTTCCCATAATTATTGTCTGTACTCATTACTGTTCATTGCACACAGCTGTTCCCACTCACATTGTTTGTATTTCCCTATTTATACCCTGTCTGTTTCATTCACTGTCGTGGAATCCTTGTTCAATGTCAACTTTACTTCGGAGATCTGTTCCTGTTTGTTTTCTGTTTTGGACTGCCTTTGTATGGATTTTGACCCTTTGGATGTTTTACGATTACCCTATTAAAACTGCACTTGGATCCACCTGTTTGTGTACGTGTCGTGACAGATGCATCGTTGAAGAAATCACTAGCTAGTCACGACTGTTTCCCGAAACCATATTGTCGCAAAGTGGTCGTTCAACCACGTTGGTTTATGACGTCACGAATGTGGTGGAGTAATAACTTCTTTTAATGAAACCGTTGGAGATCGAATTAATCAGTTAATCAATTAACTATGCTGATAACGATGGAACTTGCGACCATAGTTGGCTAACAATGCTTGAAACGCACCCCTGAGTAGCTCTCTGAGAGGAGGGGTTTAAAGAGATTGAGGGCCCTATTTTAACGATCTGAAATGCAAGTATAAAACGCGAAATGCAAGTAACTTTGTGGGCGGATCTCGGATCTTTACACGCAAATCTAAAATGGGTTGTTCGGAAGTAGCTACATTACTTATAGGTGTGGTTTGGGCGTAACGTGCAATAAACCAATCAGAGCATCATCTCACATTCCCTTTAAAAGCAGGTGCGCTTGTTCCATGGCGGATTGCAATTATAATGGCTGATTTGCCAGGCGCACGCCAGGAGCGGTTCACAGCCGAGGAGACCGACATTCTCGTCAGGGCTGTAAAAGACAGAGCAATGACATTGTATGGGTATGGGAGAAACCCACCCAAATTATTGAAAATATTTAAAAATATCACACTTCTAGATGCTGTGATTGACCAATCAGCAACATATAAAATGTACAAGGCATCCAGAAACTGAGATGTGTTTACAGTATTGCACTACTGAAAGCATCCTGTCAAGCAGTTTTTCTGCCACAGGAGAACAAAAGGACCCGCAGAACATTCATTTTAACATATCACAAGCAGGGTTTCTTTGGGGGATAAGTCGTGGTTTACCACCAGTTTCTGGAACCACTAAAATGGATGCTTCCCCTGAGAGATTTTGCCTACAAGTGCAGAGATGTTAAATATTATATGGATTTTTGGTTGCAGTCCCAGTTTATAAGGTAAATAGGAAACATAGCGCTGCAATCTGATTATTCAGAATGATGTCTGTTCTTGAGACAATGTCGCATATGGAAAAGATTTTTACAGAAAATGAAAAATAGAATTTCCTTTAATTGACAGCAGGAAGCAGTGCTATATTTAATATACCGACACTATTTTTCCATGTGGTTACAGTGGTGTGTACACGAATCAGCAAGATTTTTGACAGCTGAAATCTGCACACTATATGCCCCCCACCCCTCTTTATGATCTTTAAATGTGAACTCAGATTATTAAATGATTCATGCACTTCATGTTCGTTCTGCTGGCTTGACGTCCAAATTGAAGTGACATAAGTGCATTGTGGGTGTGCAGGTAGATTATGCTCAGGTTAGAGAACAGACTGTTGTAAGATACTCAGTTCCAGCAATTGTGAGCAGGTGAGAGACACTTACAAATTGTAAAATCAATGACAAATTGTAAAATTGAAAATTCAGTTCTGAACGTGGTAAAAAAATATATATATATTCTTTAACATTCTTTTTAATGATCATATGTTTGGCAGTATAATGAATAATTTTGCTTTCAACTGCATATTCTGCAGATATGTAAATAGTTTCATGATAATTATGAAGGGTGATCTCATTCATATTCGTATATTAGTATACCATGTACATTTTATACATTTGGATAGACATTAAAACATAAGTGATTTTTTTTATTAATTGCAAATCTCTATGAATATTCTAATGACATTAAACAGATGTGATGAATCTCATTTATCTGAAATTTTATAAAACTAGCCATTACGTGAATTATATATATATATATATATATATATATATTAGATCACTTTATTTATTTTTTTATTCTATATAAATTATATATAAAACTAAAAAAATATGATAGACAGACAGACAGACAAATAGACAGACAGATAAACAGATAGATAGTAGTATATGTTTGAAAAGACACATTCTTTTAAAGTGGTAATTAAAGGGATAGTTCACCCGAAAAATAATTTTGTCATTATTTACTCACCCTCATGTTCTTCCAAATCTTCTTCTATTGTTTCAAAGTTTCTTCTATTGAACAGAAAAAAAAAGATATTTTGAAGAATGTTGGTACCAGACAGTTGACGGCACCCATTGAGTTAGAAAAACTATGTAAATCAATGGCTACCGTCAACTGTCTGGTTACCAACATTCTTCAAAATATCTTTTGGTTTGGAACAACAGAAATATTATATTATAATATTTATTTTTGAGTGAACTGTACCATTAAAGAGTATAATGTACTAAGTATTAGCAGCGCAGTTCCCTGCACAGACACAAAGTTTGACATATAAATTAGACTTTGTGTTCATTATTGTTATCAGCTTTTATTGTCAGGGAGGAGTGTATTGATGCCCAAGGTATTATATTGTGCATGTTAACACAATGCTGGATGAGTGGTGAATTAATAAACCTGCAATTCTGCATTTAGAACAGGGACACGTCATTGTACTAAACCATCCAAGCATGCAGTATTTACTCTTTAGATGTGTGTTCATTGTTCTCTGTGATTTAGTAAAGAAGCGCTCTGCTATCTCTCAACATAATTACAATAATTATGTGGTATCTATGTTTTTTAACAGAAGAACAATCCTGTTACTCTTAGTGCCCATGGCAACTGCTAAGTGGTTTGCCCAAGACCAGCTTAAGAGCTTCTAGAGTGGCAATTTGGGATTTATTTGAACTGTTACAGTATAAACACAATGCTGGCAGGGGACCAGTATTACATTACAGGCACCAGCAGGTTGCTCATCAGATCGGATTCTTAATGGCAGCTTCCTAGATGCCAAATTGGAAACGTTTTAAGGAGCAGATTCATGACTAACCTGTACACCTTTTGGAAGTTTGCCTTGCCCTTGATTGAAGGACAAGACTTATGAATAAATGTTCCGTAAGCTCTTTGAGTGTCTTCAATCATTATTTTGTAAATAACTATAATTTTACTATGATGTAAAATCGATTATGATATTTGTTGAGGTGTGCTGCACTGAACCAGTCTTGATACAGTACTTGTTTTGTCCGTAATTGCTTTCTATTCTTTATGTCTATATTTCTCTTCTAATTCAGGAATATTGAATCAGTACAGTAAATGAGTAAGGAATGTCGAACGCAGCAACGGGGTCATCGAATCGGCTTGAGGTCGATCTTGTATGTCAGCCATTCCTGCACCACATTTTAGCTGCTTTTCCCTACAGCACAATTTTAAGTCAGAATTGAAAGTGATGAGATAAAAAAAAAAACATTCTGTACCATGAAATAATGTATTGAAATATAACGTATTTTTATTGAGTTTTCATGGGTTGCATGCAATAACATTGTGACCAGTAAGTTTGATTTAGTCAAAAATTTGCAGCACCACCAGTGTAGTCTTATTTATGAACAAGTGACAGTGACACTTTGGGCCCTATCTTGCACTCGGCGCAAATGACTTTGTACACTGACGCATGTATCATTCCTATTTTGCACCCGCGCAAAGCGGACTTTTCCCTCCACAGACACACGTCGGTTAACTAAGAAATACACTTGCGCTCCCCGGGGCGGTTCAGCGCAAAGAGGCGTGTTCCGGGGCAAACTTTCCCTCATGCTATTTTGCTGTTCTATAAAACAATTGCGCCACTGACCAGAAAAAACCTAGTCTAAAGTCAGTGGCGCGTTGCGCGTTGTTCATTATGCTATTTTAAGCGCGCATGCTTGGCCATAATCAATGTAGCGTGTGCACAACGCGCATACACGTTGCTTCTCTCATCTAAGCAGCAGTTTTCATTTTTGCAAATCATACATTATTACGATAGATAGATAGATAGATAGATAGATAGATAGATAGATAGATAGATAGATAGATAGATAGATAGATAGATAGATAGATAGATAGATAGATAGATAGATAGAACATTTATTATAAAAGCATACATGTAGCTTACACATTTACCCAAATTATCATACGCCTGTTTAACAGAAGTTAATTTGTGTGGGTTTCTCCATCCCCAATGTCACTTCTCTGTGTTTTACGGCCCTGACGAGAACGTTGCTCTCCTCGGCTGTGAACCGCTCCTGGCGCGCGCCTGGCAATTCCGCCGTTATAATAGGAATCGGCTTTAGAACAAGCGCGCCTGCTCTTAAAGGGAATGTGAGATGACGCTCTGATTGGTTTATTTCACGTTACGCCCAAACCACACCTATGAATAATGAAGCTACTTCAGACCAACCCCTTTTAGATTTGCGCCAGGCGCAAGAGGCATTTATCCCGCCGGGAAAATAGCAACAGCGCCGGGATCCACCCACAAAGTTACTTGCGCTTTGCGCTTTGACACTTGCGTTTCAGATCGTTAAAATAGGGCCCTTTATTTTAAAGTGTAAATTGCAGGTTACATTTTTCACGAAGATAATGCAATGTGCTTACTAAACATAAAGATAAGAACCGCCCACTATTGGTTTGTATGTTTTTTTATACCAAAATGCTGAATATAATATGAAAAGTTGGTACTTTTTACACTCCCCCTCCCTTCCACTTGGCTGGGCGTGACGTCATAAAAGGGACTCAAAGCCTATAGAGTTACCGTTAGTCTAACGTCAAGTAAGCTAGCAATTATATAGAAACATTTTTTAGATTCAGAAGTGATGAATGAAATAACTCAATTGTAAACATACTCGTGTGTGCTGGCTTCAAGAGGACCGTGATCAAAGCAGAATCGAATCAAAAGCTCGAAAAGCGAATGTAAATGTGTGGAGTAGTAATAAGACATGCAGAATATATTAGGCTACAGTATAACAATCCCTAAGAGGATTACAGAATAATATTAAAGACCAAACCAAAATACAGAAAGAGAAACATTTTTGGGTGGGCTGGATTTAAAGATAAACTATTAACACCATATTTTTATACTATCAGTATATTTAGAGCACTGGTGCGTATAGTGACGCCTTAACCCAATTAACTGCACACACAAAAAAAATGTTGTATAAAAAAACTCTCCGTAAAGAGTAAATGAAAGGAACAACTTGCAAATGTCCTTAAACCTTGAGTGAATACAGAAACTCAGCTCTCCATGTCTAATGATGATCTGGAGCAATGCCAGAGATGCTAACTTGGTCCAGCTCTAGCTCTCAATACATTTTTTTTTTCTCACTTCAGCCTGCTTATGCTTAAAGTGTCAACATATGGGTTCTGGTCAATTTCTCTTCTGTTTCACCACAGTTAGTCTTCTCGTTAAAACTTTCTGTCCATTTTCCAGGATGTACAGTTAGGAGCCTATCTGTGAGGTGTGAATGGAAAAGCTGTCAGCAAGATGTGCTGAACAGCTGAAAGCTGCAAAAATGTTGACGCAAGCCATATTTGTGCCCATGTCCAGAAATAAATCTGCTACCTGTTTTGGGGTGACAACTCGGGTATTTAACTATTAGTCCACCTCAACTCCCTCAGCTGTTACTTCATCACTGAAACATGGCTAGATCCAGATGATCATTAGACATGGAGAGCTGAGTTTCTGTATTCACTCAAGGTTTAAGGACATGTGCAAGTTGTTCCTTTCATTTACTCATTATGGAGAGGTTTTTTTATACAACAGTTTTTTTGTGTGTGTGTGTGTGCAGTTAATTGGGTTAACTGCACACACACTCTTCGCTTCACAGGAAACAACACAATGTCCCCTCTACTTCTCTCTGAATCACCCAGCCCCCCTGGGCTGGACACCATGAACCATATGTGGCCAAGACTGCATCTTTATGCATTTCCACCGATCGCTCCGCTCCCAGGAGTTCTGGCCAAGGTCCGTCAACAAGGGTCTTGCTTCTTCTTGATTGTGCTTTGTTGGCCGACCAGAATTTGGTTCTCGGAGATAATAATCCTCCTCGATGGCTTGCCCTGGGCAATTCCGGACAGGATGGACCTTTTGTCTCATGCACAGGAGCCAACATTTCATCCCTGGCCCGAGCTCTGGAACCTTCACGTTTGGCCCCCTAAAGGGGAACCAACTGAGGGATGCTGGTCTTCCAGCTGATGTCATTCAGACTATTCTGAGTACTAGGGCTCCCTCCACAAGAATGATCTAGGCCCTTAAATGGGGTGTCTTTGAAAGGTGGTGTACGGCACGCCATCCAGACCCAATTCACTGCCAGATTGTTTCAGTATGTTTCTGCAGGAAAAATTATCAGCGTGCCGGGTATTTGTGAACGCCATATTGGATTGCCATGCCCTGATTTATGGTAAATGGACTGCATTTATATAGCACTTTCATAGACCCAATGGCCACCAAAGCGCTTTACATTTTGTCTCACATTCACCCATTCATACACCGACGGCGGTGTCAGCCATGCAAGGCGCCATCCAGCTCGTCGGGAGCAGCTGGGGTTAGGTGTCTTGCTCATGGACACCTCGACACTTGGTCAGGTGGAACCGGGGATTGAACCACCAACCTTCCGGTTTGTAGACAACCTACATGAACCACTGAGCCACTGCCGCCCAGTCAGCCAGTATGGGGCTCCAGTCAGGAAGCACCTTCTGATCGCCCGCCTCATCTGTGGAGCGAGGCAGCTGAGGCCTCCTGTTAGGGCAAACATCCCTTCATAAGACATGGCCATGGTCCTGAGTCCTTTTTAACCCACTAGAGTCAGCGCCTGACAAACTTCTGACTTTAAATATGTTTTTTTTTTCTCATGACCATTAATTTAAAAAAGGAATTGAGGTTCCTTTTCAGTTGGTCACGTTCAATGGCACGTCGGAACGTACCAACGAATTGGGATCTTGCCTGAGACCATCATTGGGATCATCATCTTCGAGTGTAACTAAATGAGCCAATGCATATTGACAAGTGAGAGTTGCATTGCGAACTGGTATATAAATAAGCCCGCAAATCTAGCCCATTCACCTTTTCGCTTTGGAGCCGAGCGTTTCTCCTCAGCTCTAATCATCGTTTGAAGTGTCTACGAGTCTGGGAAGCTCTTCCTTGGTGTTGGTGTGATGGCGCTGCAGCGGTGGTCGCTTGAAATAGTGTAAATTTCCTGCTGTTTAGTCAGCTTTCTAAGAGCATTTCTCTAACACAGCTGCAGGCTGCACTTCAAATTCCTGCTTAGTCTGTGTGGCGGCCGGTTCCCCTGTGCGCTTCAGCACTTTAAAAAAGAGCAATTTCCTTAAAAGAGCAGCACAGGTGTGACACCGCGTATTTTTAAAGATGTCATTCCATCCGTGTGTTTCTGGATGCGGTCATTACCTGGTTTCGTCTGACGGTCATGATCACAGCCTCATGTGTTTGGGCTTAAAGCACGCTGAGGTAATGTTTGTGGATGAGTCATGCACCCACTGCGGGAAGATGACCATCGCGATGCTGCGGTCGAGTCTGGATAACCTGCAAAAAGGTAGAGTCCCCTCTGTTATGCCCCGATCTAGTTCCTGTTCTGGTGTTCAGAACAGGGCTACTTCGGTGAATAGCCAGGGTGAACTGAGGATCACATTGAGGCCCCAGCCAAAGAGTCAATCTCCATGGCCCCCTCACACCTCTAGCGCATCGCATCACTTCCTGGTGGTGGGGTGGCCAAGGGGTACGTGGAGATCCCCCCGGTGGAGCATGCAATAGCGACGCAACTGTGTCCGCAGAGTCCTGCTGCCTGGTGGGGAAATACGCGTCTTCCATCCAGGACCTGTAAGTTCTCGCCACACAGCGAAGGACCTCGCCCTACAGGCCACGAAAGTCACTGTACGCTCCCTGTATCACTTTGGTGGTCCAAAAACGCCACTTGTGGCTGAACCTGGCGGATATGAGGGAGCCCGACAGACGTTTTCTCGACTCCATGATCTCCCAGGCCGGCCTCTTCGGCGACGTGGTCGAGAGCTTTGCCCAACTGTGTGTGCCCAACTCGGCTGCACAGAGGCAGACGGAGGTGATTTGACACATCCTGCCCCTGCGGCCCGCTGCTGCCTCCACACAATCGCCAAGGGTGCCCCCCTGCGGCTTCCACCTCCACTCCCGCAAGGCCTCAGCAGCAGCCTTCACCTAGGCCTTAGCATGGAGCCGGCAGCAGGAGAGCGGCGCAGCCCGTCTCAACCCCAGCCAGACCCAGGAGCGACCTAGAGATAGAGGGGACAGCTCTTCGGGAGATGGTGACCACACCACTCCCTCCCCTGGAGGAGGGCCGGGCGGTGAATCCTTTGTTCAGTTTTATTTCTGTTCAGACCCCACTTCAGACACTCAGACCCAACTTCGGGTCCCTTCCCTCCACCTTGTTTCCCCACTGAGGGAAAGTCTGTGGTCCCTCTGACTTGCACGGTCTCTGTGGGTCTAGCTAGCGCTTCCCAGAACGATGTGCTGGCGCATACAGACCAGGGAAACAGGGACATCTGGGCTTCAGGTCAACTGGGAAAAGAGCAAACTCTCCCCCGTGCAGAGAATCTCTTTTCTTAGTATAGAGTTGTATAGAGTTGGACTCTGCCAACCTGACAGCTCGTCTCACCAACAAGCGAGCTCAGTCAATGCTGAATTGCCTGAACTCATTGAGAGGAAGAACAGTGGCTCCACTGAAATTATTTCAGAGGCTCCTAGGGCATATGGCAACCGCAGCCGCAGTAACGCCACTTGGAATGCTTCATATGAGGCCGCTTCAGCACAGCACAATCACCCCTGCCTGCTGCCAAAACCTCAGCCTGTGGAGCGACCTTGCTTTTCTGTGGGCAGGAGTTCCCCTAGACTCTAGAGCAAGTGTCCAGGCATGCTGTAGTCACAACAGATGCCTCTGCCACCAGCTGGGGGCCATGTACAATGGGTATGCAGCCTGGAGTGTTTGGACGGGGCCCCGACTGCAGTGGCACATCAACTCCCTTGAGTTGTTAGCAGTACATTTTCCATTGGGCCGCTTCAAACAGGTGCTACTAGACAAACACGTACTGGTCCGAACGGACAACACTGCGACCGTTGCGTACATCAATCATCAAGGTGGTCTACGCTCCTGTCGCATGTCGCAACTCGCCCGCCCCTCCCTGGCGTATTCCTCTGAGGAAGGACCTGCTTTCTCAGAGACTGTGCACCCGCGTCCTGACCTCTGGAACCTCCACGTGTGGTCCCTGGATGGGATGCGGAGGACTTGGATGACTTATCCCCTATGGTAGACACCATCACTTCAGCATGAGCGCCCTCTACGAGGCACGCTTACGCAGAGCACTGGAAGGGGCAGCAATAGTGGCTCTTTATTAGGGATCCCAATTCGTCTGTACGAATTGTCCTGTCGCCACAATTGCTGTACCACCTCTGAGTGGCTGGGTCATCGGCTGCTCAGCGAAAACGTGAATGGGCTAGATTTGTGGGCTTCCTTATATACCCGCTTCATGGGGTGTGGTTCGCGATGCAAATCTTGCCAGCCAATGTGCATTGGCTTGTTTAGTTACATTTGGAGATGATTGAGTTCTAAGGCGAGATCCCAATTCATCTGTACGTTCCGACGTGACGTCTCCGCTCCCTCCTTTGGGGAACGGGGGTTACAATAGACGAAAAAACCAAGACAATTTGCAGTCTCTGTCAATTTTGCCATCCTGCTTAGACTCTGGACTGGTCAAGGCTATTTTCCACCCTCACCCAGACTATCTTCCTAAAGTTGCATTCTCGACTGAGAAGGAGAAGGAGAAAATTCACCTACTGTGTCCAGTTCATGCTCTTCAGACTTACGTCCAACTCACTAGCTAGTGGCATAAGTCAGAGCAACTTTTCATTTGCTAAGGGGCGAGAATGGCGGCCACCAAGCAAACAATGTCATACTGGGTGTGGGATGCTATTGCTCTTGCCTATGAAGGGAGAGGTCAAGCTTCGCCTATAGGAGTTAGGGCTCATTCCACCAGGGGGGTTGAATCCTCCAGGGATTTGACAAGAGACGCCCCCTTGAAACAAGTATGTGATGTGGCAGGCTGGTCCTCTCCGCACATATCAGATTATATTGTTTGGATGTTCATGTTACTCAGGGCTCACATGCCCTTGAGTCGACATCCCAAGCTCATGTCTGAGGCCTTTCTCGTGTTTGTACGCACACTCTACACAACTTTGACTGGTCCAGACACTTCCAGTGCGACGGCGTTGGTATTCTTGTTCCCGAGAGTAGCTTTTGATAGGGAACGTCTCAGGTTACTTTACTGTAACCCTGTTCCCTGAAAAAGTGGGAACGAGGTGCTGCACTGCATTGCCGCACTGTGGCTGTGTTCAGAATATCTCTTCAGACAAAGTGACCTGAAAGCGCACCTATTTATAGCCACTCATGAGGCTATATATAGTCTATTTATAGCCTCTCATGAGTGGGCATTCCAATGACGTCATTGTCAGAGGTTACTTAAAGCCAAGTTCTTGGTGTTTTTTCCACACATACTTACACATACACATACATACAAACAAAGATGTTTTCCCATAGTGCTGTCAGAGCAGCAACTCATTCCCGCTTTTTTAGGGAAAAGGGTTACAGTTAGGTAACCCGAGATGTTTTCACTATAGTTATAATATTATAAACTAATAAACTATAGTGGATATTAATATCCATGACAGAGTTGATAGTTATAGCCCATTCAATTGAGCACTGAACGAGTCCTTTGTTCAGCTGTAAAATAAGTAATTCCTTCAAAATTCCCTATAAATTAATAAATAATTCCCTTTGAGCTTAATTGGCCTGTTTCCCTTACACAGTGACCTACTGAGAATGAACTTGTACGTTTTGTAGTAAGTTACCACAACCCCCTTATTCCTGCAGATTTTTATATTTAGTGGTTGGAAATCGATTTTCTCAAATAAAAGACAATTGTGATGGAATACCAATTCCTAGAACAGAAGCACCTTAAATTGAGAATTGAGTCATTAACATCACAGCCCCCTTGATGACTCGTAACTTTATATGAATTGCAAGGCCAATGCCAATGCGCCATGTAGCGGTTAAATAATATTCTTAAGAGGCGTGTATCACTACCTCTCAGCACATGCACGCAGACAAACAAACCAGTTCAAATCAATACAAATCAATTTTGAAGCAAAAAAATATTTGAGAAACACATCACAGCTGAGACAAATAGATTCAGAGTTGCAGTGTTTACCAATGCCTGATGATCTGATAATCCACTGATCTGATAAACAAAGTTTATCATGAGATCACAAGGCAAGGCAAGGGGAGTCATCTCAGCCGTCCTGACTGTACGTTGTAGTCTGCTGATGTCTGATTTGGTAGCTGAACAAAACCAGACAGTTATAGATGACCACAGGACAGACTCAATGACGTCAGAGTAGAACTGTTTTAGCAGCTCCTGTGACAGGTTGAACTTCCTCAGCTGACAAAGGAAGTACAAGCTCTGCTGGGCCTTTTTCACAATGGAGCCTGTTTCAGGTCCTGAGTGATGGTAGTGCCCAGCAACCTGAATGACTCCATTGTTGGGTCAGTTTGGCTGTGAGAAGATCAGACATGATGCTACTGCCGAACTGAAGTCCACAAATAAGATCCTTGTGTAAGACCCAGGTCTGTCGAGATGTTTCAGGATGTAGCACAGTCCCATATTGACTTCATCATACACAGAAAAATTTGCTCTACATGCAAAACTGCAGGAGGGCCGAGCATTGGTCCAGCAAGGGTCCAGTGTAGGCAAACACCAGTCTCTCAAATTAGCCTACTTCATGACCACAGACATGAGAGCGACAGGTCTAAAGTTTCTAATGGGTCAAAAACATTTTTCTAATGTCATAGAAGACAGCCTTTTTTTATCTGTGTCTCCTGCGCTGCATCAAGCCAATCCAATGGCTGTCACTGTCCAAATGAATGCACAGCTTAGACTAACTGTACATCATGTTTGTAAGACTCCAATAAAATTATGATGTAATTATTCCCTTACGAATAAATCTCTCATCTGTGTATTTATGATAGACTCCACAACAGCATAATATTGTTTTCAAATTAATTTTTTAATTATTACTATTATTATCATCATTTTTTTATTATTATTATTGTCCCTGGTTCAATAGGGTACTCTTGTAAGCAAGTAGTGGCTGGGACAGACTTTAAGGATCATCTTAAGGATCAGGATCACCTCAACTTCGAAGAACCTAACAATCCTGGATCATGTCAAATTGCCAACAGTAAAATCCAGATAACTGAGTAATCCACGTATAAAGAACGGGCCCCAGATGTAAATGCCCTCTGCAATACATTTGAGACGGATTTGTATCCGATCATTGCAGATGAAACTGCACAAGTGTAATTGCATCCGGACTCCTCCCAATATGGTAAAAAATAATAATCGTGCGAGAACATGTTAGGCTACCTGCTCCCGGTAGTCACATGGTAAGTAAATGGAAGAGATTTAACAAAGCGGATAGCTATCCGACCAGTAAAAATGCATTAACTAACCAGGTGTAGGCCCTTTTGCTCTTTAGTGAAGTGATATACAGCAAGCACACAGTATAGAGTGGAGCAGCTATGACGTAAATTTGTAGGCCAAAATGCGGTTGGCCTACAAATCAAAAGGTGGTCGCTAACAAGTGGCTTAATGGTACTACAGAGGCTGTCGAGGACATTAAACGTCATAACGCTGAACAGATAAGTTCAGTCTGCTTTTACAGCCTCGTTATGCTTATAATTGTGCTCTTATAAACTAACTCAAACTTAAATGTTTTTAGATAAAAACTGAAAGAGTTGTTGGATGCTATAGTGATGGTGACGTTGAAGTCTTGGGACCGTGGTGTAGTGTGTTTAGCCCAGTGGTTCTCAAACCTGGAGGACCCCCAACACTGCACGTTTTCTTTGTCTCCCTAATCAAACACACCTGATTCAACTCATCAGCTCATTATCACTTGGGTAAATGAGCTGATGAGTTGAATCAGGTGTGTTTGATTAGGGAGACAAAGAAAATGTGCAGTGTTGGGGGTCCTCCAGGACAGGTTTGAGAACCAACCTTTAGCTTTTTACTCCAGGCGACTGCATTTAGGCTTCAAAAATTCATTAAAGTTGTGTTCATTCGTTCACACTGAACGCATTTTTGCTTTGAAAGATGCGAGACATGGGCTGTGGGATGGGGCGGAAAGCGCAAGGTCTTGAGACGCATTTTTTAAAAGTTGAACTGATTGTAACTTGAGCGCCACGTTTTTAGAACAACGTGTCATGCGCGAGACGCAAAAACGCGTTCTGTGTGAATGACCCCTTAGGGTTATTACTTTTTGAGTATTTTTCAAATAAAAGATTTCCTGTATCATAAATCGATGAACTTTTGGTTAAAAACAATGAAAAACAAACTAATTCCTCTAAAAGAAAAAAATTTAAAAGGTCTCCCCAGATTGGAACAACCATATAACTGTTACTACTTATAAGTAGCACTTCCTTCCTACAACATTCTAGAACTGTTTAGAACTTTCTGGAACTCAAGCTCTGTCACTTGACGGTACTAGTTTTTTGGAGCCGAAATCAAAGGAAGAAAGGGGCGAATAGTGGAAATTCCAAGTCACAAAATTATGGAAGAATAAATTGAATTTTCCAGTTCACCTACAATGTGACATCATACCTGCACCACTCTATAACGTCTGACAGGACAGCAAAGTTTGTTTCCCACTGCTGCACCGCACATATTTAAAATGAAGTATTTTTATATTTTGGTGGAGGTGGAGGTGGAGGTGGAGGTGGAGGGGGGGGGGGGGGGGGGGGAGGGGGGGGGGGGGTTGTAGTTTCTTTGACTAGACTTTTGGGTCACGCCCCAGCAGCTGAGGAACACTGAAATAAAATATAGAATTGTAAAAATGCAATAACAGAAGGTCTAGTTATGCCATTTTGATTAAACCTTATGAGGTAAGACAAAAAAGGTCTAGTTATGACATTTTGATGAAACCTTATGAAGAAAAAAAAGATGAAACATATTCATCTGTGAATTGTTCATAATAATTGATCTATAAATACATTTAGAAAATGAATTTTCATGTCATTAGGGTTGAAGCATGGGCAGATGACAAAGAGCTTGAGTCACTACACTCTCTCCTGCTGAGATGCAAATGATTAGGTGCTCGCCCTACAGGTGAGCTGAGGATATGAGGATATGAGGAAATGAGCATTGTGAGCTGCAGTAATGTCACAGCAAATGAAAGAAAACAGCAGGTGCACTGCACAGAAGTTTCTTTCTTTAATTGTGCATTTGTGTAAGATTTTGAGAATGTGATTGTTTTTTATCTTCTTGTATGTGTGTTTACTTAAATGTGATATAAATAATTGTTTTTGGTGCAAAAGAAAATGAAAAAATAGGGAAAGAGGAAAAACACAAATCGTCATTAAACTCAACACAAACATAGAGATCTTTCATCTACTGCAGAAATTTTAAATAAATATGTAAATGTAAAACAATTTAGTCACTTCCTGTCTGTCATTTTATGGAGTAATTTTTGAAGAAAATCAAAAATGAGATTCCAATTATAACTTTTTTCTTAGACCATCAATGGAGATCAAATGAAGGTTTCTGCTTAAGTATTTTTTCCCACCACAGCAATGTCTCCTTGAGAGTTTCAGAAGAGAAGATACCAGTCAGAAACTTCACTAGATCACTATAACTCAATTTACTAGATACTATAGAGGGTGCATACATGCATACATTTATACAAAGTGAATAAGGTGAAATCTCTTGATTTTATCTCACTCAAAAATCATAAATGAATGCTAATATAAATTCAATCATAAACAGCTTTAGAACAAATATACACTAACACCCCACCGAATGACACAAACAGATACTGATTTACACAATCCGATGCAGATGCATGCTCTCAAATCTAGTGGAATGGGGTGCAAGTCCACTCACTGTGACTATACTCATGTTGCAATGAACTGAGGAAATTGGGTTAGAACCTTCCATTTTAAATATATATTTGGTTCCCTTGTGAAATTAAAGTTCAGATATGGTATGATGTTGCCTCTATGCCCCCAGGGATCAAATAAATAGGAAGAGTGATCACAGTCTCTCTGTTTTGACCTCTGGGATCGAATTCATCCAGTCTCTGCTAATAGTGTCCAATATTTTTGACCTGCTGTCTCCCAGGCAATTCTGTCTCCAGAGTAAAAGGACGTGACCCCAATCCAATCATGTGGACATTGTGAATATGTATTTACATGCATTCATGGGGAAAAGCCTCAAAGACCTTTTAGAGCAAGAAGATTAAACTGCCATCCTAAAAGCATCCCCAGTCTCTTCATCTTAAGTATTTCAAGCTTGAATCAGAAAATATATTAAATCATGTATGCACCCTCAAGCAACTACTAATTAAAAGGCTCTACAAATTTTCAGCAATCTAACCCCACTAGAGCAATAAAACCTTCCAATTAATGTAATTATAATAAACATCAACCAGAGTATTTGACACAATATTTAAAAATGTCCCCGGTTTGCATGTGGTTTCCCTGTGGACATGATTTATGATATATATATTATAGATAAGATAAATTGTATGAAATCTTTTGAGAAAGATGTTATCTTACTCAAAAATCATTAACGAATGTTAATAAAAATTCTATCATAATTTCAAATATAAATCATCTAAGTCTAAGAATCCTTCAAGTATCAAAAAAGTGATGAACTGAACTGCATGACTGTTCCGTGTTTATTATTTTGCATATAGAAAACAAAAAAATAAAATTTCATAATGCTAAGCAAGGAGGGGAAAACAAAGAAGAGACGTTTAAGCAAGATAAAACGAGAGAAAACAAGATGGCTTGCATTCTATTTAAAGGGACATCTCATGCCAATAGCACATTGCCTTAATGAACAACAAGGTGTCAAAACAGCTTAGATGCTTCTCAGTGTTTTTCTCTGGTTTTGTTGAGCTACCACCATGAGTTCAACAAAGCCAGCCCCCTCTAACAAAGGAACAGCCTGAAAATTGACCCTGGAGCTTCAATGTCATGCCAAACAATTTCAGATAGAACATGGTGATAATGAGTAAACATCACATCAATTTTAAAATACATCATCATAAGGTCAAAGATCAACAAAGTGGAAGCCAGTGTTTGTAAATTTCTGAGTTAAACAAGATATTCTTAGAAACAATGTCGAAAGAGAATTGATTGAATGGTGAAAAGTGACTGTTACACACCACGGCTGTGTTTCCCAAAAGCATTGTAAGCCTAAGTTGATCGTAGAGACCATTTGTGGCAATTGTTCTACGATCAACTTAAGCTCACGATGCTTTTGGGAAATGCAGCCCAGAATGTGTAGTGATATGGTTAAATAACGCCCCCTGGGAGAATAAAGTTGCATTTCATCACGACTGTCTGGCTTGTTCATGCACGAAACATCGACAAATAGCAATCCTAACTCAACATGTCAGACATTTGCACAAGAATGGCATAGGAGGACAGAGAGAACCCTTTTGCCATGAAATAATTCATGCTATTTGAGGTGAAATTTCACGGACAAGAGGAGAGAGCTGCATAATAAGAGAAAATGGATTGGTTTCAAGTGCCGCCTCTGCAAAAGTTCGACTTCTAGATGAACTACCTCCACATATCCAAAGACTCATGAAATTTACTTACACCATTTCACATGTTCCAGAGAAAAACAGCTAGTGAAGAAGTACTCTCTCGAGGACTGACTAACTAAAAACAGGCTGTTGACTGGTAATTCCAAAATCTCTACAGAGTGAAATCTTGAAAAATTACACATTGCACACCAAGGTATAACCAAGTGTCAAGAACTTGCAAAGCAATCAGTTTGGCGGCCAGATCTCAGAGCACAGCTTCAGACAAAGGTGGAGAAATTAGATTTTTGTGCAAGCCATCGGAAAACTTCAAAGAGACATTCATTCATTCATTTATTTATTTATTTATTTTTTTTTTTTTTCATCTGCCGTCCCTGGGCAGAGGCAAAATGACAGCAGGTTTATACAGTGGACAAAGAGCATTCTTACTAATGAATTAATTTACAATATAAAATACAGATGCAGCACCAGCAAAAGGATCACCTCAACAAACATGAAATTGCAATATTTACAGTATAATTCTCATTTCTTTCTTTTCTTTTAATGTTACCTTCTTACATTTTAAAAAATACCCCAATTAACCAATTTTGTGTTAATGTTCACAAATCGGACCGTCTTTCAACCACTTCTTCAAATTAAGTTTAAACTGTTGCAAGGTATTACTCTCATGAACAGTGAATGGCAACACATTCCACATCCCTGCAGCTTTCACAGAGAAGCAATTCTGACCTGAAGTTGACATAACAAGCTCCTCTAGAGGAGGTTCGCGTTGTTCTAAGTCCTACCTCTTCACAAGATTTCACAAACATTCTTAGGGGCTGAGGGCCCAGATCATGAAGAATTGTATATACTAAATTGACTGATTCCCACTGAATTCCCTGAGAGACCTTGGAGAAAGTTTGGACCAGATATATTTCAGTGGAAAGAGGATCAATACCTGGTGGTGATTGACTATTTTTCCCGGGTTGTGGAAATAGCAAAACTGTCATCAACTACTGCTACATGTGCAGTAACCCATCTCAAAAGTATGTTTGCTCATCATGGAATTCCTACTGAGGTGATGTCAGATAATGGCCCACAATTCAGTGCAGAATACTTTAAGAAATTCACTGGGGTTTCTTTTACACAACGTCCAGTCCCAGATACCAGCTCCAGTCACCAGCAAGCTAATGGTGAAGCTGAAAGAGTAGTAAGGACTGTGAAGGATTTTCTTTGCAAAACAGCAGATTCATACCATGCTCTTATGGAATATCGGGTAACACCATTAGCCAATGAATATTGTCCTGCAGAACTGCTGATGGGCAGAAAGCTTTGCACGACAGACCCAGTCATACCGTCAGTGTTGAACCCAGGCTGGGTGGACTTAAATCGTCTGAAAGAAGCGGAAAAAGTTAGGAGAGAGAAACAAGGAAAACAATTTAATAAAAGACAGTGCACATGATTTACCACAGTTGATTCCA
Source organism: Rhinichthys klamathensis goyatoka (assembly GCF_029890125.1). Classification (NCBI taxonomy): domain Eukaryota; kingdom Metazoa; phylum Chordata; class Actinopteri; order Cypriniformes; family Leuciscidae; genus Rhinichthys; species Rhinichthys klamathensis. The sequence continues at coordinate 177,592 of NW_026606902.1, forward strand.
GGGGAGTCTGTGTGGATCAGTGACACTAGAGAAAAAGGTGCTGTGATAACAACAGCGGAAACTCCAGGGGCCTCATGTACAAAGACTTGCGTTGAATTCATACTAAAACATTGCGTACGGACAAGGCTGTAAATGTGCGTACGCACAAAACAAAAGCAGATGTATGAATCTCTGCGTACGAAGGATCCCACGCATATTCTCTTTGTACATCCCAATTAACGTAAAATTGAGCGCACATGCACGAGCACAACGCCCCACCCAGTCTCCTCCCCCAATTAAATTAATTTAAATATGGTAATTAGTCCAATTTGGCAAAAGAAACCTGCAAGAACATGGCTAAAGCAAGCAAGAAACGAAATTTCACTGAAAATGTCTTCTATGTGAATATATAGTAAAGTGTAATTTATTCCTGTGATCAAAGCTGAATTTTCAGCATCATTTCTCCGGTCTTCAGTGTCACATGATCCTTCAGAAATCACTCTAATATGATGATTTGATGATCAAGAAACATTTTTGAGTATTATCAGTGTTGAAAACAGGTGTGCTTCTGCTTCATATTTTCGTGGAAACCGTGATATAGTATTTTCAGGATTCTTTAATGAATAAAAACTTAAATCAAACAGATATAGTTATATACAGATATCTTTTGTAACATTATAAATGCATTTACTCTCACTTTTAAACTAATTCAATGTGTCCTTGCTGAATAAAAATATTACTTTCTTTTTTTATCTTTACTGACTGAATTAATGAAGTTTATTTTTTATTCCTTAAGCCAACGCTGCCATTGCTAGACGGGTTGTATCAATTTGGACATGCTTTATATATGTTCTTACTTAATTGCATAATAGAATATTTTAATAAAACTCATGTGACAATAATATGTCAAATAATTTATCAATTACAAATTATAAGCAATATCTGACAGCTGGTGGTGCGATAGAACAATTCGTAGTGTAATGTTTGCCACTTCACTTTATTGCCTCTATGAGTCGCCAACGGACAAAAATCACGACAAATGTACGTACGCCAGACATGAAGTTTACTTGGAGGAACGCACATTCTTACGTTAATTTCACTGTTAGTACATCTGGCCGTGAACGTGAAAGCTGACGTACGCCGTGTTTTTGTGCGTTCGCAGTGTTGATACATGAGGCCCCAGGATCTTACCTTGTGGATTAACCTATGGGCATTCTTATTTGTAACTGAAGTGTCTACACCAGTAGCACCGTCAGCAGAAACATCCTATTTGTCCAAATATTTAGTGTACAGCAGATCAGAACTGCTCAGATTCACACGCTACACTGGTCGTACTCTCCACGACCATATTCCACCAAAGATACGACACTCATCTAAATCCAGTGGCTTTGCAATCTCGCAGGGGATACGATACATACCACGAAGGCACAGAAGAAGTAAGAGGGGTAAAAAGTGGGGCTACGACATGGCTAAAAGCTAACCCCTTCAAACCCGCTATCCCAAGCCTTTTTCTCTCCAACGTCCGGTCACTAAACAACCAAACAACCTAGTGAGATAAGACTGCATATAACTTTGGAAAACTTGTACTGCTATGCGATGATAATATCAGAGATGTGGTTGGACGCTGTAGCAAGGTATGTTGTTCTGGGAAGAAGGAGGTGGGAACCGGAGGATATTTTACATACTTTCATTTATTCCAAAGTAAACAAACAACAAGACGAAAGTAAAAGCGGCAGCCCCTCACGGATGACTGTCGCACACATAAAAACATAACATAAATAGCCCAGGCCTGGTCCTCTCCCCTTCACTGTCATCGCTCCTCCTTTTATGCTTCCGAAGCTCCTCCGTGAGAGATATGATCAATCACCACCAGCCTCGCTCCGTTCACTCACAGCTCTCGACCCCGCCCTGCTTGCCACAGACTTAAACACCCTGGACGGCATGAACGAGCTAGCAGCCCTGTCGACTATAGAGCAGATCGGACTGCCGACTCTGGAAGAGTAGGGGTGGAGAAGTTTGTATTTACATTAACAATAGTTGGTGTACCAACACTAGGGTCATTGACACACATTGCTCAACGAACGTTGAGTATTTGATGCTGGATTGTAGACCTTTTTATCTGCCAAGGGAGTTCACATTAGTCACCATTATTGCTGTATAGCCTATGTTCCACCACAAGCTAACACTAGGATAGCATCAGAGGACGCAAATATGCAGGACGCAATCAGTTGTCATCTGTCAGCACATCTGGGCAGTTTTGTTGTAGCAGCAGGGGATTTTAATCATAATTTACGCTCAGTCATGCCCAAATTTTTAAAAATTGTAAACATTCCCACACGCGAGAAGAATATACTCGATCAAGTGTACGCCAATATCTCAGATCCTTACAAAGCTGCCCATTGCCGCACCTTGGACTTTCTGATCATGTGTCCTTGCTTCTCATACCTGCATACAAACCAGTGGTCTGCAGGCATAAATCAACATTAAAAACATTTCAAGTATGGACAGAGGAAGCCATCTCAGGACTGCAAGACTGCTTTGACACCACTGACTGGAATATATTTGCAGAGGATCTAGAGGATCCATCTAGTGGAGTAGTCAGCAGTCCTCTCCAATCTAAACTTCTGTGCTGCAAGTGTGACAACACAAATACAGTTAAAGTGTATCCCAACCAGCATGGCTAAATAATGATAACATGGGCTTCTCAGGGAATGGGACTCATTTTGTGTTTAAATCCGGAGACTCCCAGGCCTACAAGGAAGCACAAGACAGGTTGAGGAGGGGCATCATACAAGCTAAACACCGGTAGGTAGGCTACATATGGTAGTATATAGTATAGTATAGTATAGTATAGTATAGTATAGTATAGTATAGTATAGTATAGTATAGTATAGTATAGTATAATATTTATTATTGTTAATTTAATGGAAAAAAATTTAGGAGCTGCTCAACTAATTTTCGTTTTTTTTTTTTTTTTTTTTTTGACAATGACAATAAAAATCAATCAAACAATCTCAATCAATCAATCAATCAATCAATCAACATTCACAATAAGAGCCTCTTATTGGTTATTGAACCGCCAGTCCAAAATGCTGATTACTGACTTTGTCCTGCGGCACAGAGATGTTGAATTATGCATGATGAAAGATGATGCTCAGTAAGATGCTCTTAAAGCATTCTGGTAATTGGAGATCTTTATCAAGTGGAGCTTGTCTGTGTACATGGGTGCGCAAATACTCATTTGTGTGTGTGTGTGTGTGTGTGTGTGTGTGTGTGTGTGTGTGTGTGTGTGTGTGTGTGTGTGTGTGTGTGTGTGTGTGTGTGTGTGTGTGTGCTTACTCAGCTTTTAAAATACCATAAGGGTGTAACTGGGTCTCTGAAACCCATTTAAGGTTTAACCCAAAACTTAAGTCCTCAGTGACAAAAACTGCAGGTGCTGCAGTATTTACAAACAAATTACTGTTATGAGCTTATTCTTTTTAGTGAACCAAAAGCATACAGCGAGACCAGAAACTTGACCTAATGACTCTTATAAACTGTTTTTAAGGTGGTCCAAAAACATACGGTGTGACCTCTGCGGCCCGATTCGCAAACAAACAACACTTATAAACTTATTATTTTTGGTAAAAGAAAAACAGCGTGACCAGTGGACCCCAATTCACAAACAAATAGCTCTTATGAGCCGATTCTTTAATTAATTGTTCAAAAAAAACATTTTTTACATCTACAAGTGCTAATCTCTCTTGACGCCTAGATTTAAACAATACATTTTTTTGACTATTTAAAAAACAGAAGGAAAAAATTATACAAAAATAAATGAATTTATTATAATTATTACAATAAATGACAAGATATCTATTAGATCAGTTACATCTGCTGATTGTTTTTAACAGAGATGTGCTAACTATTGGATTCAGAGCAAGCAGATGCCCTAGAACAAATTATTTTATTCTTTGTATTACAATTGGGCCTTGATTAGTAATCATGAATTGTACAATTGGATCTAGGAACACGTTCTCTAAGGTTGATATGATTCTATATGATTGAATAAGAGCCACTCGTGGTCCCACATACAGGTCATGGTCGGCTGGCTAAATAACATAATGAGACCCTTACATAATGAGTAGTCCATCTTAATAAAGCCTTAAGTTGTTAAAAGTTGTTAAAAATAAACAATGTAATCCGGGCTCTTTTCCTCAATGTAATCCTGGCTCTTTTCCAGCCAGGCTGAGTAAAATCAGGCATTACTAGAGACTCAGTTGATTCATTCTTTAAAAAGTAACATGTTTAAGACAAGAAGTGTTTGAAGTTCTCTTTGATCCTAATGTCCATGCTCAAATCTATTTTTAGTATTTTTAGTTAAAAAAGTACATAATAAGATGCCATTTATGCTTTAAACCTTTGCATATAATCCTACTTATTATGTTTTAATATAATTGTACTACTTCTCAAAACCAAACCAACCCTGAACCTTTTTTTAGAATAAAACAAATATAATTTCATTTATTAACCTCTTTTATTATTATTATTTTCATTTTAGCACATCCCTTAATGTCCCCAAATGAGGGTTTAGTCAGATTGAACTAACTTCTCCCAAAACTACTGTTCTGCTCATAAGTTTATATTCCTCTTGCAGAATATGCAAGACGTTAATAATATTAACAAAAGAAGAGGATGGGATCATATATAGAAATAGTTATTTATACTTATATTTTAATTATATTTAGTACTATCCTCAATAAGCTGTTTCTGCTCAAGAGGCAACACAATGCATTAGGAGCCATGGATTGTAAAATTTGGTTTAAAGATTTTTTTTTTTTCATTTATCACTGCCATTAGGAGCTACATTAGATATTTACATGTTTCCCCAAAGACAAAATAAGTACAATTTACCCTGATTATCCAATTTAAAAAAGTTTACACACACCTGCTCTTAATGCATATTCTGCAAGAGGTATGCAAACTTATGACGGCAAACTTCCACAGAACCCCATTTCCCTCGGCCCACATACCGCAAAGACGGCCCTGTAGTGGCTCAGATCCAGACTGAAGACATGGACCACACATGGGCCAACGCTAGCCCAAGTCTCAGCCATTTACAGTTTTTCTCCATTGGTTTGGCTCATTTCTTGAAACAGAAATTACATTCTCAAAACAACATGGACAAACCTCCAAACCACTTGGCAATTGTTCACAACAGAATTTAATTTCTCATTCATTTCATCAAATTGCAAATGTCTAAGTACATGTCTCAATGTCTCAGTACATCTTTGCAAATGATTAAGTACAGGTAGCCTACATTTAGCACAATTTCCAAGTGAATAGATCTTGTTGATCTAAACTGATTGTTGATTCTCAGTCTAATGGTTGTTCACTCCAAAACATGTCAGCGTCATTTCATTGTATAAGTCATCACATGCACAATAGTCTGTTCAATTGTCAAAATTAGTCAAGAACATAATACCATGAATACCATATATGAATCCCTTCGGAACATTTGATAAATTTATTGCAGCAATTGACAGTCAGGTGAAACTAGAACTTGACTAACAAAGAAGTTTCACACATCTCAGATGACCAATCAAACAGAGGAGGAGGAGGACAAAGAAGAAGAAGAAGAAGAAGAAGAAGAAGAAGAGGAGGAGGAGGAGGAGGAGGAGGAGGAGGAGGAGGAGGAGTAAGGGCGCGTGGTGGTGGAATAGGGGGAAGAGGCCGAGGAGCACGAAGACACCATGGACGATAGAGTACGGTGGCCAGGAGAGGGAGGGTGAGGACGCGACCAGTGAAGAACTGTTAGTTGTGAAACTCAGCTTTATTTACAGCACTGTAGGCTGCATATCATTTTCATTGTTTTTTGTTTGTGTGTCTATATTACAGTATATTATGCTGTATACATTTTCTTTTTACTCTGATGTATGGAAGTTACTTTATGTGTGTGAATGATAATGGTTACAATTTCCTTGGCAGTATGAGTGTGTGATGTCAAACCTTGGATGTCAAACTCTTACCCTAAAATCCTATTTCTTTTTTTTTTTTCAGTTTTATACACAATTGTATTCTGTTAGCTAGACTAAAAACAGTATAGTAACCATTGTCAATAAAGGACTAGGCTAAGGCTGAAAGGTGGACATGGGGGATATTTCAATGGTCCTCTGCATAGTGACAAAACATCTAAACATTTTGACTTGCAGGGCTTACACAATGCCAAAGGGACGAAGCATTTTGGGGGCACTGACTGTTTAAATGAGAAAGAAATTTAGTTTTGACACATGAGTGAACTGTTTTGGGAGAGGTATGAGCTTTTGCAGGTGAACCATGGTGTTGTGCTGAACTGTAAGACTGTTTTGCCAAATGATCTTAGAGTTTTGAGAATGTAATTTCTGTTTCAAGAAATGAGCCAAACCAATGGAGAAAAACTGTAATATAGAGTCTAGGCCTTCAAAAAAATGCTTTAAGCAGATTAGCACCATCTGGTGGGAGTATGGAGAGAAAGAGTAGGACCATGGTGTAACCACTAGATGACATTGACAGCTCTCTATGGAGAGGCATGTGAATTCCCCAGCTGTTTTCTTTTTTTCGGTGGATTTGAATACATATTTAAACAATCTCAAAAGCTATTTCTTATCAAGTTTTATATATATTTTTTTTAGAAATAGTGATTTAAAGTGTTTTTGCATTATGATTACAGTCAAACATTGTGTTAGAAAGAGAAGCTTGTGTTGACAAGAAGCACATTTTATGCCCATTTTTTTATTCAGAATTTGTAACAAAAAATTATTCAAGCAATTCATTCAATTATAACACTATGTAAAATAATATTTAATGAACATGTCTATATAATGAACATTTCTGTAAGTCACTGAACGTAACAAAACAGTGAACAGTAAAAAAGAAAACTGCAATAATGAACAAGCTAAAGAAAGATGAAAAAATAGAAACTACTGTATTAACTATAGGCCCATACAATATTTATATTTATGCTATAGTGTAAAGATAATGAACATGTATATTTGTGTAAGTCATTGAAACATAAAACAGTGAACAGTTATAAGGGCAACAGTTATAACAGCAATAATCAACAAGCTGTGAAAGAAATAAGAAAACTATATACAATATTTATACTATGCTACATTTAAACTATTTATAATTATATACTATATATGCTATATTTAAAAAAAAAAAAAATTGTGAAAAAATAATTCGGTGAATTTTTGTGTTTTGTCGATTTCCCATTTATTTCCTATGGGGGTCATTTTTGACCGAAGACCACAAGTGTGACAATTTTTTTACGACCACTTAGCATGCTCGGATCATGACCTCAATTTGTCTGTGTGTTCACATACCCAATGCCATAAAAGTCACCAAGTTTCGTAACATTCCGATGAAGCTTTGATTTTTAAAAATTCAAAACAGATTTTTTGTAATCAAAATGTATTGGTGTGTATGTGTATAAAAGTGTGTTTGTATGTGTGTGTGTGTGGGTGTGTCTGTTTTGCACTCTTGATGTTGTGTCACCCCTTTACTGCTGTGTACTTTTTTTTAGCATTGTGGCCGATTTGTAGATTGTACACACAAAAATTCGGAGAATTTTTGTGTTTTTGTCAATTTCCCATTCATTTCCCAGACCAAAATCGTCACTATTTTTTTTTACGACCACGATTGGTCGTTTTTTATTTAAAGGGCCACCGGAGGAGATTTGAGATCTGTAGTCAAACAAGACCTGACCCTCCCTTCGCCAACAATAATTTTTTCTATGACCCTCCAAAATGATTGTGAAAAAAGGCATGACCCTCCCTGATAATTTATTGATTACTTCTGCACTGGTTTGCGCTTGGCAAAGATGTTCAGATAGCCATTGTTTTTTTTACAACCATGACAAACGACTAAACTCCTGCTTTCTCATGGTACTAGGGCTGTAAAGATAGACCAAACCTACAATTCGGTTCGTATCGCGATTTTTGATTTGAAAAAAAATCATGTTTTCGGTGCTGATGCAGTGGTGACGCGTTCATGTAAAATGTAAGGGTGGCGCTGCCAATAAAGTATCTTAAAGCTTCCACAAAGAACCGGCAAAAGTAATGATTATAAATATGTCAAATATAGCAAGGAGACATTTTAATTGTTTATTAATAATCAAGTGTTTGTCAGTGTCGGCTGCAAATATAAAGGTGACGATGCTGACTCGCGATCTTCGCAGTAATGAACATGAGAGAAGAAATGCACATTTCATTCGGATTACATAAGCAGAGAGCAGTCTGTAGTCTGTTTTCTTTCGTTTTGAATTGTTCTGTTAAAAAGTAGACATTTCAAGCTTTCTATATATTTATCAGGTCTGTGAGGCAAGCCTTCCTTAGGCTATACGCTGAGTTTCAGTTCATTTATTAGACAAGAGTCCAGTTCACGCGCCGGCGCCTCCGTGTCATGATGATCTATTTTCTACTATATTTACTTCTTATTTATTAAATCCAGGCAATTGGTTGATGAAACATTGATTAAAATTAAGATACAATTAATAAAAAAACGAAATTCACTTTAAAGAAAGGCTTTGTGCTTTCTGTTTGAGGTCTCTGTGAAAGTTTTAAAGTCACTTTCAGAGCGGTCATGTCCGTAAAAAAATTTTCCCCTCATCAATGCGAACACGAAAAATAAAATAAAAAGAATATTTTATGTTATGTGGAGGCCGACCCTTCTTCATCCGGTGGGTATTTACTTTTGTTTTGCGCAGCGTAGTTCATAGAATTACTAAAAAATATTTTGCCACCTAAAAGTTAAAGATTTTTTGTGTCACATCACATGTGTATTTCCCTCATATTAAATATAAAACGTGTATAAAATGTGTAGACTGATATTTTTCTAATGTCTAGACTTTATTAAGGGAGTATGAATATATAAACAGACGTTTCAGTATTAAATGCATTTTCTGAGAATTTATATTTCAACATTTGACTGCAAATGTCACGTCCATAACGCTGGAATTGCCCAATTTTAAAGAATTTATCCTCAACTAGTTTTTTTGGTGTAGGTCTGTGTAATTTATTATGGTAACTTCAAATAATAATAGTAATTTTAAAAAGTGGTAGCCCTACGTCTAACACATCACACTCCACTGTTATGGTGGCAATTTCAGTAGATTTACTCACTAACATTGTTGTGGAAACACAATAAGAATGGAAACTAAAATATGGTAGTATATCGTGCTACAGCGCACATTATATCAGCTGCAGTTCTGGCGCCTCAGTCCCAATACTGTAAAACTCGACGTACAGTCACATCACATGTAAACGCAGCGGTAGAGTTACACTCACAGGACACTTATTCGCAATCACAAAAGTTCATTATTTGCTCGTGCTTTAAAGCTTTGCCGCGTAAACATTTCATTGGCGTTCTGTTCTAATGCACTTTTTCTGAGCGCGTACTGAAGTGCGCGCGCACTGTCAAACAGCGCCAAACTGGATTTTTGTTGGGTCAGACCCATCTGATAGCGATGGGGGGCCGAGACCGAGAGAGCTACATGGAGCTACATGGAAAAAATATGCACCAAACAAGCCACTTTGAAATTTAGCTGTTTTCATGAATACAAAAGTTGGGTGACCCTCCCCCCTAGACTAAAAAAAGTTGGATGACCCTCCCCTCAACAAAGAATAAAAAGACATGACCCTCCCCTATTTTCCTCCGGTGGCCCTTTCCATAAATACCGACCGGTCCCTTAGCATGCTCGGATCATGACCTACATTTTTTTTGTATTCACATAATGCCATAAAAGTCACCAAGTTTCATAACATTCCGATGAAGCTGAGATAGATAGATAGATAGATAGATAGATAGATAGATAGATAGATAGATAGATAGATAGATAGATAGATAGATAGATAGATAGATAGATAGATAGATAGATAGATAGATAGATAGATAGATAGATAGATAGATAGATAGATAGATAGATAGATAGATAGATAGATAGATAGATAGATAGATAGATAGATAGATAGATAGATAGATAGATAGATAGATAGATAGATAGATAGATAGATAGATAGATAGATAGATAGATAGATAGATAGATAGATAGATAGATAGATAGATAGATAGATAGATAGATAGATAGATAGATAGATAGATAGATAGATCAGAAATGACCGAGGACCACACAACTTAATGCCAGGTGGAAACAGAGCCTGAGAATTAAAGATCTATGTTTGAGTTCAGCAATAAGCAGTACAATCAAACTTCACAGGTGGACTCCACATGCACAAACAACAGGTTCTTCTTTGCTGCTTTTTAAGATAAGTTGAACTGCATTAGACTGCCCCCTAGGTCTTTAATATTCATGTTCAACAGTTTACTTTGAAATCCCGCATGGCAATTTTTTCTGGCCCAGTTCCAGTCCACACAACACCATTTCCCTTGGCCCACATACCACAAAGAATGACAGCCCTGTAGTGGCCCAGATCTGGATTAAAGACTGGGACCACACATGGGCCTTAACTGGCCTGAGTCTTAGCTATTTAATAATCCCTAACTGGCCCTGCACTGGGCCTATATTTTCGTATTGGTACATAAAAGAATTAGGTACTTCTTGGAACAAAATAAGTAAAATACCTCACATTAATGGTGAAATTATCAAAGAGATTAAATCAGTTAAACATTTTAAAGTGCAATATTGTTTAAAATGAATCTTTGAATTTAGAAGTGATAACAGAATGGAAATTTCTGTGATAATTTTACCATTATCATGTGGTGTAAAATACACCACAAACACAATAAAATTATCATATAAAAGTATTAAATTCTTGTGCTGTAATCCAAATATTCTGGAGAATCTGTACCAATACTAAAGCCTATTCAGGCCCATGCAGTGCAGGGCCAGTTATGGATCATTAATTGTCTGAGAATCGAGACAGTTATAGCCCATTTCCTAGTCTTAAATCCAGATCTGGGCCACTATAGGGCCATCATTCTTTGTGGTATGTGGGCCGAGGGAAAAGGCGTTTTGTGGAACAGAGCTGGGCCGGATAAAATTTCCTATGTGGGAAAGTGCATTTATGGCCTATGGTCACAAGCCTGATTTGGGCCAGATAATCAATGGACTGATCTGGGCCACACTCCCCCCACCAACATTCGGGCCTCATGCGTTTTGCCGTGATCATGCTGTGCCATCATTGCCACACATGGCCCAGCTCTGGCTGACAGGAGACATGCCATTGCCGACAGGAGGCCAGCAGTGCCAGGCTGAGGACACATTCGGGCCAAGACTGCTTGCTATGTGGGAAATGATAAGCTCATGAGCAATATTAAAATCCACTCACTTAACAGAATCTATTGCAGATACACGTCACAGGGCAGCATGGAGCAAACCAGACGGCTCGGGCCTCGATCGTAGAGGGCAGCTGAACGCGGAAGCCTGGCGTGGGAAGAAATAGACCTGCTGGTTTTATTATGCTCTGAAATAGCCCACACTCACAGCATATGGATTTGTGATTAGCATCTCTTTCCCATGAATGGATGACAAGCCCATAGAAAACCAAAGAGAGCAAAGTACAACCATATTTACAGAATTTACCACATAACAGCATATTGTGCATTCGGTGGGGTGTTTTGTGAAAGTAATTGAGGTCTGCAGTATCTCAATAGGATTATATCTGATGCCAAATGTGTTTTTTCTTAGTGCTGGTTTTCTTCGTTAATTGATTTTCATTTTCTTGATGTCTTGGAGCATAAACAAATGCCAGTGGGACCAAATTCAGGCCATTATTCTCCACATCTAAAAAGGAAAATGTCATCTGCAACATCTGATTTAAAAAAAAGGCTTCTAATGGGGAAGCGCAAGTCGATGGTAATGCAGCATCAAACATCTTTGAACAATAACAATGGTATGATTCTCTCAGTCCATACAGGTCCAAACAGAATCTGCTGACTTTTTTGTACACTAATTTTGGAGCTCTACAGAATGGATTTAAACCTGGTAAAATGTGTTTAATGGAGCTGAAAGTACTACAAACATGTTGGCAGCTGAAAGCGTTATCAAATTTGCCAAAATATCTAATAAATGAACAAAAAAGATCAGAGGGATATGAAGCTAGCCCTTATATACATAAGTCCACAACAAAATTGGCAGGTTAAATGGCTTTGTGTCAGCAACTACAAATTTCGCCTTCTACAAAAAAAAATAATATTAATTAACCGATGACCTTTGTTGACTATCACGAGCATTTTGCTGTGAATCAGTGTCCTGTTGTTGTTGTTTTTTTGGTTAGGAATCTTTTATCATTGAACTACTGTCGACCATATCATTGCAAATTTGGTTAAGAAAATGTAATTGGTTCTAAGAGAAAGCAGATTCAAATAAAATAATTGTCCTTATGAACTTATCCCAAACCGTAATGAAAATCAGTAAGCCATTCTCCCTCTCTCCCAAAAGTCCATGAGCCCTCAAGGCAGCTATTCTCAAGAACCATGTTTCAGACACAAAGCTGTAATCACTAACATATGCCATTACACTACAAGCAGAATTTCAAAATCAATGACTCATCAGACTGAGCTGAACATGGTTCTGCAGTGCCACCAAGTGAAATGTAGAGTAACAGTTAAATGGATCATGAAGAACTGCCACTGTACAAGACCAGAGGAAACAAAGTCTGGATCATCATATTAATAAAAGCTGTTTTATTATTTTATGATTACATATATTACAGTAGCTGTTTACAAGTTAGTTGTGTAAACGAAAAACATAAACTAGATAGATAGATAGATAGATAGATAGATAGATAGATAGATAGATAGATAGATAGATAGATAGATAGATAGATAGATAGATAGATAGATAGATAGATAGATAGATAGATAGATAGATAGATAGATAGATAGATAGATAGATAGATAGATAGATAGATAGATAGATAGATAGATAGATAGATAGATAGATAGATTTTGTTAGATATATTTTTTTTAGATATAGTTCTCAGAATTTTTGTTTGAGAATTATGTCACAAATGTGTTAAAAACCTTTATACCATAATAGGAAATGCAGTAAACTACAATACGCTTTGAAGGCCAACTTCATTCTGAGTCAGACATGGCACAGAATTGGTTCTGCCTCATGTTCACAGTGTAAATTACAGGACCAAACTTACAAGTGTTGTGCTATCTAAATGTTGTAAATGCAGCACCCTGCTGAACGTACCACAGCTAAATTACTTATCGACCTAGTGTCACATCATCCCAGCTGAGCATGTCACATCATCAGTGATGGTGTGCCCCAAGTTTTTATCCTCCTCAATCGCATGCTGGAGTTCATCCCAACTCCCAATCAATTAAGTTTGTCACTTTATCTGAGGATAGTAAATTTAGAGCACAGAAGATGAGATACTCATTCAACCTAAGAGAAACTTTCATTAAGCTTTTATTAGTCCCAAGAGGATGTGTCAGCTCTCAAGAAAAAAGAAAAAAAAAAGCCTGGAGTAGTGGAATTCACAAACAGCCAGCAACATTTCAAGGAGATTTGCCAATATACAGTGACCTCAAAAAATATATTAAAGTACACTGAAATGTCATTATATCATATAATGTCAATATACACTCACCGGCCACTTTATTAGGTACCCCATGCTAGTAACGGGTTGGACCCCCTTTTGCCTTCAGAACTGCCTCAATTCTTCGTGGCATAGATTTAACAAGGTGCTGGAAGCATTCCTCAGGGAGTTTGGTCCATATTGACATGATGGCATCACACAGTTGCCGCAGATTTGTCGGCTGCACATCCATGATGCGAATCTCCCGTTCCACCACATCCCAAAGATGCTCTATTGGGTTGAGATCTGGTGACTGTGGAGGCCATTTTAGTACAGTGAACTCATTGTCATGTTCAAGAAACCAATTTGAAATGATTAGAGCTTTGTGACATGGTGGAAGTAGCCATCAGAGGATGGGTACATGGTGGCCATAAAGGGATGGACATGGTCAGAAACAATGCTCAGGTAGGCCGTGGCATTTAAACGATGCCCAATTGGCACTAAGGGGCCTAAAGTGTGCCAGGAAAACATCCCCCACACCATTACACCACCACCACCAGCCTGCACAGTGGTAACAAGGCATGATGGTTCCATGTTCTAATTCTGTTTACGCCAAATTCTGACTCTAACATCTGAATGTCTCAACAGAAATCGAGACTCATCAGACCAGGCAACATTTTTCCAGTCTTCAACTGTTCAATTTTGGTGAGCTCTTGCAAATTGTAGCCTCTTTTTCCTATTTGTAGTGGAGATGAGTGGTACCCGGTGGAGTCTTCTGCTGTTGTAGCCCATCCGCCTCAAGGTTGTGCGTGTTGTGGCTTCACAAATGCTTTGCTGCATACCTCGGTTGTAACGAGTGGTTATTTCAGTCACTGTTGCCCTTCTATCAGCTCGAACCAGTCTGGCCATTCTCCTCTGACCTCTGGCATCAACAAGGCATTTCCGCCCACAGAACTGCCGCTCACTGGATGTTTTTTCTTTTTCGGACCATTCTCTGTAAACCCTAGAGATGGTTGTGCGTGAAAATCCCAGTAGATTAGCAGTTTCTGAAATACTCAGACCAGCCCTTCTGGCACCAACAATCATGCCACGTTCAAAGTCACTCAAATCACCTTTCTTCCCCATACTGATGCTCGGTTTGAACTGCAGGAGATTGTCTGACCATGTCTACATGCCTAAATGCACTGAGTTGCCGCCATGTGATTGGCTGCTTAGAAATTAAGTGTTAACGAGCAGTTGGACAGGTGTACCTAATAAAGTGGCCGGTGAGTGTATTGTACACTGCACACTGCAATGTGTATACTGCATTATATAACAAACCATGTGTCATGCATTTGACTAATTACTACTTGTTTTATACGTATTTCTTCGGTTTTATAAATCAATGTGGAGTTTAAACAATGCTCTCTCTCTCTCTCTCTCTCTCTCTCTCTCTCTCTCTCTCTCTCTCTCTCTCTCTATATATATATATATATATATATATATATATATATATATATATATATATCAAATGCATTGAAATTTTAAGAATTCATACATATTGCCAAATGCAAAAATCTAAATGTACATGGTTTTTTTTTGTGTGCCACATCATCATGTGGTGTCAGGCAAACAAATAAAATAAAATGCATAAATAAATAAAACACTGCACATGCACAAACATAAATACAAAATGTCTGTATTTGTCATGTTGTCTTTAGACTATAAGCCAATGTTTTCGGCAAAAGTGATATTGAATATAGCTTTTTGAGCACAGAGGTGTCAGTACAGATGCAGACGAGGAGATGCATTATGAATGACACTAGTGCCATCTAATGGAGATCTGCATCCACTGTATGGACAAGTTCACTCCGACAATTTAGGCTATAACCTATTCAGTGTTTTTAATCACACATTGTTTATTTTAGGTTTCAGATATTTAAATGAAGTAGGCTATATAAAAAATACATTTATAGTTTGTTTGATACAAATTCCATATACTGATGGAATCTGCAATAATAAGTTATAATCAGATACACATTGTGTAGGAAACTACAGTCTATTAAGTGTAGCCTACTCTATTCTTCTCCCAGTTCACCGGCCACTTACTTTTATGAATTTTGGAAGAAATTCCTGAATTTACGTGATGCAATTTTGACAGAAGCGATGGGTAGACTGGGTACAGTTGAGACACTTTTTGCGTTTAGATTTTTCACACAAAAATAGATGCTGAAAAGACGTGAATTTCCACATGATATGCCACATGACATTTCATGAGCTTGTAGACTAAGATATTATCAATCAATATTACTCATAAGTAGTTTATATTTTCCACAATTAGCTCATAAAAATAAGGTGCTTTTTGTCTCAACATTGTCTCAACTGTATCTATATGTGGTACAGTTGAGACAGTACCATGGTACAGTTGAGACACCCATTTTTAATGATGTAAAGGTAACTAATCGTTCATTAAAAATATAATAAATAAAGACAAATAAAAAAATAACAATTGGGCAACATGTTTGTTTATTCATCCATTCAAATTCATTAATGTTATTTGAATTAGCACTGGTTAAATTTTATAAAACAGAAACAATATATTTTATATATTCATTAATAATACACAGTTTAATTATCACAAATACCAATTTTTTATTTCATTTGCAGCTTATGCTGGCTAATTATGACATTTAACCTGTTATCAAAACACTGAACAACTAAACAGTGTGTTTCCTAATAGAACTCCATCGCGGGTACAGTTAAGACAGTGTGTCTCAACTGTACCCTGATGGCCACCTCGCGCATTTCTCTAGATTTTGCAATGACCATGTCTGAAACAATCCCATGAAATATGCCCGATTTTAGGGCACAGAATAACGTTTGTGATTATACCAGTTACGTTTAACAGTCACATAAGGATAATAAGCTATTCATTGTGGAGTGTGCATGGTGAAGTGAACGTCTTACCTTAAAAAAAAACTTTTGCCGATCTCTTCGGAGCGGAGATGCGTCCATTGATCAAATTTCCCACGATCAAAGAGGACACTAATACGCATGTGCACAGCAAAAATCACAACTTGTGCTGGCTGCGCATGCAAGTTATTTAAGGTGTCTCAACTGTACCTATGTCTCAACTGTACCCAGTCTACCCTACAATGAATTGAGGTGCAAACATTGCGTCGCCCGTCGCGCATTATAGATCAACGATAATTCAAGGTGTTTAAACGACAAAACACATGCACTTATACACATATTTGACAATCGGAATATAGGCTAGTTCAAATGTGTGAATATTTTGAATAAAATAAATAAAATAAAAATAAATCCGATAGGCCTAGGCTGCATGGAATTAAAACGTTCTAGCGTGAGTTTTTTAATTTTATAAAAACTCACGCTGGGGGGGTCAGCTAGACTAGTATGGAGGGATTGTTGGGTCAGATTGAAAACTAAAAGTCTAAAACTAAAAGTCTTAAACGAAAACCAAAAGTCTAAGTTTGAAACTAAAAGTCTAAGTCGAAAACTAAAAGTCCTAAGTCGAAAATGAATTTGGTATTTAGGATAGGGCATTTGGTATTTAGGATTGGGCATTTGGTATTTAGGATAGGGCATTTGGTATTTAGGATTGGGCATTTGGTATTTAGGATAGGGCATTTGGTATTTAGGATAGGGCATTTGGTATTTAGGATAGGGCATTTGGTATTTAGGATTGGGCATTTGGTCATTTAGCCATTTAGGATTTAGGATTGGGCATTTAGGGATTTAGGATTGGGCATTTAATCATTTAGCCATTTAGGATTGGGCATTTGAGGATTGAGGATTGAGGAGTGTATGCAAATAAGGAGGCGTGGCCCAAATACTGGAGGCTGGGTTTGAAATGGCTGGTGCAGATGCACCTTATGGACAGCAGAGGGCACTCCAGTGCTAAGGAGCACACTGTAATGAAACCAAAACAGAGCGAGTGAGCAGGTCTGGAGCGAGGACTGTACTTTATAATGTGATAACTTCAACTTAATGACAGCGTTGTATAGGGGTACTGGAACGGTACATGTATTCCTATTGAACCGAAACGGTAGCCTACGGGCGTCACGGTTCGGTGCACGAATTTACACGGAGAATACACGGTATAAAAATAAATAAAACTCTAAATAGCGATACATTTCGCTCTACTCGCGTTTGGTGTGAACGCAGCATAATAAACAGGCTGCGACGTCAAGGTTGCAATGTTGGAGTGTGTGTGTGCGCGCGAGAGAGAGAGAGAGTGGGAGGCGTGGGCGCGAACGAACTAGGTGTGTGTGTGTGTGTGAGAGAGAGAGAGAGAGAGAGAGAGAGAGAGAGAGAGAGAGAGAGAGAGAGAGAGAGAGAGAGAGAGAGAGAGAGAGAGAGAGAGTGTGTGTGTGTGTGCGTGTGATTTTGGTTGGGTGACAGTTGTAGGTTACAGTTTGACAAAATTTTAGAGTGTGACAAAAGCACAATGTTGTATTTTATTGCGAGTGTACACAAATATACACACTTTGCAGTTTGAACTTTGCAGCACACACTCCAACATTGCAACCTTGACGTCGCAGCCTGCGCTGCGTTCACACCAAACGCGAATAGAGCAAAATGTATCGCTATTTAGAGTTTTATTTATTTTTATACCGTGTATTCTCCGTGTAAATTCGTGCACCGAACCGTGACGCCCGTAGGCTACCGTTTCGGTTCAATAGGAATACATGTACCGTTCCAGTACCCCTATACAACGCTGTCATTAAGTTGAAGTTATCACATTATAAAGTACAGTCCTCGCTCCAGACCTGCTCACTCGCTCTGTTTTGGTTTCATTACAGTGTGCTCCTTAGCACTGGAGTGCCCTCTGCCGTCCATAAGGTGCATCTGCACCAGCCATTTCAAACCCAGCCTCCAGTATTTGGGCCACGCCTCCTTATTTGCATACACTCCTCAATCCTCAATCCTCAAATGCCCAATCCTAAATGGCTAAATGATTAAATGCCCAATCCTAAATCCCTAAATGCCCAATCCTAAATCCTAAATGGCTAAATGACCAAATGCCCAATCCTAAATACCAAATGCCCAATCCTAAATACCAAATTCATTTTCGACTTAGACTTTTAGTTTTCGACTTAGACTTTTAGTTTCAAACTTAGACTTTTGGTTTTCGTTTAAGACTTTTAGTTTTAGACTTTTAGTTTTCAATCTGACCCAACAATCCCGCCACTAGAATAAATTATAATGTCCCACACCGTCCTGCGCTAGTTCTGCCACATTTTGAAAACCACTGATCTAAGTCAAACTCTCTACTGCCATGATCAGCTTTAGACTTTTGTTTAGTTTATAACGTTTCTTTTTTTAAGATTTTTTATTTTTTCATAGGTGATTACCAGATGTCAATTTCCAAGGTCATGATGAAATAGGCCAGGCTACTAGGTTTTCACTACTCCACCAACAAATCATCACAAATCCAATTTTTACTTTTTTTACATGAACTTCAGACCAAGCCACATAAAAAAGTAACCAAATTGAGTTTTGATCTTCATAATTGTTACTAACTCACAACAACCTATAATTAGTAAAAGCTATAGTGCCATTTATTTTTCAGGCTGGTCCGGGCAAGCTAAGCATCCAACGGTAAACAAACAGGAGATTTTTATTTTGTATGTCTTTTTTATTTTTTATTTTTTTTATGTCACTGTACCTGCTTCGCCCGAAGATTCCGAAAATTGGAGAATTCTTCATCGACTATTTCCGACAGAATTCGCCCCTTATCGTAAAGTGTGTATTTGAATCGGTTGTGTTCGGGCATTTCCGGATTCACTATAACGGTTGGAATGTTCAAATCTTCGATGCTAGTTTTGCTACTTCTGGCCTGGAGTGGATATTGAGCTAAGAAAGCGACTGAAGAAGCAGCAAATAAACTAAGAAAAGGAGGTGAAGAGGAGCCTGGCTACGGAATGACGGTGTTGCAGGAACCTGTCCAGGTATTTGAATTAAATCTTAAAGCGCTCCGTTGCACTCCCAGTTGCGGAAGAAGACTTTTATCCAGCCCGAGAGACCGGATGATTGAGCGCTGCTACACCGCGGCTTCAGTTAGCGGCTAATGCTAAGGGCCTCTGTCCTTTACCTCACACAAAACCTGCACTTTAACATAACATGTATTGCTTTTATTTGTATTTACAATTGCCGTTTTTATAAATGCAGTGCTTGTCAACTCGGGGCAGGTTTTTTGTTCGTTAGTAGTTTGCAGGCAAGCTAATGTGTTGTTTTGCAGGTTAGCCAGCTGCCTGATTTATTGTTTTTTTTTATTTTATTATTGGGGTAGTGATGTTTCATTTTGACGCTTATGTGACAATATCTGCTGGGGTAAGGATAATTGTACATTGTAGATTTGCATGTTTACCGAGATTGCTAAAGAGAATATAGGAAAAGTAACATTAACCAGTGCATTTGAAGTGATTTGATGATTAGCAATTCTGGAGTTGGTTAGTTGTTGATATATGAGCTCATTAGAAATAAAAACTTAACAAGTGATTGCCTTTTAAATTTGTATTTTCATATTTATAAGTTATGCTGTTTTGATAGGCCGACATAAAGGTTGTGGGTTTAATAAGTCTTCGTCAGATATTAGTTAGCCAACGGTTCATCGAGTACAGCTCTTAAACCTGTGTAAGTTATGTCTGTCAGACATCAATTCAAATGCATATACAATGTGTGTACACATTGGCGGTCTCAAATCAGAATGAGCTGCCTACCTAGTCAGTATTTTGGATGCATCACATCTGTCAGTCAATAACAGCTGGCTTCCCTCCTTCTCTTCCAACCTTTGTGTATACTTTGTGAATCGTTCACCATATCCTGAAACTGTAATTAAGACATGATTTAATGACAGTAAATAATTTCATATACATTTGAAAATGTCTTCAATCAGTCTCATTGTTTGTGTAGGAGTTCATTTCATCTGCAGTTTTGATGATCAGTTGTATACTTGCTGCCAGGTGTTAATAAAATCATTAACCTTAATTCATCAAGTGCTATTGTTGACCATTTTTGTGATGCATCTTTCTTATTGCTAACTGTAAAAGGGATGAAGGTAACAGCAGCTCTGTTTTGATCCATAGGCTGCTGTATGGCATGCTCTGAACCACTACGCCTACCGAGATGCTGTATTCCTGGCAGAGAGGCTCTATGCTGAGGGTAATTGCACAAATCGTGCTCCGTACAGACAGACAACATCCTCCATTTCCCCTCATCTTTCAGAGCTGAGCCGAGGCATTGCATTAAAACAACTTTGTGTGACTCAAAATGGAAGCTGACATTTTTATTCATTTTACCCGACCCGCCAACATTAACTGTTTAAAATAGCTTACACTGCTTGCGTTATTTTTTATGTCCATCATATTAAATCCAGACTGATTATATCATTTTAGGACAAATCCTGTTCCCTTCTATCATTTGTGTTCTTCTGAATATTCTTTTCTTTTTGCCTGTCAGTCCATTCAGAAGAGGCACTTTTCCTGCTGGCCACATGCTACTACCGTTCAGGGAAAGCGTACAAGGCCTACCACCTCCTGAAAGGACACAGCTGCACCACGCCACAATGCAAATATCTCCTTGCCAAGTGCTGTGTGGAACTGAGCAAGTATGGATTATTCCCCAGCTAATCATAACTCATGATCATCATATCCCAGTGCCTATTTCTAATATCTCTGATATTCCTTACTAAATACTTAATACCTCACAATCATAGCAATATTCAAAAGCAACTGCTATATGCTACTATTATAATAATATTATGAGATAATAGCAGCAGGTCTCTGCGTTTATACTGCCCTTTGTTCTGTTTACTTTCACTTAAAAGGTTAGTTCACCCAAAAATGAAAATTGTCATTAATTACTCACCATCATGTCGTTCCAAACCTAAACCTATTTTTCTAAACAAATTAAGATCTTTTTAATGAAATCTGAGACCTTTCAGTACCTCAATTAAAAGTCTACGCAACTACCACTTTCAAGCCCCAGAAAGGTTGTAAAATATGAATCTCCAATGCGCGTTCACGCAACAACTTTTGCTCTTGCGTCAACATAACATGCATGAATCATGGTGCTCTAGTCTAGTGAACGTGTGTTGGAGATTAATATTTTGTAAATAAAGTGGTAAAAAAATTTTTTTTTTTGCACCAACAAAGCACACCACTGGAGAGTCCAGGGAACTACACTGCGACCAAAATGGTCGCATATGCGACCTTTTGAAATGCCATTGCGACCCTAATTTTTAATGGGTCGCAAATGTATCACCGTTTGATTATTTTTGTACCTACCTAATGTTTTAGGCAATATGCTATGATTTACTATGAGCATTTATTAAAACAGAAATGTGTATTTTAAGAATACGTTTTATAACGCGCTCTGAGCATTCAACACATCAAGTTGGCTTCGCGGATTCGCGCTTGTTTAACTGAGAGAACGAGCAGAGAGAGTGAAAGCCCCAGTCGCGCGCGCGCTCTCTCTCCCTCCCTCGCTCATAATAATGAATTGAGTTGACTGAATATCTTTGAGAATACACGATGGTAAAAGGTCGGAAGACCGAAGTTTTTTTTTTTCTGAACTACCACTGGTTGTGAATTGTGCTAAAATAACGTTGCCTCATCTTCTCTGAAAAGCTTTCCACACATTCAGATGGCATAAATCACTCTTTCAATAAACAAAACAAAAAATCTATCTGGTGATGAAATGTTTTCTGTGTTGAGACAAATCTTGTGCGATGTCCTAAACTGCCTGGATAATCCCACAACGTGTGCCGTGGTCCGTTAATGACACGTCCGATTCGCGAACTGACTCCTTTGAACCGATTCACTTTAATGAATGGTTAAAATAACAACTGATCTGTCCAACACTGAACTCAAGAGTCATTCTAGAATGATTCATTCTTTCCAAGTAGAGCTATTCAAGTCATCTGGTGAAATTGTTTTTATATCGCAATATATATCGCAGAAAAATCAAATATCGCAATGTCATTTTTTTTACCAATATCGTGCAGCCCTACTGTAAATTCTGTGGGCCTTCAATTGCAGGACTGTCCAAATTTGTAACTGCGTCAAAACAATTCAAACACGAATCATTGAAGCTTCACAATGACATATTATATTTATTTTACTTTTCCTTAAGAGTTCAGAAGTCTGCCCATCTGTGCCAACCATAGCATGGTGAAATCCAAAAGAAATTAATTTAGCACTTTATTGTGTAGGCTACTGTATTTTCTATTGCAGTAAATCTATCCCAACCATTTTTAAAGAAAACAAGAAGGCATGTGTTTTAAAAGATGGAGAGTAAAATAAAAAGCACATCTGTATGCAATACAGTTTCACTATTGGTCATTATTATCCAGAGCGGCTTACTATATAAATAATTTGTGCGACCAAATCATGTTTTGCGCTAGTAACTGAAAAAGTTAGTAGCGCAGGTGCCACCAGTGGAAAATGTTAGTGTAGTTCCCTGGAGTCATATGGAGTACTTTTTGATTTTCTTTACTACCTTTCTGGGGCTTGCAAGCGGTAGTTGCGTAGGCTGTCAGTGGAAGGACAGAAAGCTCCCAGATTTCATTTGATCTTCATTTGTGTTCTGAAGATGATGAAAGTCTTACGGGTTTGGAACGACACGGCGGTAAATAATGACAGCATTTAAATTTTTGGGTGAACTAACCCCTTCGAGCCCTATTTTATCGATCTAAGCACATGGTCTAAAATGTCTGTATCCACTTTTGCTAGTTTTTTTGACGGGAAAAATGGTCGGCGTGCCCAGCGCATTGTCTAAAAGGGTTGTCCCTATTCTCTTAATGAGTAATGGGTGTGTTTTGGGCGTAACATGTAACACAAATAGGAATGCGCCAACAATGCACCTGAACACACCTTGTTTTCAGACCAGCACGCCCATGGGCGCACAAATGGGTGCAAATGCATTTGCTAGTTAAACAACGTGGCGCAGGACGTGAAAATTATAACTGTGTCAGGCTGAAACTAGCAAAAAACACTTGTCGCGCCTGGTGCTGCATTGTGCTGGGTGTATGATAGGACCCTTCAAGACAAAGTGACCATGTATACATTTGTACCTAACATTTTGAGCAAAACATGCATTGGCTGTGAAAGTCTTGTAATCCTAAGAGTTTTAAGTACTACCAATTACTGTAGAATGGCTGGTATCTTTACTTTAGTAATGAAGTAGAAATACTTTTGACATCTCTACCTGAGGGCCATGTAATGAAATATAGGATGTTAATCATAAAAATGATTGGGATTGAAAGCTATAGATTTCATTAACGATGAATACTGTTTTGAATTGCAAGTTTTGAGTTATTTTTATTTTTCTGTCAGGTTGGCAGAGGGAGAACAGATCCTGACCGGAGGAGTCCTAAACAAACAGAAGAGCCAAGACGACATCATTACTGAGTTTGGAGACTCAGCCTGCTTCACTCTGGCACTGCTGGGGCAAATCTACTGGTATGCTGAGATTGTTTGTTTACTTACCTTGACCTACTGAAATCAGTGAACCTTAATGAAAATACAGAGATATCTTCTCTGCAGTTGTTCCTGGGAAAGAGACACTAGTAGTGAGTCTTTGTTGTTTAACTTGTGGGTACAGCAGGCTGGAACCAAAGCTCTTTATCTGTAATGGATTTAAAGACAGACAGGACTGTTTTGAGTATTTTGTTTTGCGCTCATGGAGATTTAGGGCTGCACAATTAATCGAAATGAATCTAAACTAAATAAAAAGGCTGTGATATTTTTTTAATTTTATTTTTTTCCTCGATTTTTATTTAAATAAATGTATGTTTGTGAAGAGCGGCTCTGCGATCAGTAGTAAATGTTGCTCCATCTATAAAAGCACTGCAAGTTTGAGTCACTTATAACGTGCAATCGTGCATTTGAAAAGCAACCAGCACCAAACATCTTCTCAAACTTGTAAACCTGTTGTCCAACAAAAGAACATTTAATAGCATGTTTTTACGTGCTTCATATCAGTCGAGTGTTTGAAATTTCATTTTGTGATCTAATGTGGCTTCTTATCACAGAATTAGGGAGACAATATATCATTTTATATTATTCTATACAGTGATAAAGGCTATGTTGATTTGTATTGCATTATAAATATACTTTATTATTATGAAAATACCAGAGAAGGCTTGAAGAATAGAAGAAAGCGTTTCTATCTTCTTTTTATTCATCTACAGTGATTTCCTGGAACGTCATTGTATTACTTCTGCGAGGCATATTTGGAGTTTCTGCACGAGGGCGCCCTTTGGCGTCCAGTAAACAAACGCCTAGTAATGCTCACTCCAAATTAATACTTCTCTAAAGAAATTTATATGATAATACATGTTTTTCTCCAGTGTACAGAAGCTTTTTTCCCCACAGTGGATTTATAAAAGGTCATATTTCATATTAAAAACATGGACTCGTTTTTGACTTAATGACTTAAAAACAAAAATAAGAAATGATTGTCACAGAATTTTTTTATTTTAATATTTTATAATAAATCCTTAGACCTTTCTAATGATTTATAGTCATAGGCTGCCTGCATGTTAACAGGTAACCCTGCATTTTTTCTGTAAAATAAATATATTATTATTTTCTTAATATTATATTATGTTTATTCTTAAATACTCTATTTTTCATTTTTAAAAATGTAAATGTTATTGCATTAGTAATATTTCTTATTTTGTTTAATATGTTTATTTAGCAATAATAATAATCATATTTATTATTATTAGTCATATTAATATATATATATAAGCAGAAGCACAACAAACCAGGTGTTCTTATACATACATATAATTTTCATTTGAAAAAAAAAAAATATTTTAAATCGCAATTCCCCCCCCGTGCAGCCCTATAGAGATTGCTTTAGTAGATTAAGCTTCTCTGTTTTCTCACATGAGAGATTCTTCTTATGTATTACATGAGATGTATATCCTCACAGCTTCTGCACTCTTTGTTAATGTGCTAATAACACAGACAACAATCACTTTGAAATGCACACAGCTAAATCTGTAATGTTTTAATTTTGTCTGCAATACACCTCTGTAGACGTCAACAAGTTTGCTGTGCTTCTCCGTGAGCATCTCACAGAAGCTGTGGTTCTCTACAGCTATACATGTGACATTTTCTTACAGCAAATAAATTATCCATTGTTATTTACATTGAATTAAAAAAAACCTGCTGTTTCCTTTGTCAAAGATTGTTATTGGATTGTAAAGTTTAGATTTTTGCTGACATTATCAGCCTATTGTGTATTTTGGCAGAAAACCAAAAATTGAAACATTGCAGTTTATGAATTGAAACATTTTCAGTGGCTAAAATGTTGGTGATCATGCACAAAACGAATACACCTTTCTTTGTCCCTGCAGCAAAACAGATCGAATAGCAAAAGGAGCTGAATGTTACCAAAAGAGCATGAGCGAGAACCCTTTCCTATGGTCTCCATTTGAGTCTCTATGTCAGATTGGTGAGTTTCTTTTCCGTTATTAATTAGGGTCATTATCCAACCTTATCCAAGCTACACAGTTACAGGACTCCATGAGGAGATGTTAGATAATGTGATTTTAAACTGTGCCCTCTGTGCTACAGGGGAACGACCGGATCCAGAGCAGATCTTCAGACTGACCTCCTTGCAGAATTTCAGTGGAGGCAGTGGAGGAGGCATCCCCCCTCCTCCCATCAGCCCTGCACACACACCTAGTAACAACATGGGGCACAGACAAGTCGACACCGTCCTAATGGAGACCCCACAAGATACTTTGGTATGTCCTTCCTCTGGTTTTCCATGCATTTTATGTTTCATAAAGACAGATTTGTTTATGCATTAAGAATATGTGAACTATGATTATCCTTTCATCATATCTTGGCATTGTCTTTCTTCCCTCTCTAAAGGAGCTAAACCGGCTCAATCTAGAATCTTCTAATTCAAAGTACTCCCTGAATACGGACTCCTCTGTGTCCTACATCGACTCCTCCGTCATCTCGCCAGACTCTGTTCCACTAGGCACCGGTGGCTCACTGTTATCCAAACAGGTGCAAAACAAACCCAAGAGCGGCCGCTGTTTGCTGGGGGGCACAGCCACACTCAGCCCCCTAACACCAAGGTAACGACAACTTTGAGAGACCCAAATTGAACATTAGGGCTGTTATGCATCACACTTAAACATGCATAAGACTTTTTTTTATGTAGTTCCAAGTACTTTTTTTCTTCATTGATTCCCATTATGAATGTGATAAATTGGCAGAACTTTGGTTATCTTATGATTTTATTCTAGTAATTGTTCTTTCTGTTTAAAACTGAAGTTTTGGAATTTTGCCTCTGGAGCCGAGCCCGGGAGACCCAACGTACCTGCAGAATTACGGTCACAGTGGAACTGGGATGGAACCACCTCCTCCGCCTGGCCCTCCAAAGAAGGTAATCTTCTTTGCTTATAGCAGCTTGCTGTTATAATATTCCCATGGGACTTTTTAAAGGGGCTTTGTCTTACATTTTTGAATGAATGCAGGGTTTTTTTTTGTTTTTTTTTTTTGACGTTTTATACCATTATCCAAGGTGTATTGCCCTGTAAGAGAGCCATTTAGTTTGTACATTTTTGTTATTTATTTGAATTGTTTTGCTGAATGACACATATTATGTCATTATTCCAAAAGAGTGTGAAAAATCCTTCTTTCTGTGTCTCATTTATAATACAGACTATCAAAAATAAACTCTTTAAAACATTATTTATGTATGGCTTTCAGGCTTTGTAAAAAATAAATGATCCCCTCCCCCATTTCAGGCCGTCAGTAGAATCAGCCAAGTGGGGACGAAGTCAGTGTTTGCACAGAGTGGCAACAGCAGAGAGGTCATTCCAAACCCTTTCAACCAAACTCAGACCACTGCCCCACAGACCAGGTACATGTCACTACACATTTATAGGCAAGTAATAGCTATGCTAATGGCTTCTGATGACATCTCTCTCTGGTTTGTAGTACTACACCGCAAGTGCTGAGCCCAACCATTGCTGCTCCCCCAAATGTGCAGCCACGGCGGAGCTCAAGACTCTTCACCAGTGCCAGCTCCACTGCCAAGGTACTGTCTTTTACGCATGCAAGTTTATGCATATACATTTGCAACAAAAAAAAAAGAGAGAAGGTTTTATTAACACCCTGTTAATGATGGAATTGAACAGGAGAACAGTAAGAAGCTGAAAATGAAGTTCCCCACCAAGATTCCTAACCGAAAGACCAAAACAAAAACGGGTAAGGGAGGAATCACCCCATCTAACCTGAATGAGAGCATTGAGATCCTGAAGCTGGATTCTTCCTTATCGGAGGGCAAAGGCAACATCGGCTCACCACAGTTCCAAGCTTTTAATCTACAAAAGGCTGCTGCAGGTATCTGAGAATGCTCGTCTTTTTAAGATGTATTTGAAGTAGTATAAACAAATCTATCTATTTATCTTTTTTTTATTACTATTGCAAATAATTTCATTTCTGCAAAACTGAAGCAGGTTCTTAATTTTTTTCCCTTTGTTTTATTCAGATGGGCTGATGACGCTGATGCGGGATATTGGGAGGGGCTATCTAGCTCTCTGCTCTTATAACTGCAGAGAGGCCATTAACATCTTAAGTCAGCTGCCTTCACACCACTACAACACAGGGTGGGTGCTGGGTCAGATCGGACGAGCCCACTTTGAACTGGCTGAATACATGCAGGTGAGTAAGGGCTGCTGAAATCAGATGACATACTTTATATCTGTGAAATTATCAGTGGTAAAAATTATTTATTTCTAGTTATTCTTACAGAAAAGGTAATCAAGACTGAATTTTTCGGTCTGTTTAATCAGGCGGAGAGGATTTTCTCAGAAGTCCGGCGTATCGAGAGCTATCGAGTGGAAGGCATGGAGATCTATTCCACAACACTCTGGCATTTACAGAAGGATGTGGCGCTTTCTGCCCTCTCTAAAGATCTCACTGACATGGACAAAAACTCACCAGAGGTAAGTTTCTCATTGCAATATTGCAAATGCACAGGTTTTGTTAGCAATGCTTTGTCATGGTTTACTTTTTCTTCTCTCTGTGTACAGCCCTGGTGTGTAGCCGGTAACTGTTTCAGCTTACAGCGGGAGCATGACATTGCCATTAAGTTCTTCACAAGGGCCATCCAGGTGGACCCCAGCTTTGCATATGCATACACACTATTAGGGCATGAACTAGTTCTCACAGAGGAGCTGGAGAAAGCCTTGGGCTGCTTCCGCAATGCTATACGCCTCAATAAACGTCACTACAATGCCTGGTATGATTCAGATTCTTCTCTTTGGCTTTGGAAACAAGAGACTACTTTTGTTGAAACCTGAAGTGCATAAAAGGAAATAGTTGAATCTCACCAATTCATTTTATGTTGTCTGCTACTTCAGGTACGGCTTGGGAATGATTTACTACAAGCAGGAGAAGTTTAACCTAGCTGAGATTCATTTCAAGAAGGCTTTGAGCATCAATCCTCAGAGCTCTGTTCTGCTCTGTCATATTGGAGTGGTGAGTAAATCTAATGTAGGGAAAATAGTGTCTGTCTAAAGTGATCCAGCCGTAATTTGTGGGCCACATGCTCTTATTTCTTAGGTAAACGACAGTGCAAGATTGTTACTTGGAATTTGGAATGTCAGACTAGCTCTATATGTACTTGTTGCATTGCTACATCTTTATATCCATTCTCATGTGCTCCAAATCAGGTTCAACATGCTTTGAAAAAATCAGACCATGCACTGGAGACCCTGAACAGAGCCATTAGCATCGACCCCAAGAACCCGCTATGCAAATTTCATAGGGCCTCTATTCTCTTTGCCAATGAAAAGTACAAGGTACTTCTCAACTTCTTACATCATTCGGCCAAGATGATATACATTTTTAAATGTTAAGTAACTAATTTATTCTTCACAGGCGGCTCTTCAGGAGCTTGAAGAGCTAAAGCAAATAGTGCCCAAAGAGTCCCTTGTTTACTTCTTAATAGGAAAGGTACACCTAAAGCTCAGCTACTTACTTGCATATATTTTACATCAGCTATATGCTGATATGATCATTTTAAAAACGTCCACTAAACAAATGTACATCATCTTTATAGGTCTATAAGAAGCTTGGCCAGACTCATCTGGCACTAATGAACTTCTCCTGGGCCATGGACTTAGACCCCAAAGGGGCCAATAATCAGATCAAAGAGGCCATAGATAAGCGATACCTCCCAGATGATGATGAACCTGTCACTCCTGATGACTATCCCTACTACTCAAGTAAGTATCCTACCCAGTGAGCCATTTAAGTGGTGCTGTGTGCTCTATCTAATGTTGTTGCTTGGTCTCAGCAGCGGAGGTGGAGGAGTCACAGGAGAGCAGTATGACGGATGCTGATGACACACAGCTCCACACCGCGGAGAGCGATGAGGTTCTGTAGCCCCTGGACACCACTCTGGACTTTGAAAAAAATGCCAATTTGGGGGCTACTCGAAGACTCCAGCTCTGAAAAAGGAGGAAGAAGAAATAAAGGAAAACAAACTGCTGCTAATAACAGTACCTCCTCATTTCTGTCATTTTTTTTTTTCCATCATTCGTTCTTGCCTTTTTCCACCCCCTCGTCATCATGCCTTAGAGGTCTCTCATCGGTCTGATCTTCTGGTCCTGTCTCATCCCTCATCGTCACTGGCATCGTCACCTTTATCGCAGACATGATCACTTGAAGAATTCAAGTTATGTCTGAGCTCAAATTGCCCTTATTTGCCAATGACTCCACTGTCTTCTCAACAAGTTAATTGTCAATTTAAGACTCAAAAAAGAGCCACAGACATTCATCGATGTTCCTGTCTTAATGCGTAGGCCTTTTATGTTATTTTATCAGCATTTACTCTGAATAAAGACCTGTGTAAGAGTTGGTAGTCCTTTGATTCCTCTCCCCTCCCTTTTTCTTCATGGAACGTAATTGCTGGGAGAAAAAAAAGCACTTTCTGCCCACATCCAAATAAAAAACGTGTTTGGCTTAAGAGATTCAATGTAAACTGCATATATTCTATCAGATTGCCATCTGTTTTGAAGAAAAATCTTTTGGAAAGTTAACCATAGAAAGTACTAGTTCTGGATGATGCATTTTTTTTCCCCACCAGATTTTTAAACTTCTGAGTGATACTCAAAAAGCACTTCTTATGTTTTATTTTATTTATTTATTTATTTTCAGAACATTTTGCCACTCTCACACTCATCTGTTTTACTCTAGCAGTTATGAACCCTCAAAACATCTGCATCCATATTTTTGCCTAGCTGCAAGACATGAAGAATTGTTGATTAAACGATAAGCGTATGGGTGTGGTGGTTTCCTTGGCACACATTAGACTTACTCTGTGTTTAGGAACCCATACCACAATGTCCAAATTTACAACACTATTGTATGGCACAGTGACCAGTGGTCAGACTACTTGAGACAATTTTCTGAAATGTTGGTGCTGTTGAGGATAATACTGATGAACATAGAAAATGTGCACAAAGTATCTTTCATGGATTTTATTTTACCAGAACATGTTTATTATTATAAAATGTTTTTGATCTCTGCTAAATGCTTCTTATTGTACATTTTAAGGAATTAAAAGGTAATAGAATAAACGACTTTGACTGAAAGTCCTGATGTGTTCATTGAAGAAAAATACGAAACCTGTACACTAATCTAAACTTGGCTTTTTCTTAAACACTGTTCAAAAGTGCATAGGCTCGTAAAATTACCATTGGTTTTCATCAAAATGCCATGATTCCACTCGAATGCCTACAGTTACTTATACTGCTGTAAAAAACAATTGAAATGTGATGTTCCTTCACTGTACAATGTAACAAGGTTTCGGCATTTTTAACTTAATTATAAATGTCTAATAATAATGTATTTCCATAGATATGCGCTCACATTTATAAAATAGCTTGCGACAGTTGCGAGAATGACAACAACAGACAAAGATACTGCGATATTAAGCTATATAAAAGGCCTGAGGTATGTTCAAACGTGACGGTGTGTTGGGTACTTGTATATTTAATACACAATAAATTCAAACAAATAAACAAAAATCAACTCTTTTGCAAAGTCACATATTTTTTTACTTTCACTCGTAAGCCCATCTCTCACTAAAAACACATAAACCAGCCAATCAGCGGACGGCTTTCCACCCACTGACCAATCATAGGTTGAAATGAGGCGGTACTTCCGGCTCAAGTCTGGTTGATCTGTGCAGGTAAGTGAACGTGAATTCTGTACTCTGTCATGTAAAATATACTTATTTTGCTGTTTTAGTATGGGAAAAAATACTGTTTTCAACGTAAAATGTTGTATAAGGTCTAAATGAAAACGCTGTTTCATTTTTCATCTCATTCAGGAGCGGTAGACATAATGACAAAGTAATTTCATCCCGGAGATTGCAGTCAACAGGCCAAAAATTGTTTGGGTTCAAAAAAATCTCTCAGTCCATCAGAATTAACCTCCAAATAAAATCAAACCAACTATACAATTGTATTTTTCCTGTAGTTGCAAGCGAGAATGTCAGCTAAAATTGTACCCTTTGAATTCGTCTTCAAGATGTGAGTGGTGATGAAGGAAAGGCTGTAATACAGCAGAGACTGTCAGCTGATGATGTTAGCATGCTAAACCTACTGTGAACGGGCATGAGTAAACGAAATTAATACTGAACTTAATTTATTTTTTTAATCTAATTTAATTGCAGTAAATCTGCCATTCTTATTAATATTTTTATTATACTCTACACGTTTTATTTATTATATTGGTATTGATTGTACGTTATAGTTGTGTTTCAAAACCTAGTGAGCTGCCTACTAAATCAGCATATTGAACGCACGTATTATGGCAGCTTACGTGCTTTTGAAACACATTCCGAAACTCCATCATCTGGCTTCAGATGCCGTTTCTAATGCGCTGTTTGTTTTGTATTTTACTTTGTTAGTCTTGTTTTTATTTTATTTTTTTTATCTTATTTTGTTTACATTCCACTGATCTGACTGAACTAACTTTATGAAATAAGTTCTCTCCTGTTATTGTCTCCCAAAGATCTGACTGTGATAAGTGAAAGACATGATGCATTTGCAGCTTTATATTATGTAATGAATATGTAGGTGTAATATTTTAAAACTTTTAAAATATAAAGTTTAAAATTGTGCAATTTAGATTAAATATTATTTTAAAAAATACAATTAAAATCATGTATGTTATTGTTAGAAATATGGGCTATTAAAATGATAAATGTATATGCTAACAATCTTTTTTGTTTGTTTGTTTTCCAGACTGCAGGTTGGATCGCTGTCTGTTTGTTTTTGAGTTTACAAGTTACATTTGGATTAATAATGGAGGTTCCAGTAGACCATAGACTGAAACCAGTCATATCTAAGGTCTGACACTCTTAAGTTATTTTCATGCTTATTTACATTTATTTGTAATATATTATGGGGATGTGTAGTATCTCTGTAGTATGTATACTGTACGTTGTTAGAATTATCAAAAAAGGGTCAGCTAAATAACCAGTACCACAGAAAAGAAGTAAAAAAAAAAATAGTATTCCCATTTTAAACAGTAGATGGTGCTGTCTTTTTATTTATGAGGGCCCCTGTAAACGGGAAGCTCTAAACCCTCCTTATGGTTGCATAATTTCTAACCTCTTATGATAAAAGCCCATTATTGCCACATAGTGTTAAGCGTATTTTGATTTATATTCACTTTGTTGTTCATTTTTGTCTTTCTGTTTGCAACTACAACTACTAATACAAATCTTGTATTTAAGTTCACACGCAGGGGTCTTGTATAACATTTATCTTATTCTATAGTGGTTATTTGGTCATATTCCACTTCACTTAGTATTATTTTCTTGAACACTTCATACCCCCTTGGTCACTTTAGAGCACTTCAGATGCCCTTGAGTTCCCTCTACTGGTACATTTGTTTTAGAACTTCTTTCTAGAAATGTGCAACAACAGGCAGGGCTCTAGGCACTACTTCCTGTGCTGTTTTCATCCATATTTTATAGTATGTTATTATGTTTAAACTTAAACATTTGAATTATGGTAAAAATTGATTCTTGCTGTTTTCGACCAATTATGCGTCTGCTTGAATAAGATTTATTTGGTGATGATGTAGTTAAATGTACGTCTAAATTTGGCGCCCCCTAATGTCAAGACGCATGATGTCAGGAAGCTTGGCGCCTCTAGCGACCAGTCAGAGTAGCGCGTCTCTCTCCCGCCACTGCGCCGCTCCGCTTCTTTCTGTTTGTCAGACTCGCAATCCGAGGGAGAGGAGCGAGCCGCCATTTTCCGAGCTCGTTGCTTCCCCCTCGAACGACAACAATAAAAAAACGGACGAAAACGGGGTTTTAACAGCCGAAATCTTAAACGAAGACCTTTAGGAGAAGGAGAGAAGGGATTGCGCTCAAAGAACGACCGGAAAAGGGATACATTTCTCTGTTTTTACGTGGCTTTTGTCGGGGGCGATTGAAAAACAGCCGACTGGGCTCCTATAGCTCGACTGCCCCCGTTTCTTTCGCCCATTTCGTGATTCCTAAACGCAGCCTGGAGGAGTGGGAGGAGGAAGAGGAGGGGGGTTACCGAACACCGGAGCGCGCGAGAGGCCGGGGATTTTTCCACCTGAACGTGCAACAGTGGAATCTGCATCTGGATAATTGCTTCTGCCTGTCAATTATTACTACTATATTTTTTTTAAGCGTGGGGATTTATTACATCAATTTCCCCCGGAATCGGCTCCTCATCACGTGGTAGGTTCCTCCTTTTCTCTTTGTTAGTTTATAACTCGGTAACGTGAGGCAACTTCAGACATTTTTAACGCAATTATGCACTAAATCGACGTGCGGTGAAATAGTGCATGTCGAGGGCGCGTTAACTCTATAAATGCGGCTCAGATCGGACGCCTTTTGCTCTCGGTAGTTATTTTCCACGGTTTGTTCTGGTTAAACTCATAAAGTAGGCGGCGTTGAAAGTCAGACCATCAAGGTTGCAAAATCAGCCCGACTAGCACAGACATAATAATACGTGTCAACTTTACGAAAGCACGTAGTTGGTAATCACACATGAGACGAGTTCGTTCACTCAGAGGCTTTTGCATTGAGTAGGTTAAACCCATGCAATATGCGCGTTTGCGATCATGGGTTGGGTGCGCAGTATATGTCTGTCTGCTGCATCTAGATCAGTAGGGTTTCGCCTGTGCTGTGCGAATCCTGTGCATTGCATTAAGATCTGTTATTGGATGTTGTCTCAGGCCTGTGCATCACATGGATTTCCAGTAATACAGATTAATTAGACAGTCAACGCGTACTGTCCCTTTAAGACTCACAAACAAATTGAGTTCTTTTTTTTATTATTTTCTAATATCTTTTAAAGAAAACAAATAACACATACATTTGATTTCCGGGGTCTGTTCAGTACTGAATATACGCATGTATGTGTAAAAATGATGCAATCGTACGGTAAACAGTTACAACTTTTGCATTGAGACTGGAC
The DNA here is from genome assembly GCF_029890125.1 of Rhinichthys klamathensis goyatoka. NCBI lineage: Eukaryota > Metazoa > Chordata > Actinopteri > Cypriniformes > Leuciscidae > Rhinichthys > Rhinichthys klamathensis. Next base: position 212,599 of record NW_026606902.1, read on the forward strand.
ACGGGGAGTTTTCCATAACTAGCTGTATTACATAATATTTGGTTGTTTTTCCCCCTTCCCCCTTTGGTTTGCCCTCGCCCCGCTGAACCGGACTGACGTCGCGAGAGAATTTTTTGTAGAATCTTCTCTCTCCTCGCGCCGCACAACCATCGGCTGCGTCTCGAAACGTAAGCGAAATGATGTCCAAAAATGCTGTTTTGGTAGGCAACACGCCAGCTTTCGAAACGCAGCCAGCGATTCTTTATGGCCTTCAGCTCGCCCTAGCCCCTATTTTCCGTATAATTCGGGGGTTTATTTATATTTAGCTCAGTATTTTGCCTGGTTGTGGACAGCAGATGGCTTTAGGTGTAACAGAACATTAACCTGCTCAACCTGTGGTTAGTTTAACGCGCTGTACTTTTCCATTATATAATGTGTTACGTTGCATATTTTTCGCAGCACACCATTGATATCAGGTCTCAAATATAACAGGTTCCGCATGTGTACGTGATGTTTATGGTTTGAAGAGACATTCGTGATGTATTGTCCCTCATTAATGACGTCTTTTCATTGTTATGCCTTTTGTACCTTAACATGTTTAGCCCTTTTTTTAAGACATTCAGATACATTATATATTGTCTGTCCCACAAGACATTGACTGTAATTTATTAAATGGTGGCCTGCTTGTCGTTCTGAAACCTTGTTGTTCCTAGATGGGGTTAAAACATGGTTGAAACAAAGACTTTCCTAGACCCAAACCTCCCCCCTCGTCTGATAGATGGATACATACTGTATTGATCCTTAATGGTAAATGCCATGTCTCTCTCTTGTGCTGTTTGTGCCGTTTGCTCTCTTATTTCCTGGTTTTGAGGTCTTTTTGTGTTCTGTACTGGAAAAGTGTGGACCCCCCCCCCCCTCTCCAAACTAGCTCTATATTACATTGACTGCACAGCAAATGTATTGAATTGTTAATGTCTGTCTGTGGGATATTTTAAGAGTCTCCAGGGGTCGACATATGATTATGAGCTGTTGTGTACTTTTCGTTCCATCCAGATTTATCATTGTCCTACGTCCCCTCCTTACAGGAAGAGCTGTTACGTAACACATCAATACCATTGACTAAGTGCTTTAATTTTTTTCAAGGCGGTGCAGTCATTTGGAAATCTCATCAACACTTTTTTTCCTTTGCTTCGTGTTTTTGGTGCATAAATAAGTACTAAATATGCTTTAGGTAGCCTAAATTGTTTGACCTTAAAGTCATTTAGACACCGTAGTGTTTTTTAAGGTATTCATAAAAATCCAAAAATTTGTCTATTTCTTTCTAGACATACTTGATATACCTTTTGTGTGGGCGCCACATTTCTCAGCTGTTGAGCTGCATGAAATTATTTTTGTCTCCCACACTGATGAAGGCTGTCCAAGTGAATTTAAAGAGAATTGAATTATTGCTTTATGGCATTTAAATCAATCTTCCTGTAATCCTTTTATGATCCATTTGAGTATTGATACCCTTGCAAGTCTGTGCAAGTCACAGTCAATGTCAGTTTGAAGTACAAGTCTGCGTCACAAAAAGTACCTGTTTTTGTCTGACTCAAAAACCCCAAGGCCTGGCTTTATTTTAAACTTAAAAGGCTTAGCTTCTAACTTGTATCTGTTAAGTGTAATTTGAACTCCGTTCTCCTTGGCAGGGCATTAGATTGGCAGGACTTTGGGAGGTTAAAAATTAAAAGTGCAAGCTACTTGCAAACAGTGTCTGGAAACATCAAGGTTGTTCTTCTCTCTGGAAAGTTCAAGGCCGGGACTGAAGACATCCACCGGGCCATTTGGCTGGGAGCAGAGAGAGGAGTCAGTCAGATTGTGAGACGGGACCACCTGTTTAATGTGTTTGGGAAAAAGAACCTGACACGGTGGCCTGTATCCAGAGAAAACCTTTGTAGTTTTAGTCCAATTAACATGAATTCTCTGTTACAAGGGCAAGTGTGTCTGTTTTACAAACAACAGCACTTTTTTGTGTGCAAAGCTATTCACTCTTAAGTCTTTTTAAATTAAACACTTTTTTTTTATTTCAGTCTTAAAGGGCTTCTGTAAGTAAATTCCCCCTACTGGGAATACTTGAACCATATGGAAGAAATCAAAGCTTTCCAGACTCCATGAGAATGCCGAGTTGACCTTCTGCCTCTGAAGTCGAAATTTCCTCCTTTTTTGTAGATTGATCTTCTGAAGAGAATGATAAACCACCACTGTTTATTAAACGAGCTGTGACAGTTGTTGAAAGTTGTTAGCTAAGGTTAGGCCAAACCTAGAGTTTAAAGTTCATTTACCTCCCACAAGGGTAGTTGTCATGAAAAACTTTAGGGAAATTGACATGTCCAAGTGGTGTGACATGCTCTAAAGCAGGAGTCCCCAACCCGTCGATCGTGATCGACAAGTCGATCTTGGAAGCATTTTAAGTCGATCGCGAAGAGTTTTCAAAATCAGAGAAAAAACACCAATATTTGTATTCATTATTATTTATTACTTAAAAATGCACCATGTGTGAGCCTACTGTGTGTAGTAAATGGTGTCTAGGGGATCCAGAGGCGCGCGCGCCGTTACAATGACGTCATTTTTGGCTCATGCGGACGCGTCGAGTATAAACAAGGCTTCACGCTTTAACCAGCTCAGCCACTTCACACTACGCTCACATCAAGCTCTTCAAGCTAACGATACGCAAGCTAACGAAACGATGGCACAACGGTGAGGGAGTAGGCTATTGCTAGTTTGAAATCTGCAGGGGTTTTCCTGCATAGACAATTATGAGGCGGTCGCCTCCGTCAAATTTATAGTTAAGAAACAATATAACGTTATAGACGACCAGAGTGCTGTTTTCCTGAATGCAAGCACGATTGAAACCAAGATATTGATTTCATAACAGTTCAATAAACAAATAGCCTAGTTAAAATTAAGTTACTTACATTTTTAGACGCAATTACTGTTTTTGTTCTGTTTCAGCAGCGAAAATAGTTCCAAACAACAGAACCAGCGCATCTCACAGCAACACTCATCCATTATTCATCACTGAATGATTCAGCGTTTTGACCTAATCGCTCGAGTCAAAGATTCAATTAACGTTACCCATTATTAAACCGCCTCATTCTGAATCAATCAGCCGTTTGAACGAATCGTTTGAATGAATGACTCAATGACTCGCTCATTAAGACGGCCGCCTGCCACTTCTACTGGCGGTTTAGTTTCAAAGTATCATTCTTTTCAACATTCCTTATTTGTATATTCAAAAAATATTCAAAACAATCTCATAATCTCATTTAATACAGTTATAATTTTTCAATGTAAATTATTTAATTTGATTGGTAACAGCCTTGTCTTATTATTTTAATTGAATGTAGCCTATTGATAAAATGTAAGAATTTGAAATGAAATTTAGAGCATACCAGTACATTTAATAAAATTAGGGGGAAAATGCCCTTTATAAAGGTACAAAAAATTATTCCGATAAGAGTGTTTTCAAAAATGAAACATTGACAATTTAAGTTTAAAGGTAGTAGGCTAGAGCTGTCGCGATAGTCAATATATCGACTTATCGCACGATATATGGAAATGACCGCGATCATTTTTGGTGCGGCGATATATTGCAACTGATAATTTGTTTTATTATTAAAAATAATAATTAGATTTATTTTTACATTACAATGAATGTCACCAACATTTTAGTTGATCGCGCTGCCTCTGTCATCTTGTCTGCACTCTGAGTCGGAGGCGGGGCTCAGGCAGCGTGTCCACACACACACACACACACACACAGAGAGAGAGAGACCGTCAGGTAAAGAGAAGGCGTGAACCAAGTGTTCTGTTTCGTGACATCTACAGCGAGCCAGTTAGGAATAACGAGTCCAACATGGAATTGAGCCATGTGAGTGATTCTATTCAGAGTGAACACGGTGAAAGATATGAATAAAAATGATGTTTATTCAGCCAGCTCACATACCTGTATTTACTTCCTTTTTTCGGTCGAAGTCCACAGTAGTCAATTGTCCAGTTTGCGGGCGCGATCATTAGTTATCTTGGTTACCAATGATCGCGCGCGCGAACTCGACAATCGACTACTGTGGACTTCGACCGAAAACAGGAAGTAAATACAGGTAGGCTATGTGAGCTGGCTGGATAAACATCATTTTTATTCATATCTTTCACATCTTTATTCATATCTTTCACTGTGTTCACTCTGAATAAAATCACTCACATGGCTGTTCACTTAAAATGACACATCAAGGATGTTAACAGGTTTAAAACTAGCCCCGTTTAAGTCAACAATGTGCAAATTTTAAAAAGAGGATAACACGGTGTAGGCAACACCGATTTTTGTCGTTGTTCTCTGTACTGACAGCACTCCAAATTTACCAAGAAAATGAGCTCAATGTTAAAATTCTTTTCAGGAAAAGTTCTCCTTTAAGCCCCACAACGTAAACATGTTGGTGTTCCTTTCTCGGAATCTGCCTAACAATTAAAAAACTAATCTGACAGCAGAAATGTCCTGTTGATGCATCTGTGCCTTTGTGTGAGACACTTTAAAAGTTTAAATTGACATATTACTTTGTTTTGATCTAGTTCTTTATACCTTGCACTTTTTTTGTTAACGAAATTGTATTTATTTACTTGTTTTATTTATTTGTGATATATATTTTTTTCACATTTCACAATGTCTAAATATTGAATAGAATAAGAATAAAATGTTCTTTGAAACAGTGTACTTGCATTATTATGCTATTATATTGTCATTATGTAATCAGTGGCATAAAATGGTCTGAAAATTACAATAATATCGTTTATCGCAATTAATTTTGGTGCAATATATCGCACAACAAAAAGTAGATATCGTGACAGCTCTATAGTAGGCTAAATAAAGCCTCTGTTTAGGCTATAAAGGAAATGTAATTTTGACAAAAGAAGAACTTTTAATTTAAATAAATGTTAATTTTAAATCAGCCTACTTCAGTGTGATATGTTACCATATTATCATGCTTAATTGAATAATTGTAATGTGATGATCAGATGCAGATATCTAAATCAAAGAATATGGGTGGTTGGCGGGTGGATTATTTTTTATTTTTAACAACAGATTCGAGTGACTCAAAGTGCACCAGATTAACGAATTTATCTTTTAAAATGTACAAATTTTTCTCCCGGGGGGGCATGTCCCCGGACCCCCCTAGTGTTACGATTTTACCACCTCCGCCTCATTTTGAGACAGGAAAAACCCTTTATTGGCTATTGTTAAAAGGAGATCTGTGTTTTATGTTGTTGGAAACGGGAAAGAGAATCAGTCCTGTACATGACTGTTTTAGGCCTGTAATTGATTGATTATTGAGGTAAGGAATAGTAGTAGGTCTGTAATTTGTGTGAAAATATTTTTGAAGAATTGAAGGATGACTGTTGTCATAATATTTTGTATGCTAGTTGCACTTACCATTTTGATTTGAAATAGCCTATGTTTTAAAAGGGAAAATGAAACAGTACATTATTGGCTTAGGCCTGTAATTGACTGATTATTGTGTTTATATATGAGTAATAAGCCTGTGGATATATACTTAACAATGTTATATTACTGTTGAAAATGTTGAATTATAGTTGACAGTTTGTATAGTTATATATACTATTTGTATAGTTAAATAAATATTTTCCTAGTGACTAACAGGCAACAAAGAATGTCAAAGTAGAACTACATTGTGGCCTTGTTTTTTCATAATTTTCTGCAAGTGGTAGATCTTGGTTTACATTTGGACTTGGGATGTGATCTTAGGCTTGAAAAGGTTGGTGACCACTGATCTAAAGCTATTTTAAACAGCATTTTGCTTATTTTATAGTTATTAAATTTGTAACTTTTATGAATTCATATTCATGTTATATGGAATGTTTGAACTTTTACGACTTGGATATCACACCACAGGACAAATACTGCATTTTCCAGACTGATCTCATGAAATGGCGTATGTATGACACGCCAATTCGTATTTCCATTTTTGGCGTGCTATCAACACGCATAATCGCTTTTCAGCGTGTTTATCAACGCCTTGATTTAACGTTACATTACTGTATATATAAATATATGACCTACCCCAACCCCGTCCCTAAACCTACCCGTCACTGGGGTTAATACCATTTATGAGTGTTCCCCTACCATCCTAGGAAAAAAAATATTGCTCCACAGATGTAAATATACATTTTGCTTCGTTTCGCTCGGACATTTAACGGCGTACACATACACGCGGAATCACTCGGACATTTAACGGCGTACACATACACGCAAAAGATGACGGTTAATTTCAGCGTGGACACACACGCGGATAGCTCAAAATGCGTATAGATAACAAGCCACTTATCTTGAAAGTGGCGTGTATGTTTACGCAAAGTCATGATGTCATGTTGCCATTTTCCCATTATAAATTCATATCAATTTTAACCTAAGATTCTCATGTGTATTTTAAAATAGTTCAAGGACATGTGATGCGTCAACTTTCCACAAATAAAGGCCTTTTCATAAAGGCTTTCTCTCTCACACACACCTACATTTACACACTCAAAAGATAAGCTCACATTCACACACTTCCTCCTCAGGCCAGACAGTGTGAGAACCATGATCTGGACGTATTACAACCGCTTGAAATCAGTTTTGTTTAATTGATGTATTGATTATGAGTAGAGGTTGTATTTTAATCAGTAAAATGTGATCAGTCAATACCTACATTTTAATAATTTTGTGATGGATTTTTAAAAATGTAGTTATGTATAGATACTAGATTGATATAATCTTTAGATGCTCTGTAAGAGTAGTTGCCCAAAAAAGTACAAATTGTTACAGGATTTTTCTTGTGTAAGAATCTTGTTTTCTCATAAGTCAGCACTGTGTGTGGCATAGGTTACACAAAAACATGACTGTTCTGAGGTCTGTGTTGGTAGTGCTGTTGTGGCTTTAGGTAATAGTAATTACTCAACTGCATTGTGCTCAATATCCCCAGAGAAAATAAGAGTTGCTAGCTAGCGATGACATGCTCAACCTGTCTAAGAATAGTCGTCTTTGGTCTGTAAATAAGTGTCCAAACTTCAAATTTTGTGACTCTTTGAGAGGACCCAGGGAACTACTACTTTCTCTCCACCACTCAGGAGTCATTGAAATAGCCTACATGTTTTTGACCTTCACACATTTCAGGGAGTGAGAGAAGGAGGTTGTCACAGTCCACTGAAGGGGGTGGATTGGAATCCACTGCTGCTTCAATGTATATGTAATGAGTGATTATAATCAATATTTTTCCTTCTAAATATCAATGAGTTGAATGACTTCTCTGGAGATTTTACTTTGTTATATAAGTTTTATCACCAGTGTGATTACTGAAATGTTCTTTTCACGTATTCTCTAATGTCTGTGTTTGATATCTGAATGCAGTAACAGTGCTTGCTCATTTAGCCCGGCTTCCAGAAATGAAATATGGAAATATGTTTTGTTTTGTTAAGAAAAGTCTTGAACGTGTCATCATCATATCTGGTTCTGGGTCTTTGACTGTAAAACCCCTTACACCGCAAAGCAGATCGTTTGAAAACTTCCCTTGTTGATAGGTTGTTGTTTGAGGGCCCAGATTAGAGCCACACAGATTAAAAATGCAAAAAAAAGTCAATTTATTCCAACATTTTTTATGTTTTATTGAAAGAGGCTAAATTAAGGGACAACATATTAGGGATGCATCGATCCGATACTGCCATTTTTGCCGGATCGGGTATCGGTCAGACGAGGCCGATCCAAATCCGATATTGTGCATATTATTCTGTGTTATTGTTAAGCCCCACAAAAGGCACAAAAACATTATAAAGCACCATAAAGTTTTCGTGCACTATCTTCTAAGTGTTCTGAAGCCATTATATAGTATAATGTGAGATATAAATTAATATTTAAAGTCATTAAATTCAAGATCACGTAAACTTTTTCCCTCCGCTGCGGCTGTCAGTCATTCTCCATTCAGCATCAAACAGCGCGTCGCGTTCGGGTACAAGAGTCAACACGATGAAACTCTCCAAGATGATTCAATGCTACTATTATTATACTTGATCTGTAGATAAAAGGTCTATGGTTTCGCATAAAACAACTTTATATTGCAGGACTTTATTGCTGTAACTAAATCATGTTACTTTCTACCGGGCGTCTGTTAGATCGCAACACTAGAGTAGAGTCAGAGCACTATATAGTTCTTCACGCGCACAGTAACTGAAATGTAAAACTATTAAAAGAAAAGGCTCAATAAACTATTGCATAGATAGATACTGTGTATAATACACTACGCATCGATGTCTTTCCTTTGTGCTTTGAACTTTTCAATGCGGACTCGACGCCCTGTGACTCCGTGTTGCTTCAAGCACATCATTCTGCGCTCGGGATGCGCATAAGCGCTGTGTGCCGCACTGTATTGGAGTCTTTCATAATCATATCATACTACTTTTGCGCAATGAAAGATTATTAATAGCCTTTCTTGTTCTGTCCTATCTATCATATGTTGCTGCCTCATTAAACAGCAGTGCTATACATTTAAAACATGTCTCAATTTTATAGTAGCCTATATAGGCTATATATAATAATTTATCTTTTTGATTTTTGTTATCTTGTTTTTCATGAATGTATTTGACAACAATACAAAGAGCAATTTGTAACGTTTGACTAGATTTAGTGTTACACTTATTGTCTTATTTGTTCCCCTAATTTTTTTTTCACTAAATGTTCAGATTTTATACAATTATTGTGCACTCGTGATTTTTCTAGACTAAATTTTACTGCTGAATTATCCACTAATCTAGTTTATAATAGCATTTTTGTCACAGATTATGATCATATATTTTTTGGATTTGTTGTTTTTCTTTAAAATTAAGTTGTCTGTATTAAGTAGATTGTGTGTTGAACTTATAATCACTCTTTTGTGTGTTAAACATAGAGTTATAGAAATTTTACTTGATATAAAAAAAAACTGCACTGGTATCGGATTGGTATCGGTATCGGCCAATACTCAGAATTTTGGTATCGGATCGGATCGGTTTTGAAAAAGCGGTATCGTTGCATCCCTACAACATATATATGTAGGGTTCTATTTTGTGTATTCTTCTTTGGCACGTCAACCCTCTACAATGCAAGTAAATCACTCCCATATGCAACAATTTTCATGCTAGGCGACTAAATGTCTTTCATTAGTATAAGTAGCCTAGGCCTATATCACATAGTATAAGTTAAGCACATAGGCTATATATTTTCACTCATCTTGAACACTCGGAGCGCTTGAGTTTCGCTCTCCGTCTTTAAAATGCGCTATTACAATTCATCTCAATGGATGCGGAGCGTATTTGACGCACTGTAAACTGTAGTGTGAAGGTGCCTGACTAACCGTCGTTTAGCTGAGAGCCCTCTGTTTCTCTCACAAGCAAAGAGAGAGAGAGAAAGCGAGAATTGACGGTCTACGTGTAAATTATGTTCTTGGTTGTATTTTCCTGTCAAAACAGTTCATTTGGAATTATTCCGTTTTTAAGAACAAGCAGTAGCCTCTGCTGGTTTAATCAGTAGTGGGCGGAATTGATAACGCGTAAAAACGTAAACGTGAGATTAGTTCTGGGCGGTATATCGAGTGTGTTCGATATATTTTTTTAGAAACCATATGGAATGAGGCAATTCCGATTAGTGCTGCACGATTAATCATATCCAGGGTCCGAAATGAACTTTTTGGCTCACCTGCCACGGGGACTGGTAGATGAAAAAATTCACCAGCAAAGCATATTTTTTACCGGCCAAAATAATAAACAGCCTTTTTGTGTCACACATTAATTTATATATTTATGTATGTATATATATATATATATATATATATATATATATATATATATATATATATATATATATATATATATAAACATTTTTGTCATATTTCTGGTTTATTATTTTCCATTTTTACTTTTATTTACACACATATTACACAATTTACACACATTACACAATTTACACGCATTAAAATAATATTTTTGTGGTGGTGCCTATGAAAATAGTTCTGTACAAATGAAATGTGTTAATTGTATATTTAATAAAATATATGCAATAATAATATATTATAATTATTTTTTTAAAAATTATTTAGTTTTACTCTGCCTATTTTTTTACTCGGACTGATCCGATCAGTAACTGAAGGACTGCTATATTTACTTGACCTGTGGAGGGCGCTCTGTTCAGAAGTTGACCACGTCATGTTTTTTTTGGAGCTCTGCCCTGCTATTTGTGCATTTGTTTGTTTGCGTGTGTGAGCAAGAGTGACAAAGTTTGTCTTTTCTCTTGGTTTCTTTTTTTATGTAATTCGTCCCCCTTTTTGTCTGTGGGTTTTTGTTTCAAAAGTTGGCTCACTCATGGGCGTCAGTTTGGTTTGAAATGTGCTGGGGACAGAGACGGATTCGGAAGTGCATTTTCAGAAGTGTTGGGTACAATGACGCAATATAAGTAAATATTCAGTTAGTACAAAATATACTAATGTCATAGAACGGATGTACCTAATACAGATAAATAAAACATCTCCAGTTAACTAGCAGAGCATTCATTTAGTTTGCTATTAAATGAGAGATCTAGCGCTTAAATCTGTTGTTTTTGAAATCAAGCTGAGCGCTCGTTGCCACTGCGATCAGTTGCATAGATACAGTTGTTCTCCTGTGGCTCGCACACAGTCTTCACCCGGACGCGCTCTTAGATCTATCGCCGTTGTGGAGACTCCGCATTTTATTACATTACTATTTTGGTATGAACATTCACCTGCCAGTGTGGCGGATAGCCTTTTGAGATTCACTCACCAAACGGAAAATCTACCCGCATTTGGCGCTTGGCGGGTGTTAATTTCGGACCCTGATCATATCGCAATCGCTATGTCAAGCCTATGCGATTATATGACGCAAAATGCTGTGATTTTATTTGAAATAAACAAATTAGCGATATTAACGCAGCATCTCTTATTTTTTTACATCCTTTGGCTAGTGTTATGATCCTGCTCTTATTCGTGCGAATGCTTTTAAACCATTCATGACAAGTCAAAAGAGAGCACGCTGCATGTGAACGCTGCACGTCCTGACAGTGACTCACAGAAAGACGCACGCCAGTATCGTGCCCATGCACAGACCCGCGCGCCAGAATACAGCTCTTTCGTGCTTGAACGAACAATAACACACAATTATGCCAAAATGTTGTTTTGTCGAGTATCTTCATTAGGGCTGTACTGTCCCAGTCGATTAATTGGTCGATACGTTCTGATTCGACCAAAATTCTGATTGGTTGATTTTTTGGCGCGTTCATAAGTAGGCTATAGAAGGTTTGATGCTGAATATTAATTATTTAATTGTGAGAGCGTTTAATAGTCAGTGCTTTTCTAACATGTCAACAACAAAGACATTTTATTAAAATTGATAACGGGGAAAAAGGTCGAATGCAAAGTGTGCAAGCAACAGTTTGCCTTCCACAGCTCGACGACAAACATGACATATCACCTAAAAGCGGTAATCTAACTCTAGTCTTTGTGCGAGGACATGCACAGAGCGGCTGAAATGATAGTGTCTGACAGTTATAACTTTATATTATAACATATGACAAAAAGAATTGTCTAAATTATGTTGCATATTCCTCAACAGTTCGTGTGATGATATCACTAGTTGACAACATAGTACTATTTTCGGAAATCATAGGCTATGATTTTGCGCAGGTGCACGTGATGCAACGCCGTCAGAGCCGACAGACTCATGTGTCAGACTCATTTCAGTGCAAAATAATTAGGTCAAAAACGATTTAATATACTGCAAATAGCCTACAAGTTTTTTATGTTGATTTATAATTTATTTAGGCGGACAACAAGGCTACCAAGTACTGCGCACAGTGCGCAGCTAATTAATTTAACAGTTTTTTTTTTTATAACGTAATTTTTAGTCGATTTTTAGTCAATTTCAGGACTTCAGTCGACCAAGATTTTCTTTGGTTGAGTACAGCCCTAATCTTCATAACATAAGAGCAGTCTTATGATGGAGATAAAGAGGCCAGCAGCCAATAAAGCTTTCTGTCAGTAAAGTTAATCAAAGAACAAAGGGAACAGAGAAAATTACTCAGTGCTCTTGACTAAAGAACTTTTGTAGCTTTAATAAGGATTAGTCTATATATAATTTATAATTTATGCAGAGCAGACTGTTTGATAACTTTATTCAATTTCTGTATGTCCTACCTGTTAGACAGGAAGGGCACAGGTAACTCTGACATTTATTATGGGTTTATGTGAGGATTGTTTGACATTTATTATGGGTTTATGTGAGGATTGTTTGAAGTTCACTTAAATTAAAAGCTGTTATATATTTTTTAAGCCTAATAAATGTTGGGAAAAAAATGATTGCTTTCAATTGTAATGACTGAATCACTAATGTTGGATGGCTATAATTAATGTTTAAAATGGAGGGGGTCGGGGTCATTTTTATCCAGACATCAATGGCTTATTGATCATTATAGATGTTATCAATCATTTAGTTGTTGTTGCTAGTTTGAGTTGAGAAATACACATTTCAGAATTATCACTAATCTGTGTGCATTTTGCTTTAGAACCAAGCAAGTTGACTCATGAAACCATTTGTTGTTGTGAATCTCTGCTAAAATTCAAGCTTCTGTGAACGAGTGTGCCAAACAGACATGGCACAATAGAATACCGCAATAATTCTGACTGAGGGCGTTTTCACACCTGAAAGTCCGCACCAAGGTCCGAACCAAAGTTCACGTTTTGATACATTTTATACTTTCAGAAAGTTTTGGTTTGGTTTCACACTGCAATTATGCGAGCACAAGAACTTTACGTGACATACTTGCGTCCTGTCGTCATCATCTATGTGTGCTGCATCTTGACATTGATTGGTTTTGTAAATGGACGTGCGTCTGACGTCATCGTGTTGTCAATTCGGCGGGTAACTTTGACAACATGAATGAACAGACACATATCGTTGCAACTATATTGTTATTTTTATGGCATAATTTAGGGATGCACGATATAGGATTTTGGCCGATATTCGATATGCCGATATTTTCAGACTAATTTTGCCCGATACCGATATATTTGTGTGTTTTTTTTAAGTGCAAAAAAAGCTTATTAAAGTTCTCAGTCAAGAGCAGTGAGTGATTTCCTCTTTGTGTTTTGTTGTTTTATTAACATTAACGAGATAGTTCTCCCCAAAATTTAAATTGTCATCATTTACTCTCTCAAGTAGGGCTGGGCGATAAAACGATAACGATAATTATCGCGATATATTTTTTCTCGATAAAACGATATCAAGAGGTCGATAAATGTTCGATAATGTGTATGCGCCAAAAGCGGAACAAAACTCATTTGAACCGCGCGCCACACGGACCGTTTATCCGCTCGGCTCAAAGTCCAAACGGCAGCGCAAGCTCACTAGAGCAGACGCGTTTAATCTGATCGTCTCGCTCACGAGATCCAGTGAGAAGCGCTAAAGTTCAGCGAAGAACACATGTCCAGTTTAAATCAGTTTAAAGGCAGATGAAACACCGCTGACAAACAGGAGAAACACTGCGCAGCGAAACAGTCAGAATCTGAATTGATACTGAATCCATTTAGCCTACCATGGATTTACTGTAACGTTAGCCTAGTAATATTAACTGCACCATGAAATGTGGGATATACATATTGAATTGTATAATAGTATTAATGTAGACAATGTATTAAATGACTAATGGAATATAATTACAGTATTTAATGTATTTAACTGTTAGGCTACTGTTTTTCATACAAATACCATAGAAACCATAAAGTTCAGGGCTCGACATAAGCAATGGCCGCGCTGTATCGATAAGCTCGGACGTTATCGGTTCTGCTGTCGGTACTGGAGAAATACACGTAGGCTATGATTTATTATTGCTATAAAGACGTTTTTTTTTTTTTTTACCATCTCGCTGAGTCGCCAGCCATTTCTATAATAAAATTAAACCATTTGTCTGTGATGCATTTTTGCTATTCGCGCAGTCCAGAAGAGAGAGAGATCTCACGCGGTGCCACAACACGCACAACACCTGACGGAGGACAGAACTAAACATTCAAGTTATGGTTACACTTTAGATATGTGATATTAGTATGATTTTATTTTAGATTTCGGCTTCCAAAGATTATAGAATATATTTGAGGTAAAACCATTAAAAACTGCATTCTGTCTAGCGCAACTTCCTTCCCTTCGCAGCAGTACGCTGTCATTTCTCCTTAAAACTCAAACTTTAAGACAGAATCAGCACGATCGGTGATTGTTGTAAAATGCAGTCTCGTCTGTTGCTAAATTGCGGGACGCGTTTAATAATAAAAAGAGCTATTAAAAGCACAAAAATCTGCGCAAGAGATGCGGTTCCCAATACAGCGCGCGCTCCGAAACATACCGTAACGAGACAAGCAAATTATACTTTGGGCTTCATGTGCGCGTCTAAACGATCAAATGTACACAAAAATGTGTCAAAATGACTGGCTTGGAGATTCACTTAAACAGTTTATGTCTAAAATGGACGCAGTTATGGAAATAGTTGGGAGAAAATATGGTGCATCAGTAGACTATTAGATCTGCACTCGTTCTTAAAGGGGAAGCAGTCTAATATACATGCTGACGATCACGCCATTACTGAGAATCACACAACAAAAGGCACAAAGAAAATCACTCGCAGCTCTCTTGAATGAATAACTTTAGCTTTAATAAGTAAGATGAGGAGACTGAGAAAAAAAGAGAGAGGGAGATGAGGAGATTCTGCGCAAGTAAATTGTAACTGGGTGCCGTCTTGGCCAGGTCTCCCTCGGAAAAGAGATTTCAGTCTCAAGGGACTTCCTGGTTAAATAAAGGTTAAATAAAAAAAAAAAAAAAAAAAAAAAGGAGAAAGCAGGTATTGACAAATTTACTGCACACTGACATTTGGTTATTTTTGCATGTGTCTAGGGGCTCTCTCTTAATTCCTGAACTCCCTTCGCTGTTTTGATTAATCCTAATGTATACAATAAATAGTTTATTTCTTTCAGGGCCAGTCAAAATATAGAAGGGGCCAGCAAAACTCTGATCTACTGGCCCCGGGGGCCAGTGGGGATTTTTTTTTATGTTGAGCCCTGATAAAGTTACATTTTGCCATGATAGTGAGGGGCTATAGGCTATGCCTGGTTTTATCTGTGGTTATCATGATCTAAATGCATGATACTGGATGACCAATGGTTAATTTTAATAAAACTCAAACAGTCAGAATATTACATTTTACAAAATAAAAATGTGGTCCTTAAATTTAAAAAAACAAACAAACAGATGTTACTGTTTTTGTTAATGAACATAAATTTAACATAGTAGCATTAGCTTGAGTTAGGATGTAGATTTACTGTCAACTCAGTCAAATATACATTTCGAGACAAAACATGTAATTTGAATATTGCAGCCTGCACTGCAAACTGCTGAAGAAATATTTTTCTTTTCAGATATTTATTTTGTTAAGGAAAAATGACAAATGTTTGAATGTTCTACCTCAGATTTTTAAAACCACAACGCTCTGGTTTCTACAACTTTCACTTAGGAGCAAAAATCTGCCTTTAAACTTGAAATAAATAAAGATTTGACATTTATCGTGATAATTATCGATATCGGCTGATATAAAAAAAAATATTGTGATAATTTTTTTGGACCATATCGCCCAGCCCTACTCTCAAGTTTCTTTCTTCTGTTGAAATTATAAAAGTTATTTGGAAGAATGTGGCTAACCAAACAGTTGCTGTACTTCAGTGACTTCCATAGTATATTTAAGCACAAGAAAGAAATGAATACAGGTTTGAAACAACATTAGAGTGAGTAAATAATGACAGAATTTTTATTTCTGGGTGCAGTATCTCTTTAAGGACAAGCGGCAGCATATTATACTGTCTCTTTAAGAACTGCACGCGACGCGTCTAATATACACGCATTTGACAAGCAGATTTTCTCTGTTTGCTTTCACTTTAGACATAACCAACTTTGTTTATGTAAACCGTGTGTGTATTTGACAGTATCAGCGCAATAAGACTCGAAAGATTAGTCCAGTATGCAGACTCTGTAACAGGCTTTTAGTTCCTGTGAGCGTCGGGTGTAACGCGCTCAGAAAAGCGGATGTTAGAACAGCGCATCAGCACGTGAATGACATGTTTAACTAGCAAGACTTTGACGCACATGCAAATAATGAACTTTTGTGAATTGCGGTGTCCCGTGACCGTGAGTGTAACTCTACCTCTGCGTTTACATGTGATGTGATGTGAATGTACGTCGGGTTGTACAGTATGTTGAGATGAAGGCGCCAGAATTGAACTGATAGAATGCACGATACTATGATTTTTCTTCAAAAGCAGATCGTGGAGACATCGATCAAAAACCGTGAGACGCACACCCCTAGTTGGAAGTTGCTGGCGCTCATGCTTCGTTCGCGTCACGAGTAGTGCTGCCGCGATTAGTCGACGTAATCGACCATGCAAATTAGTCGACGGCAATTTTTTTAGTCGACGTGTCGTTTTACTATTGACCGCTATTTATTTTTGGTCTCCCGTCACAAACGGCTCACTGTAATTCACCTCCACACACCAGTCTGTGCGCCGTGCGCGCCCTGCTGGTTTATCTGCTATCATTTTCCTTCACGTTCCCGCCCGCCTTCACTGCTTTGATATGAAAAATTGTGGAGGCAGGTGACGGAGCTTTCACAGTGGGCTTGTTTGCTGCGGTCCGAGCGCGAGCGCAATTGTTCCCGGAGCCCCCCGCAGCGTTGGTCTGGTTTCACACTCAATTCTATCGAACCCTGTTGAGTTTGCGTGCATCTTATGCCATCGCAAACGTGCACGGCGCATGATAGAAAACAGAACGCGGGTCAATATTGTGTTTTTCAAACAGACTCTTTTGAGGAGACAGTGGATTTCCAAATGTGTTGCCCTGATTGCACGCGCAATGCGCGAATACACTGCAGACTCAACTCTCGCGTATCCAAGGTAAATCATCAACACTATCATCCCTTACATGTGTTTTATTTAACTAAATGCATCGTAATCAGCTAAAACGCATGGGCAGGTTACTTAACTTCCTGAACAAGCGCTCCCGAGTCCGTGTTGCTTTCACATTCACGCGAATCGCGGCACAGGCCCGCCATGCACGCAAGTGTAAACGCGAGCTACATAACTGCGTGCCTGCCTGCTTTCAGCGTGACTCATAGTGGGCTAGTCCAGACTCTTTCAATTCAATTCCAATTTATTTGTATAGCGCTTTTCACAGAAAATGCATTGCATCTACTTTACTATTCAGAGTGATGTTATCAGTTGTGCTTTTCAGAAATGTACATAAATTAATCATTATTAGCTTACTGTTAGGGATGCAACGATACCGCTTTTTCAAAACCGATCCGATCCGATACCAAAATTCTGAGTATTGGCCGATACCGATACCAATCCGATACCAGTGCAGTTTTTTTTATATCAAGTAAAATTTATATAACTCTGTGTTTAACACACAAAAGAGTGATTATCAGTTCAACACACAATCTACTTAATACAGATAACTTAATTTTAAAGAAAAACAACAAATCCAAAAAATATATGATCATAATCTGTGACAAAAATGCTATTATAAACTAGATTAGTGGATAATTCAGCAGTAAAATTTAGTCTAGAAAAATCACGAGTGCACAATAATTGTATAAAATCTGAACATTTAGTGAAAAAAATTAGGGGAACAAATAAGAGACAATAAGTGTAACACTAAATCTGGTCAAACGTTACAAATGGATTGTTGTTTTTGTATTGTTGTAAAATACATTCATGAAAAACAAGATAACAAAAATCAAAAAGATAAATTATTATATATAGCCTATATAGGCTACTATAAAATTGAGACATGTTTTAAATGTATAGCACAGCTGTTTAATGAGGCAGCAACATATGATAGATAGGACAGAACAAGAAAGGCTATTAATAATCTTTCATTGCGCAAAAGTAGTATGATATGATTATGAAAGACTCCAATACAGTGCGGCACACAGCGCTTATGCGCATCGCGAGCGCAGAATGATGTGCTTGAAGCAACACGGAGTCACAGCGCGTCGAGTCCGCATTTAAAAGTTCAAAGCACAAAGGAAATACATATTGATGCGTAGTGTACACAGTATCTATCTAATCTATGCAATCGTTTATTGAGCCTTTTCTTTTAACAGTTTTAAATTTCAGTTACTGTGCGCGTGAAGAACTATATAGTGCTCTGACTCTACTTTAGTGTTGCGATCTAACAGACGCCCGGTAGAAAGTAACATGATTTAGTTACAGCAATAAAGTCCAGCAATATAAAGTTGTTTTATGCGAAACCATAGACCTTTTATCTACAGATCAAGTATAATAATAGTAACATTGAATCATCTTGGAGAGTTTCATCGTGTTGACTCTTGTACCCGAACGCGACGCGCTGTTTGATGCTGAATGGAGAATGACTGACAGCCGCAGCGGAGGGAAAAAGTTTACGTGGTCTTGAATTTAATGACTTAAATATTCATTTATATCTCACATTATACTATATAATGGCTTCAGAACACTTAGAAGATAGTGCACGAAAACTTTATGGTGCTTTATAATGTTTTTGTGCCTTTTGTGGGGCTTAACAATAACACAGAATAATATGCACAATATCGGATTTGGATCGGCCTCGTCTGACCGATACCCGATCCGGCAAAAATGGCAGTATCGGAGCCGATACCGATACTGAGTATCGGGTCGATGCATCCCTACTTACTGTACATTTTTTAAAGGAACACTCCGACTTTTTGGGACTTTAGCTTATTCACCTTATCCCCCAGATTTAGATAAGTCCATACACACCTTTTTCATCTCCGTGCGTGCTATAAGTCTGTTTGACGCACCCACCGCTAGCCTAGCTTAGCACAAAGACTGGATGTAAATGGTTGCAGCTAGCATACTAATCCAAATAAGTGACAAAATAACGGAAACATTTTCCTATTTACATGTTGTGATTTGTATAGTCACAGAGTGTACAAAAAACAAAGTCACATGAGACACAGACATATTTTAACTGTATAAATACTGGGAACTATATTCTCTGAAGGCGAAGCACTGCTACTTGGGCGGAGTGATAACCGCAGCACCTGAGACGAGCCGTGGTGAGGCAATATTCAGAGAGCAGTTTATCTTACTCTGGGGGATAAGGTGAATAGGCTAAAGTCCCAAAAAGTCGGAGTGTTCCTTTAAGGCAGAACAAAGAGCTAATTTAAGTAATACATACATGTTTGTTATTAGAGGATTAGATTAGGACTCTGACTAATATGGTATAGCCTAATGGAAATGCAGATACTTAATGCTTAGATTGTTAATACATAATGTTTTTGAACAGGTGACATTTTATGTTTTGGCCCTTCAGTTGAGTTCAAAATAAAATGGACACAACGAAATAAACACTTGATTTTTTTTTTTAATTAGTCGTTTAGATTAGTCGACTAATCGAAAAATTAGTCGAAAGATTAGTCGTTAGAAAATTAGTCGTTAGTGGCAGCACTAGTCACGTGCGCATAGGAAACATGCCACCCTATCGGCAAGTCTCATCGGCAGAAATATTCATATCGGCCGATGCCGATGATGGTCATTTTAAAGGGATACTCCACCAGTTTTTCTTATTAAACTATGTTATTCCCTTAACTAAGACGAGTTGATACATACCTCTCTCGTCTCAGTGCGTGCACTATATCGCTCTGTATTGCCGCAAAACTATGTTAGCACTTAGCTTAGCCCATGCATTAAATATGGGCCAAGCAGAGAAGCGACCAAACACTTCCACGTTTTCCCTATGTAAACACAGTTACTCGAGTAGTGTAACTTGACCTGGGCTGGTGACACAAAATAAACCGTTGCGCTTTTCTAAGTGTTTAAAATTGATGACTATATTGTATGGCGGAATACCATAACAAGTGCTTTTGAGCACTTCGACTTGGCGCAATAATATCTTCACTAGTGAAAAGTCCTCTTACCGGCTCCCGCTTCCTCTCCCCTCGTGGCCACAGTGCCACCGTAAGATAAAAAGATGAATGACTTTTAAAAATATTGTGGAAAGCAAAACACTGGATAATTTTATTCGCATCTGCATCCATTGTATTTCGTGCTGTTTTACTTCTTTTTCCGGGTCAGAACGTCTACATTTGGTAGTTTCAGCAGTGTATAGTGTAAATGCAAAAATCGGATACGGGTCACTTTTAAAAGATGATGTAAGCGGGTCGTCAAAAAAATCGGATGTAGTCAGAAAATCGGATTTGGGCATCAAGACCTGCAGTGTAAATGTAGCCTAAGTGACAAACTCAAACTAAATAATAATTGCAGCCTTTGCGATTTCAAAATCGCGATAAGTCAAATCGGTTTAAAGGAGTAGTTCACTTTTTAAAAAACTTTTGCTGATAATTTACTCTCCCCCATGTCATCCAAGATGTCCATGTCTTTCTTTCTTCAGTCGAAAAGAAATGAATGTTTTTGATGAAAACATTCCAGGATTTTTCTCCATATAATGGACTTCAATGGTAGCCAAACGGTTCAAGGTCTAAATGACCGTTTCAGTTCAGCTTCAAAGGGCTTTAAACGATACCAGACGATGAATAAAGGGTCTTATCTAGCGAAACGATCTGTCATTTCGAAAATAAATAAAAAAGTTAAAGTTTTATAGGCACAAATGCTCGCCTTGCGAACTCTCCTGTTCGAACTCGTTCATCAAAATGAACGAATCTTTTTTCGAGTCATTGACTCGTTCATTTTGATTTCCCCTCACCGCTCAAAACGGACTTTTTTGTTCAGTGCTGAATTCTGTATGCTGGCAAATCCTCTAATTATAACAAACAAAGTGTGGATATTATGAAAGATTGATTGTGCAGTCAGCTTCATTGATAATAACAGAGATGTGTGAGATCGCGATGGACTGTCAGCTTTTTAGGAATTATTAAGGGAGCGCACTTTGCGCGCATTCAGTCATGCCAGACCATGCACGCAGTAGCCTGCTTGCTTTTATGTTAAATTAACAGTGGTTTGTGTGTTAATGCTTTAATAACAAATAGTTTATCATAGGGTAGGGTCGGGTTTTGTTTACATCCATTTTATTTATTGCTTTTGGTATTTATTCAAGTGCATTTTTTGTTAGCAGAGACATTGCTTTTATTGTTTTTGGTTGTTTTGTTCATTTATTGTGGATATTTAAAATGTTTTCCATTTTCAGTGGTAAATAGTTTTTAGAAATAAAAGTTTATTGATCTTTGAAAAGGTGTACCTGCATTATTATGCCATTATCATTATTTTAGATGTAAATGGTCTCAGAACGTCAATATTATCGTTTATCGCAATAATTTCTTGGACAATTTATCGCCCAGCAAAATTTGTTATCGTGACAGGCCTATGTAAGCGTACGTACACTCTAAATGTACATGCGCGCTAGTCTAATCTTCTAGACTACATTACGTAGTGTATGCGTGCACTCAATGGGTGTGTTTTTGTTTGTTTTTTGTATTGTAATGTCAGATCGTTAAATCAACAATTACGATATCATAGACGATATATATCGCACACTCCTACAACACTGGCCCGATCGGGCAAGTGGCCGTTCCATCAAGTGTCCCGAGCGTCGTTCACACTGGCCCCGGGCCATCGGGCAGTCCTTATTGTCGAGCCCTGGGTTAACCAAACAGCTTAGGAATAGTTTGTTCAAAAGTTATCGATCTGTCAGCGCTTATCGTCAAAGAATCGATTGCTCCATTTTACTACAAGTCTTTCATGGTTCTTGTGCTTCCTTTTTGAAAGCTCAGTTACTTGTTACTGCATGGAAAATGCCAACTAGTGTTGTGTTTTAAAATCTGCATTTAATTTTTGGATGATCTATTCAAATTCAAAGTAGCCATTTTCATTTTGAATAGAGGCAGTTTAGCCGCCTTTTTCCCCATGTAATTTATTGTAATGGTCATCTTACAAGACAAGGGGACATTTCAGCATTGAGCCATGTTGCTTTAGTGTGAGTCACCTCACTCCATTTTTATGTCTTAAGAACCTAAGTCTCTTTGCGAATTAATTGTCTCTGCTCTCAAAATATTCACCAAATCCGTTAAGGCATGACACATCACATCAGCTTGTTAGATTTAATAAGAATGGTTTACACCTAAAGGGTTTTGACAGTGCAGAATGAATTGGTTTGTTACAGATTTAGTTTTTGGTTCTGTCAACTTCAACCTGTATTCAAAGTCAAAGTCACTCAGAATAGGCCTAAATATTGTCTGATGTCTCTGTCTGAAGGCTGTAGTTTCACAGTTACTTGATGTAGAAATATGCTCATATTCATTTAGTTGGCCTTCATATAAAACTGTCTCTGTCCTTGTGGCTGGCTCTTTGTTTTTTACTCTTAATGTTTGACCTACATTGATACTGCCTACCATTAAGCAGTGGTCCTCAACTGGTAGATCATGAGTCGTAATTGGCTCCCGAAATTTAATCTCTGTGAATTTATTTGGCAGCATTTTTGCAAGTGCAAATAATTTTTGTGGTACGACCTTTTTTCTAGAGATGCACCAGCCGACCGGCCATAAATCGGAAACGGTTTTTAGTTTAATTTTAGCTGATCTCTATTCTGGACTTGCACGCAAACTTCATTGCAATCATTTCCTGAAATGTAATTTATGTGGAAATATAACACAGGCCAGAGATGCGACACGCTGAAGACGGGCGCAAAGAGGAGAGCGGAGACACGCAGCAGAGAAAATGCCAGACACAGCAAGATTACTGTTCGAGATGCTCGATATATAGGAAGAACAAAATAAATATTGAATTGGGGGTAGGGGTTTATATGAATGTCTCTCTGAAGGAAACTGACTGTCTTCAGAATAGTTTCGATGGAATTTTTTTTTTTCCTCTTACCTCCGTATAAAGTAATATTTATAAATGCAGCGCTGCTTTGTTTATAGCGGTACCCAAAGAAATGCTTCTTTTCCATAAGCACCACCTGCTGTGAGAGAGTGATTTTCCATTTTCATTCAGTCTGTCCGTTTTTGTTTTGTGCAGGTGTCTTATGTAACAAAACCAACTGCTCATGCTACATGTGTAGCATATTTGTTTGGATTGTGATTCAAATGCAGTGGTTGCCTCTAATTTCAAATGGCTACAGATGGTTTTTAATAGCCAGTTTGGCCTGTTATAGAACAAATAAACCGCTAAATTTGACTTGTGATGTTTCTTTGTCTTGTGTTATTTTCAGGCTGCCCCCTGGAACAGTGGTGGGTGGGTGGTGTGGAGCTGGCCTCGGCACCGGGAGAGGCCCCCTCGCCCGCCCCCTCCCAGCGCTGCATGGCTGCAATGGCGCCCGCTTTAACCGACGCGCCGGCCGAAACTCACCGCATACGCTTCAAACTGGCTCCGCCCTCCTCCACCCTCTCCCCGAGTGGCGTGGAGGAAAGTGGTACCACCAACCATATCCTCGTGTCCAGTAACGGCGTAGTCAAGCGCAAGGCCTCGGAGGAGCGCCCCTCTCGCGGGGCCGGCCCCTGCAAGCCCCTCGTTACCTCATATCACTGTTCAGATGTGACCTCTGTGTCCTCAGCAAAAGAGTCTCTCAAGCTGCAAGGTGTTCTACTAAAGACGCACAGCATCCTGCCAAACCTCATACCACGGAAGCACCAGGCCTTAGAGCTCTCTGAAGAGCAGCTAAAGAGCATCATGAGTGCCGGTGGAGGAGGTGGGCCATGTGGGCCGCCCACCGTCCAAGGCACCACTGTCAATGGCGTGACAAAGAAAGTGACTAAACCGACTGAAAGAGACAATGCAGTGACCTTTAATGGTGGTCAACATACTGTCGAGCAGGATTTGTCAAATCCGACTCAAATTGTCATTGCTACCAGGGGATTGACAACGAATGGTCCTCTTCGAGACGGTGCGGAGCAGCACCAGCTGTCAACGGGTGAGTCCCAGAATTGTCCCAGCAATGGAGCACCTCCATTAACATCCCCAACCTCCATTACACATCTCACAGTGGACAAAATCTCAGACTGTATCCCGCTAAGCAGTGAAGATCCGTTGGCGCTCTCGCTCGCTACCCAGCAAGACCCCTTAGGTGACCTTGGAGTGGAGCTAAGCGATCGTACCCAGCACAGCCAGAGCAGACAAGGGGAGATTGAGGCACGGCTACGGCGACTACGCAAACGGCTGCAGGTGGTGCAGGCCAAGCAGGTGGAGCGCCACGTGCAGCAACAGTTGGGTGGACTACTCAAGAGCACGCTGGGTGCTCTGGATGCCAGACGGCCAAGAGGCCGTTATGGTGACGACGCCCTCACCCCTCAGGAGAGGGACGGACTGGGACGTTTCCTGAAGGGTGGATCTATGCCGGCCGAATTAGAACGACTGTCCCTGAGTTGTACCACCAACCTGCAATCTTCCGAATGTGCTTTCGATTCCGATGCCACGGAAAGCAGCTCAGGAGGAGAAACTGATGTGGAGGAAGATGAATTGGCTCGGGTCGACATTGAGCAACGCCACATTCCTCTGTGAGTACCGACCTTCATTATTCCTGATAATGTGAATCTAGATGGTTTAATGATGAAGGATAAGTGCTGATGCAGGCTGGGTGTTTCATGAAACCATTGCGTTCTCACATGTTAATGAATCATGATGTGCAGATGTTGTTGACTGATTGTAAATTCAGTCAGAGGCTGTTTTACATATCTGCATTTGTAAGTGTAGACTTGTTCTTTCAGTTCAAGATCACATTGATTGCTTTTGTTACAGAGGAATTTTCTTGATAATGAAGGTGTGTTCATCTCTTGAATATCATTACTATCCTGGTTACACATGGACACTCGCCCCGCACTCTCTCTTACATGCAGCAAGCCAGTCGTTTCCTTCCCAAGGGCTGAGCCTTGTTTAAATACACTCAAATGGCAAAGGATTTTTCTTGAAAGGCAGTGTGTCACTTCCTTAAATCCATTCACACACTTTCTCATTCAGTTATTGGGCCTGTTTTCACCCATCCCAACCTCTGGTTAAGAACACACTGGACAAGTGGAAGGCAAAGATAAGGCACTGTTTAACTTCTGTTGATGTTTGTTATATATATTTTTTTGTTTTAGCTTGGGTTATTTTTTTTCCTATCTTCCCAGTATTTACTCTTAATGTTCCCAATGCTCAAACCCAGTAAATATTCCAGACACAAGGAAAGTAATCCTCTTTATGAGGCAGATCTAGATCATTGATAAAAGCATATAAAACGTGTACAGCTTTGATAAATACCACTTTCGCCTAATTTTGCTTTACTTGTTGTACATTAAACATCGGCTCCTCCATCGCGACAGGTCTTCAAGTGGTCTCTTTTGCTGCATCATTTTAGTTGTATGGTGTCTCAATAGCCCAGTGAGTCAGAAATGTTTCCTGGTTTTTCTTTTTTCTTTAAACACAGACTTAGACTGCTCCATGAGGGGATAACCTACATTCAGTGGAGTCAGTCACATGACTATTGCGCAAGGACAAATAGGCTTACTTGCAGATTATGCGACGAGCATAGTGAAGCGCGTTGACAAAGGACTGTTTAACTTTTTTTTTTTTTTTTTTACCTTCCCCACATCCATAGGTACTTCTTTAAAATGGGATTTTAGTCCTTTATTGATGATGCAACAGATTCCTTTGTGGGATTGAGCACTGCATGTTGTAACTTCATGTAAGGTCTTTTTGTTAGGTACTTGATTTGTCTTCCTGCTTAATCAGCCATTAAAGCCAGTGTCTTGATGAGCGAGGAGTCAATTGAGTGCAATCCAAATAAAATCTGCAGTACCCAGTGGGTCATTTGTGTTCGTTTTTGGTTTATTGGTGGTAAACGGTTGCTTTCCTCAAAAGTCACTGGAAGGAAAATGTATTCCATATGATTTCTCATTATTGCTGTTTTGGATTCAGCTAGATAGTTATTGAGATTTTATGTTATTGATGGTGCCTTTTGTAGATATTATTTTGTACCATTCCCCAACCTCAGACAGATTAAGAGTGCTCAAACACTGTGGACCACCTTTGGCAATTCAGGTTAATTATTTGCATGCATCCATGTTCCTCCTGGGACGAAACTCCACTAAATAATCATGTTTCCATGAAGACAAGCTCCAACATCCATTATGAACACAAGCGCAACCACATTTTTCAGTCTTGCTAGTGTCCTTCTGGTACCATGGGCTAAAAATGAGCTTTCATGTACTTTCACGCACCAGCTGGTTGCATTCATTGTTTCTGGGCTGTAATCCTGTTATCTAGAACCGGTTTGAATGAAAAGGAGCCATTGAACTGGTCGAACATCAAATCATACCTGTCATGCCGCTTTCCGCTGTAAAGACTCCTCAACACAATCCGGCCATAAAAAAAACGGAATTTACTGTATAACGTGGAATTTCACGGAATTTGTCATTTTTGATAAATAAAAAGCAGGTCAGTACACTTAAATCAAAACACGATATAGACTAGTGTCTGGGAATATTAAATTGCAAGTATGAATCCTGCATGTTCTGCCTGTCTCTGTGTGAATGAATGGCGCAGACGTGCGGTTTCATTTACCACACAAACTTAATCACGCATGACACTCGCGCCATTTTCAGCCACTGCCGCATCACTATCTGAGGACATGAATGCATGAATCTCCAGAGCCACTCTAAAGGGGGTCGCACACCGAACGAGAAGCGCAGCGCCGCGTCGCGCAGCGCCATGTCTTTAAAATCGCAGAGCAAAGAGGACACTGACACCGACAGACTAGAAAGCGCAGGTTACTTTTGATATGAAAAAAATAAAAAATCAGCTCTTAGGTTCTGTCCATTGTGACAGATCGCTGCGCCTCAGTTCAAGTAAACCGATCATCTGTTACTTTTCATTTGAAGATACAGTACAACTTACCGAAAGGTATGTGCCTCATACATAATATCGGTCAGTCAGTGTTTTTCAAACACGGAAAGAGGTCAATAAAACTGCAGGAGAACAGTTATGTCACAGAACGTTACATTTACCTCAGGAAAGCCATTTAATGACCAGCACATTAGTTGACTAGAAAAAAATAGCGAGGAGTATTTTGCTAAATATGTGCACTATATTACATATTTATTATGTTTACTTGTCATTACATAATTGTTATTATAATGAAAACCCCATTATATTTAATTTCTCTCTGTATGTTTACAGCATTATGTGAGATATATTTTTTTCTTGAGAACAATTTACATGCAGACTGTAGCCTACCTAATATTTATCCAAATGAGTCAATATTGAATTAAGATTGAAATCAAATCCAAGAATTTAATTGAATAATACAAACAGTAGCCTACCAGTCATTGTAACATGTTGTCACTAAACTTAATAAAATTCTGTTTAGTTACCATATGTTTTGAAAATCACAATTACACATTGTGAGGCAAGTTGTTGTTTTTTTAGATACCCACAATCCATATGTTTCTCTTGAGCAATTAAAATATCGTGATAATACTGTATACCGTGATAAAAAGCTCAATCAGTTAACCGCAGCATGAAAATTTGATACCGGCACATGCCTAGTCTAGACTTTGGTAGATTTATTTATTTATTTTTTAAAGGTAGCAAAGTATATCAGAAAATAGACTATACCCATTACTTGATAATAGGGCTGGGCGATATGGCCAAAAAAAATTATCACGATAATTTTTTTTATATCAGTCGATATCGATAATTATCACGATAAATGTCAAATCTTTATTTCTTTCAAGTTTAAAGGCAGATTTTTGCTCCTAAGTGAAAGTTGTAGAAACCAGAGCGTTAATTGTGGTTTTAAACTACTCTTTATTGTCAGAACATATCATGACAAACACTTGCCAAACAGGTGAACATTTCACAAATCTGAGGTAAAACATCATTTGTCATTTTTCCTTAACAAAATAAATATCTGAATAGAAAAATATATTTCTTAGTTTCTGCATGTGCTAATGGGGGATATTGTTAAGTCTTGAAACAGGTTTGTGTTGCCTGACTTTGATGACACGTATATTCAGCACAGTTTGCAGTGCAGGCTCCAATATTAATATTACATGTTTTATCTCGAAACACATATTTGACAGAGTTGACAGTAAATCTGCATCCTAACTCAAGCTAATACTACTATGTTAAATTTATGTTCATTAACAAAAACAGTAACATCTGTTAAAAAAAATTAACTACCACATTTTTATTTGGTAAAATGTAATATTCTGAGTTTTATTAAAATAAACCATTGGTCATCCAGCATCATGCATTTAGATCATGATAACCACAGATAAAGCCAGGCATAGCCTATATAGCACCTCACTATCATGGCAAAATGTAACTTTATGGTTTCTATGGTATTTGTATGAAAAAAGTAGCCTAAATACATTATTAAATACTGTAATTATATTCAATTAGTCATTTAAAACATTGTCTACATTAATAATATAATACAATTCAATATGTATATGCCACATTTCATGGTGCAGTTAATATTACTAGGCTAACCTTAGTAAAGCCATTATAAATGGATTTAGTATCAATTCATATTCTGACTGTATCATTGCGCACAGTGTTTCTCCTGTTTGTCAGCGCTGTTTCATCTGCCTTTAAACTGGTTTAAATCACTGAGACATTGGTGTTCTTCGCTGAACTCAAGCGCTTCTCACTGGATCTAGTGAGCGAGACGATCAGAGTAAACGCGTCTGCTCTAGTGAGCGCGCGCGCGCTGCCGTTTGGACTTTGAGCCGAGCGGATAAATAGTCCGTGAGGCGCGCGCGGTTCAAATGAGTTTCGTTCCGCTTTTGGCGCATAAACATTTATCGAACTCTTGATATCGTTTTATCGAGAAATTATATCGCGATAATTATCGTTATCGTTTTATCGCCCAGCCCTACTTGATAACCTAACACTCTTTATTCACCTAATGCCTTCAAACTGTTATTGTTGTTTTTTCTTCTTTTTCCTGTTATTAAGGCCTCCCCATCGGCATGGTTTCTGGTTTTACCAGTCAACCTTCTAGGTCACATAGCCGCTTGGCAAGCTTCTTTTTTTTTTTTTTTTTTTGGTCCCCTCTCTAATAGTTTTTCACTTTTTTGACATATTCGCTTCCATGTTTTGTTTTTGTTTTTCATCAGAGTTGTCTTGTCTTACTAAATCAAAAGTGTTCTGACAGACTTGACATTTTGATGTAGGGCTGCTCGATTATGGCAAAAATCATAAACGCGATTATTTTTGCCAATATTGAAATCCCGATTATTTAACACTATTATTGGTGGGCGATACGATAGGGGTGGGCGCTATACCGGAATGAACGTGACTACCGGTATTATGTTGTACCATGATATGGATTTTGCGATACCGGGGATGCACGTGCACAAATGTGAAGTACTGGTGTTTAACAGTTAATAGACATAGTTTTCATCCAAATCATGTTGATTTATTAATCAATTTATCCACTGTCTTTTTGTTACAAGGCCAATAGCCATTTACATTACAGCCTTGAATTTGATTTGCTTTTTGCTATTACTCGTCAGGCAGATAGTACTAGAGGATGACGACTTTCTCCTTCTAAAGAGCATTTTATTGCACACACATATTTCAATATTTGGCGTTATATCAATATTTTTGCTCTGGTAGAGAAAGAAATATTATATCTGACCTCGAAGCATATGGGCATGGACTAAAATTCATAGTATAGTTTGTTATTTTGATGTTCTATTCTGTTCAATTTCATGGATTTTACAAACTCAAATCCCATTTTACCAAATCATGAGAGTGGCGTAGTACAGTTGAAGTTACAATCTACCATTTTGAGTTTGTGCAGAGCGGCCCACGTTAGTGAGTAAAGGAAATGAGAGATCTTATATTGTGGCACTGTGGTTTCCGGTACATGCACACAGTATGAGAGAACAACAAACTCTCAGACAGCAAAACAATCATTCTGGCTTGTCCTGTATCGTGGACCCCAAACTGCAGGGCAAATGTGTGTCTTTTGTCCACAGATATTCCCTATAGACACCAACTGGGTGGACCCATGATACGTTGAGGATCTCATCAGGTCTTGAGTGATTGAAACTGCTTTTGTGTTTGTAGTAGCCTGAAGCCAACAGCAGAGAAAAATTGACTGATTTTTAAAGGGCAGACCAAGCTGTGCGCTGTTCCCTCTACTCTCTGGGCTGTCCTTCATCTGCATTTTTATTTTTTTTATTTTTTTATTAAATGCAGAGGTCTTGTTCATACACAGACTTGAATCTGTAGATCTGTAACGTAGGATTAGTTCACCGAAAAAATTCTGTCATCGCTTACACACCCTAATGTTGTTCCAAACCTTTATTACTTTCTTTGGTGGAACACAAAAGGAGAAATGAATGGGGGCCAGAACTATCACGTTTAAAAAAAAAAGTATGCTAAAGTACCGTGAAACCTGTCTTCCATGTCTTTTTGAAGCTACGATAGTTTTGTGTGATGAACAGGCCATAATATTTACGACTTTAAGCCGTTATGCACTAAATACTTTCCCCTCTAATGACTGTCAATTGTGACCTGATCTGAGTCAGTCAGTTGAACTTGAGAATCAGATCAGTCCAATCTGTGAAAGAATTATTGAGGTTTTGAGAACTGTCAAATGATTAATTGAAGGAAATCAACTCAAATGAATGATTCGTTCACAAATTGGACATTGCTACTTCTCTCATAAAGGAAAACCAGGGCGGATGTCAGGATGTTTAGTAGGATGTTTTGAACTTGATGAACACAGGCCTCATTTAGTGTCATTTATATGTGAAGGAATGGCAAGTGTATACTTAAATTCTTATTTTTTGTGTGTTACTCTGAGGGAATGACATGAGGCTGAGTTCAAAAACTGAAATACCCATTCTCCTTAGTTTCTGCTGCTTTTCTACCGTCTATTGCACTCCATTGCATGTTTATTCTGTGATCTCTCCTCCATCCATCCATCCTAACTTCTACCCAAAGCTAATTGCAAATGATTTAATTAGCTCTTACCCACTGCTCAAGCACCGGTTTTCTCTGTTTGAGTATGCATCTTAACCATTAGTGTAGAAACGGTAAATCAGCTCTCAGATGAATATTTCAGGGCATCCTTTTAAACATCAGCACTGCTTTGAAACTGCCAGCAGCTTTTTCCATCCTCCCTGTTGCCCTTTGGACTGCGGGATACAACAGCCCACCATCTCTTGTGTCTTATTGGTGATGGCAGAGTATCTCCCTGGAAACCATGTAAAGGTGTGTGTTTTTTTCTTTTCACCTTTAGATATCTACCTTGCTCTGGCCGTCTGGCGCTCATTCTGAGCTCATGTCCACGACCTTTCAGAGCTGCAGTTTTTATGTTGCAGTCAGAAGTGTGTTAGTACTACCTGCACTTAGTATGAAAGACTACTGCACTGAAAGATTGATGCTTGGTAGTTTGTGGAGTGCAAGTATGGTTAAATTGAGCCTGTGCTGCTTTTTGAA
Organism: Rhinichthys klamathensis goyatoka; assembly: GCF_029890125.1. NCBI lineage: Eukaryota > Metazoa > Chordata > Actinopteri > Cypriniformes > Leuciscidae > Rhinichthys > Rhinichthys klamathensis. The sequence goes on from NW_026606902.1 coordinate 244,125, forward strand.
CCATTTTTAAAGATCCCATGAAACCGCTTCATTTAAGAGGTTAATGATTAATTGACCGTTCATTTGAACAACTATTGATTATGGGAATTTGTTAGTTGACATCCCTAATTATTATTATTTAGTGCTGCCACTTACGACTAATTTTCTAACGACTAATCTTTAGACTATTTTTTCGATTAGTCGACTAATCTAAACGACTAATTAAACAAAAAACATGGTTTGTCAATTCGTTGTGTCCATTTTATTTTGAACTCAACTGAAGGGCCAAAATATAAAATGTCACCTGTTGAAAAACCTTTATGTATTAACAATCTATGCATAAGTATCTGCATTTCCATTAGGCTATACCATATTAGTCCTAATCTAATCCTCTATTAACAAACATGTATGTATTCATAACTTAAATTAGCTCTTTGTTCTGCCTTAAATTAATAGATTATTAGCTTACTGTACATTTTTATATGTACGTTTCTGAAATGCATAACTGATAACATCACTCTGAATTGTAAAGTAGATGCATGCATTTTCTGTAAAGCTGCTTTGAAACAATATGTATTGTGAAAAGCACTATACAAATAAATTGGAATTGAATTGAAAGAGTCTGGACTAGCCTATACGCTTAGCTCTGCCTAATAATGAATCGCGCTGAAAGCAGGCAGGCACGCAGATATGCAGCTTGCGTTAGAGTTCTCAACGGGTCGGGTCGGCCCGACAAACCCGACGGGACCCGCGGGTTCGGGTCGAAAATATTTGCAAATGACTCGGGTCGGGTCGGACCTCAGGCTTAATCTTTTGAATTGTACAGTGAAAAAAAAAAAGTATTATTCATCGCTGCTGTTCACTGTAAAGAAAGTCTGGCTGCTGCGTGCAACGTGCATCGCGACGCGAGGGCAGACCTTGCCGCAGGTGAAATCACCGTCGCTCAGGGGCGGCGCAAGATAATTTTTAACGCAGGTGCTGAGGGGGTGCTAGATCATTGACAGGGGGAGCTGCGCAATTATAGCCTATATATATATACACACACACTATTATTTAAATGAGCAAAATTTATGATGAGATGTGCTCCAGTTCACGTGCAATGCAATCGCGCCCGCGCCTCCTATATCATGATCATTATTGTCTGCAATATTTGCTTCTTATTTATTATAGGCAATTGGTTGATGAATAACTTATTAAAATTAAGATACAATTTATACAAAACGAAATTCACTTTAAAGAAAGGCTTTCTACAAAACAAAACTTAATTTAGTGGTCAAAATCATGTCTGACCCATCATATCTTCCGATATATTGCGCATCTTACTCATGCTGTTCAATTTTCATAATCAGCATAGATGTAAAAGAAACAACAACAACATTATAATATTTTAACAAAAATGAAACTAAATGCTCTTATTTAATGGCAACAACACATATAGTGGGCCTATATACAGACTATCTAAATATTGAAAGTAACATTAACAATGCTGTAGAAGTGCAGTTTATTAATAGTAAATGTTAACTAATCTAATTAAGTGTTACCGATTTTTTTATACACCGATTCAGAGGTCTCGTGAGTTCAGTGTTGAGTTAAAGTGAATGGTTAAAATGAGTCATTCGTTTGCGTATCTGACGTCTAGCCACGGCACACGTCCAGTTTAGGACATCGCACAAGATTTGCGTCAATACAGAAAACATTTAATCACTGGATAGGTTTTTTCGTTTATTGAAATGTGGTTTATGTCAGCTAGGGCGGAACGTGGGAGACGTGAGAGTGCGCGCGCGCAGCCACGGCTCTCTCTCTGCGTCAAGCGCAGCAGTCATTCTATTCTACATCACTCACCGATCAAAAGGGTGGCGTTGGGCCGCGGGCCGGGTTCGGGCAGATAATTCATGTTGATGTGTCGGGTTACATCGGGTCCGGGCTTAAAAAGCCACGGGCCGGGTCGGGTTGTAATTTTCAGGCCCGTTGAGAACTCTAGCTTGCGTTTACACTTGCGTGCATGGCGGGCCCGTGCCGCGGTTCGCGTGAATGTGAAAGCAACACGGACTCGGGTGTGCACTTGTTCAGGAAGTAAAGTGACCTGCGCATGCGTTTTAGCTGATTAAGATGTATTTAGTTAAATAAAACACATGTAAGGGATGATAGTGTTGATGATTTACCTTGGATACGAGCGAAAGTGAGTCTGCAGTGTATTCGCGCTTGGCGTGTGGAATCAGGGCAACAAATTTGGAAATTCACTGGCTCCTCAAAAGAGTCTGTTTGCAACCAGCAGAAGGCCACCTTATGCGACGCACGCACCTGTGTTGTTCACTCAGCTGCGCATAATAGCACAGAATTAATAAAAAATATATATATATATTGACCCGCGTTCTGTTTTCGATCGATGCGTAAGATGCACGCATACGCACCAGGGTTCGGGGGCGCCGGGAACAATTGCGCTCGGGCTCGGACCGCAGCAAACGCGCTCAGTGTGAAAACAATTTTTCATATCAAAGCAGTGAAGGCGGGGGAGGGGGAAGGAAGAGCATAGCAGATTAACCAGCAGGGCGCGCACAGACTGGTGTGTGGAGGTGAATTACAGTGAGCCGTTTGAGATGGGAGACCAAAAATAAATAGGCGGTCAATAATAAAACGACCCGTCGACTAATTTGCATGGTCGATTACGTCGACTAATCGCGGCAGCACTATTATTATTAAATAATAATAAACAAAAACAATAGTGAATAATTATTATTAGTATTACTGTGACAAATGTGATCCTGGATCACAAAACCAGTCACAAGTAGCACAGGTATATTTGTGGCAATAGCCAACAATACATTGTATGGGTCAAAAATATCGATTTTTCTTTTATGCCAAAAATCATTAGGCTATTAAGTAAAGATTATGTACCATGAAGATATTTTGTATATTTCCTACCGTAAATATATAAAACATTTATTTTTGTGAGTGAATGCAGCACAATTGCGAACATAAATGGACAACTTTAAACAACTTTTTTTTTGCACCCTCAGTTTCCAGATTTTCAAATAGTTGAATCTCGGACACATTGTCCTATCCTAACAAACCATACATTAAAGGAAAGCTTATTTATTTAACTTTTAGATGATGTATACTTCTCAATTTAAAAAAAAATTGACCCATGTGGTTTTGTGGTCCAGGGTCACAAATAAGAAAACGCCATAGCAGTAGGGATGGGCGATATATTATCGTTTGCGATATATCGTTAAAATTTTTCCTCACGATAAGAATTAGTCTTCCCGCGATAATAACGATAAAGCCTATGACGGGACGCATTCGCAGCTCACGCGCATGGCGGAAGGCGGACGTGAAGCTGAGGTGAAGTTTATCGCTAAACGAGTAACTACCTCTACAATCTGGAACTGGTACACACAGATTTTCATCCGCCCATCTCGCCGAACACTGACTGAGCGCTTGAGAGTGTCGCTCTCCGTCAAGTGATCCGTAAAGCCCACTATATCAGTTCATCTCAATGAATACACAGTGTATTTGACGCGCAGTAAACACTGAGGCGCATGACGTGCTGTCACTGTTGAGAGCGCTCCGTGTTTCTCACGCACCCGATGAGAGAGAGAGAGTCTTACATACCACGCAGAATTGAAGTGTACATGACGTCTACATGTAAATTATATTATTTGTTGTATTTTCCTGTAAAAATAATGGAGTTCATTTGGAATTATTCAGCTTTGAGCAAGCAGAAACTAATGCGCAAACGCAGACGTGATGATATTCATGAACCAAGCAGCTCATCAATCCTTAGTGTGGTTTGTATTGTTATTAGTATCAGAATTCGTAATAGTATTAGTATAACTATTCGTTGTTAGATTTTTTATATTTCAAACTTGTAAATGATTTGAATTATTACTGTGTGATGTTTTTCAGTATAGTTGCACTATTTAAACATTATCTGCACTTTTACAGAAGAAACGTATGCAACTTTTCCATTTCTGCAAGGGATGGTGTTTACTGTTTTACTGTTTTTTTATTATCATTTTAAGTCTATTTGGTGAAGGGTACATTTTGCTTTGCATGCAGCTATCACTTGTAGCCAAAAACAGTGGTGAATATGGTATTGTATTTATATCGTCATTGATATCGTTATCGCAATAAATGCCAGAAAATATCGTGATATATTTTTAAGTCCATATCGCCCATCCCTACATAGCAGGTGTACATTTAAAAGTATGCCCATTTTCTCACCTTATTTGTAGGCTAAATGAAATTCATTCTTCGATCCGAAATAACCATTATACAAAAATAATGTTTATTTTAACTACTAATTATCTAGCCATGTTGCCTGATAATGTAGCCTATACTGTGCATGTCAAAAATGTGGTAGAATGTCAAATATTTATTTCATGAGATCTTTATTTTTTGCCTGATAAGTTAGTTATACCTACAGCGGAGTTTTTTTTTCTCTCTGTATGGCTCACTATCATCTGTACCTGGCAGCGCCCGCAGTGCCTGGCCCATAATGAAAAGGCTCCTCTGTGAAGGGTGTGTGTGTGTTTGTGTGCCTCTGTGAATGTGTGTGGCACAGTGATTGAATAAAACCGTTCAATGCGTTGCGTCTTTCTGAGGCCTGTTTTTGTTCTGTAATGAAATATGCAAGTCATCATAGCTGTGGTTCAGGTCACATACCCTTCCCCGAGGGTTTGTCTGTATTTTTGTGCTGGTGTGGATCAAGGCTAATGAATGTTATGTTGCACACACTTGCCGGTTTATTAGTGTGACTCATCACTATTGTGACATCATAGAACCGCCATATCAATTTCCCCACACCAATCGGATAAAGTTTTACTTCACATTGTTTGGCAGTAAAGAGATTATTGCTAAAGTCCATGTTGCTCTATCACTTATTCCCAGGTGGTCAAATTGCAGTGCCAGAACCTTCTAGAAGCAACGGCACAAATAATGGTACTCATTTACTGCTTGTAGGGCCAATAAATGCATGGTGCCAAGCAAGCAGTTTATAGATGTGGCAGTACATCAGCAATCAGCTTTTTACAATTTGGCCTTGCTTATTTGTCTTCAGTGTCGGAGCTATACGAAATAGGATCTTATGTTAACATGTCAGGATGCTGTTAGACCGATACAGTCACTAATGCCCAGAGAGCAAGCAGATCTCTGAGTTATAGATACTTGTTTAATTTATTTTATATTTTTAGAAGGGATTCAAAAGAGAAAATAATTGAGACTAACTCTAAATTAAGCTGTTTTTTTCTCAAGAACTTTGCCAGAATAATCAAGTCAGGGTTCAAAATGTATTTTCTGCCTCACCTACTAGTAGTAGGCAGTTGAATGGCCATTCATTCTTGAATGACGCAGAGCTTCGCATTGAAACATTCAGAAAACAAGGGGAAGAAAATAGATATTGATGCTTAGTGTATCATATCTATGCAGCAGTTTGAGCCTTTTCTTTTAACATTTGTAAATTTCAGTTACTGTGCGCGTGAAGCACAATTCAGAGTGCTCTCTACTCAAGTGTGATCTGACACCCGAGAGAAAGACTCGTGATTTAGAAACAGAAATAAACTCCAGCGAGATAAAGTACTTTAATGCAAAACCATAGACCTTTTTTTTACAAATAAAGTATAATAATGGGAACATTGATCTTGGAGTGAGTTTCCTCATGTTACTGTTGTAACCGAACGTGACGTGCTATTTGAATGCTGAATGGAGAATGACTGTGTACAGTAAGGAGAGATACGTTTCCATTAACTTTAATGACTTAAATATTCATTTGTACCTCACTTTAGTGCACGAAAACTGAATGGTGCTTTACAAAAAAAATTTTATATCTTTAGTGGGGCTTAACAATAATAGAGAATAGTACGTACAATATCGGACATCGCTGAGAAGCTGCAGCCAAGCGGGGAGGATTTTTGGGTGAGATGAATCTCCCGAGCACTGTCACTGCCTTCCGCCATGTCTTCTCGTACAAAAGAACAACGTTGCATGCTGCGGCAGCGCCAGACTGATGCTACCTGGACAGGATTTAACGTGAGTTTTCAAAATCGCCATAATCGAACACGGTTTTCAAGATAATTAAATTTTAAAGGATAATACTAACCGTCATGAAATTTTATCGTGGTTTATCATGAAACCGGTAATTGTTCCATCCAATACATTGTGATTGTTTCTGTTTTCTATTTTTATATATTTTAAAATGTGATTTATTCCTGTGATCGCAAAGCAAAATTTTCAGCATCATTATTTAAGTCTTCATTGTCACATATGGTCCTTTTAATATGTTGATTTTATGCTCAAGAAACATTTCTTATTAATGTTGAAAACTTCTTAATATTTTTGTAGAAACCGTAATACATTTTTCAAGATTCTTTAAAGAGAATGTTTGTTTAAAAAAATAGCATTTATATGAAATAGAATTTGTTTGAAACATTAGACATTTTTACTTAGTTTACTTTTGCTTTTGATCAATTAAATGAATTCTTGCTGAATAAGTTATTTAATAAAAAAAATCATACTCACTGTGTATACCGATGATGTATATTTCTATAATATACATTTTGCTTAGCTCTAAAATATTCAGATGCACTTTAATCTTTTAAATCTGTAATCTTGTGTGTAATCTTTTTAAAGTTAGTTTTTTTCCTTATCCAGTGTCATGAACAACTGGAATAGTATGTAAATTTATTGGTCAAAATTGCTTATAATTAACCAGTTAGGCTAACCGTTAACTAACAGTAAGCATTTTAAATTATTAATACTATCGGTTGAGCTTTTGAAAAAAAAAAACAAAAAAAAAACATAAGCCGTATACAAGTCACATTTTATTGCATTAATGTAAAATACCGGTAGGTAGGGGTGTAACGGTTCACAAAATTAACGGTTCGATACGATACAGTGGTGTCACGGTTCAGTACATTTTCGATACAACAAAAAGAAAGAAATGCCAGAGAAATGTCCTATTTATTAAAAGAAAAAATATTTTTAAATAAGTTTGAGTTTTCCTACATCTTGAAACGTTCAGGTTTATAATTAAATAATGTTTTGGTCATCACATTAAAAATAACATTTAAATATAGGCCTATATTTATATAATATTTATATTATATTTGAGTTTTGAAGTGCTGGAAAAAGATGTGTGAAATACTTGAAAGCATTTCACTATTCCAGCCATACTTCCATGGTTACAGTTAGTGTTACTATATTAAATCCATGGTGAATGTTGCTGATCTGTGGACTTAAAGCCTATAACTAGATCATTCACGGCACAATGTTTCTCCTGGTTTCCACGTCAGCGATGTTTGATCTAATAGAGATCTACGGTTAATAACGGAGAAATTTTAATGCTTCTCACTAGATCTCGCAGCGATGTTATTACTTCAGTGGCGAATTCAAATGTTTTCTTCACTGGATCTCTTAGCGCTGTGTAGTAACAGTGTCGCTTGATCAAGATCGGCTCGCGCTGCACAGATGTTGCTGGTCCGAACTGATAAACGGTCCGTGAAGCACAATATAACGAGTAGCACAGTTTCGTTCCGCTTTCATTACGTTTGCCATTTGATGTTGCGCAACGTTGTGGTGGTCGCGCCAGCGCGGATTTTGTCGGCAGGAAAAATGGTCCAAGGAATCGTTCGGTGTGTATGCGTACCGAACCGGAAGCCTCGTACCGAAACGGTTCATTACGAATACATGTACCGGTAGGCCTAAATAAAGCAAAATGTTTGCAAACATTATAAACATAGCTATAGGCTATTTTAGTTCCCCTCACTCCACAATAAATACTTTAAATTAACGGTATTCAGAAAAGAACAAGAATGAAAAATAAAAGCAGCTATATAAACTTCAGGCCAAAACGAATTTGTTTAAAGCAAAACTGAAACCGTAAGCCTATAAGACTTTTCTAAACCTGTAAGACTTTCTTCTGCTGAGCATAAGAATATATACACTCACCTAAAGGATTATTAGGAACACCTGTTCAATTTCTCATTAATGCAATTATCTAAATCAACCAATCACATGGCAGTTGCTTCAATGCATTTAGGGGTGTGGTCCTGGTCAAGACAATCTCCTGAACTCCAAACTGAATGTCAGAATGGGAAAGAAAGGTGATTTAAGCAATTTCGAGCGTGGCATGGTTATTGGTGCCAGACGGGCCGGTCTGAGTATTTCACAATCTGCTCAGTTACTGGGATTTTCACGCACAACCATTTCTAGGGTTTACAAAGAATGGTGTGAAAAGGGAAAAACATCCAGTATGTGGCAGTCCTGTGGGCGAAAATGCCTTGTTGATGCTAGAGGTCAGAGGAGAATGGGCCGACTGATTCAAGCTGATAAAAGAGCAACTTTGACTGAAATAACCACTCGTTACAACCGAGGTATGCAGCAAAGCATTCGTGAAGCCACAACACGCACAACCTTGAGGCGGATGGGCTACAACAGCAGAAGACCCCACTGGGTACCACTCATCTCCACTACAAATAGGAAAAAGAGGCTACAATTTGCAAGAGCTCACCAAAATTGGACAGTTGAAGACTGGAAAAATGTTGCCTGGTCTGAGTCTCGATTTCTGTTGAGACATTCAGATGGTAGAGTCAGAATTTGGCGTAAACAGAATGAGAACATGGATCCATCATGCCTTGTTACCACTGTGCAGGCTGGTGGTGGTGGTGTAAGGGTGTGGGGGATGTTTTCTTGGCACACTTTAGGCCCCTTACTGCCAATTGGGCATCGTTTAAATGCCACAGCCTACCTGAGCATTGTTTCTGACCATGTCCATCCCTTTATGGCCACCATGTACCCATCCTCTGATGGCTACTTCCAGCAGGATAATGCACCATGTCACAAAGCTCGAATCATTTCAAATTGGTTTCTTGAACATAATGAGTCCACTGTACTAAAATGGCCCCTGCAAGATGCTATCCTATCAATATGGGCCAACATTTCTAAAGAATGCTTTCAGCACCTTGTTGAATCAATGCCACGTAGAATTAAGGCAGTTCTGAAGGCGAAAGGGGGTCAAACACAGTATTAGTATGGTGTTCCTAATAATCCTTTAGGTGAGTGTATAGAAGAATAAGAATGTTGTTGCTGTGGACCCCTTTGACTTTAATTTTATGAAGCAGTTCTTTGAGCTTTTGACCTTTTGTGCTGAAGTCAATTTTTCTGTAACTCTGCTTAGTCTCTCCTTAGTTAATAATATCTAATGTCAGCAGTTTGTGCTGTGTTGGTCTTGAAGTTGACTTGTAATCCTAAACATGTTTAAAGCACTTAATCCTAAACCTGCGAAAAGACTTGAGTCCCAGGATGAGTTCTGTGTGTGCGTGTTTGATCGGGAAGCAGCAGTAATGCACTGCAGATAATCTTATTGTTTTTGAACATTGTCTAGGGACCACAATACAAATTCCTGAGTTGCTGAACTGTGCTGAGGAGGAAACACTGAGTCTCTGCTCTCGTCCAGCTTTGGCTTTTGATCACTACGCTGGCTCTGATTCAGCTCAGAGCTTAGAGGCTGATTGGACCCAACTGCATCAGGAACTGTTTTCAAGAGGAGATCCTCTTGCTGTGTCTGTAACACTGGATGAACATCATATCACTCCGCTGAAATGTGTCCTTGTGCTTTTTGTGTACCGTGAACTGTGTACTGATTTGTAGTCTTGAACATATTGACGAACATTAGCATGGTTCTCGAAACTGCTAAAACACATATGCGCTCCTCACGCACTCACTCGAGTCATATTCTTCCATGCAACATTTTTTTTTGCCATTGTTCCCTTAGCTGTTGGAAGCTCACAGCCACATGTTTTTTTTTTTTGCTGGCTGCTTGAGTAACTTAGAGTAATTGACTTTGTTTTTCAAAATAATGAAATGTGCGTGTCTAGCCTATATAAAACTCATTTCAATGCCTTTAAACCAATTAACTGTTTATTGGCCCTTTTGTTAAATACATATTCTTTTGGAAGATAATCTAGCCTTTTTTAAAACTTTAGTGTAAAGATGTTATAATTTGACTATATCAGCGTTCGGCAACCTTATGGCACGCAAAGAGATGATTCAGCTGTTATAGTTGAGTTCAAGGGACATTATTTAAATTAAATTGTTAAATTAAATCTTTAGCTAATGTCACATGCCTGATTATCCCACGCCTGCCATAGGTTGTTGACCTCTGGACTATATCAACAAACTCTGACGTTGTCGATTCTCAACTTCTATAAGGTATTATATTTTGATGCTTTAGGCTACAACATATTGAATGGGGCTGCAATAAACAATTATTTTGATAATCGATTAATCCGTGGGCTTTGATTGATTATTCCGCTTTTGCAATCAGTTTAAATGTTGAGTTATACCTATTCTGACTAATAAAGAAAACAAGGAAATCACTGCAGATAAAAAAAAATGTTTATGTAATTTTAATGAACTTAAAACACGCCAGTCCAACTGTTAAAAATACTTTTTATTAGGCCTATGTATTGACACAAATTTGACGATTCGATTTCTATTCATAAGCTTGCAATTCGATTCCAATATAGATTCAGTCTCATTTGGATATATTCATTTGGATATATCAGGTACAGTATATGTAAATTTTTCTCAAGGAAAAAAAATCTCTTAAAGGGGTCATATAATGGTACATGCACTTTTTCAAGTTGGTTGTACTGAAATGTGTGTTGGCAGTGCCTGTACACAACCATCATATAATGATAAAAATCCATCCAGTGTTTTTGTTTTAATCTCCTTATATGTTTTCCCCAGTCTCAAATCGAGCCGTTCGACCGTGTGATGTCACACGGTCGGACGCCCCTCCCGCGATTGTTGATTGACAGCCGGGTTTCAACACAGACCCGCCCTTGCTCGTGAGCCAGCTGTCAATCATAGTCTGCGCGGCCCGGCTCGGTCATTGTTGATATGCTGGAGCACTGTCTATTAGAATGGCGTCTAAGCGATTGTGGTGTTCTGTTCTTGGGTGTAATAACGAACACAGCAGTCATTTTAATGTTCCCAAATCCGAACCGCTGAAGACGCAGTGGCTGTGTTTGTTTTCGAAGGGAATATTCCCCACGAGCAACGTCAATGCTCTCATGTTTGCGCGAATCATTTCTCACCAGACTGCTTTATAAACGAGGGTCAGTATAAAGCTGGTTTTGCTAAGAAGCTTCCTGAATAAAGGATCGGTACCAGCTATTCGTGTTCCTGCTGAACCTCTAGAACAACTGAAGTGAGTGTAACGTTTTATTATCCTTTATATTAATATTTATATCTTTGCAAATCGCTTGCACGCTTCACGATGAATGAGTCTAAGGTTTACACTCAGGGTACATTAGGGCATGTTTTCTATGTACGACGTTCTCAATATAATTCATAATCCCACGTTTATAATGAACAACGCGTTATGGTTATTGTGTTACAAACGTGCACAGAACAGAGAGGCGGAGTGAGCAAAGCTCATGATCATTTAAAGTCATATGCACTGAAACGGCGTGCTGAAAACAGAGCTGTTTTTGACCAGGTAAAATAACTGTTTTCTTACAATACTAATGAGAATTTTTAATTAAAGTATATTACAAACGTTTAATTTAGACCCTAAAGAATCATATTAGCTTGTATAAAAATGGCATTATATGACCCCTTTAAGTCAACTAATGCAGTAAACTATACCGGGAATCCAGTCAGCTGGTGCATTACTATAACATTGAATGTTAAAATGAACAAGAATTACAAGTAAAATGAACAATGCAGATTTCATTTTTACAACCATCTTTGATCATATTTACCAAGGGAGCAAATTATTCTGACCAGCACTGTATGTGTTAGAGTTGTCAAAAAGTACCGACTTCGGTACCAAACGGTACTGAAATTTAAAAATTGTGTCGTTTTGAGCGCTGTTGAGCGGAATCGTAAACACCTCTGATTGGTTATTGTGTATGCACTCATCGGATATGGCTGTGATTGGCTACAATGATCAACGCACGGGAGCGTTTGAGAGTATGAAAGTGTTTTTAAAAAATGGAACCGGGAGCGTTTTAAAGCACAAGCAGGCGTCTATCAGCGGACCGGTCCACTGATAGACGCCTGCTTTCAAATGCTCCCGTCTGTATCTGTGCAAGCGCTCGGTAAAGAGCGTCATTGATGTATATAATTTACAACATGTTTTTGAAGCGCTGACAGGGAACTACACTAACATTTTCCACTGGTGGCACTTGCGCTACTAACTTTTTCAGTTACTAGCGCAAAACATGATTTGGTCGCACAAATTATTTATATAGTAAGCCGCTCTGGATAATAATGACCAATAGTGAAACTGTATTGCATACAGATGTGCTTTTTATTTTACTCTCCATCTTTTAAAACACATGCCTTCTTGTTTTCTTTAAAAATGGTTGGGATAGATTTACTGCAATAGAAAATACAGTAGCCTACACAATAAAGTGCTAAATTAATTTCTTTTGGATTTCACCATGCTATGGTTGGCACAGATGGGCAGACTTCTGAACTCTTAAGGAAAAGTAAAATAAATATAATATGTCATTGTGAAGCTTCAATGATTCGTGTTTGAATTGTTTTGACGCAGTTACAAATTTGGACAGTCCTGCAATTGAAGGCCCACAGAATTTACAGTAGGGCTGCACGATATTGGTAAAAAAATGACATTGCGATATTTGATTTTTCTGCGATATATATTGCGATATAAAAACAATTTCACCAGATGACTTGAATAGCTCTACTTGGAAAGAATGAATCATTCTAGAATGACTCTTGAGTTCAGTGTTGGACAGATCAGTTGTTATTTTAACCATTCATTAAAGTGAATCGGTTCAAAGGAGTCAGTTCGCGAATCGGACGTGTCATTAACGGACCACGGCACACGTTGTGGGATTATCCAGGCAGTTTAGGACATCGCACAAGATTTGTCTCAACACAGAAAACATTTCATCACCAGATAGATTTTTTGTTTTGTTTATTGAAAGAGTGATTTATGCCATCTGAATGTGTGGAAAGCTTTTCAGAGAAGATGAGGCAACGTTATTTTAGCACAATTCACAACCAGTGGTAGTTCAGAAAAAAAAAAACTTCGGTCTTCCGACCTTTTACCATCGTGTATTCTCAAAGATATTCAGTCAACTCAATTCATTATTATAAGCGAGGGAGGGAGAGAGAGCGCGCGCGCGACTGGGGCTTTCACTCTCTCTGCTCGTTCTCTCAGTTAAACAAGCGCGAATCCGCGAAGCCAACTTGATGTGTTGAATGCTCAGAGCGCGTTATAAAACGTATTCTTAAAATACACATTTCTGTTTTAATAAATGCTCATAGTAAATCATAGCATATTGCCTAAAACATTAGGTAGGTACAAAAATAATCAAACGGTGATACATTTGCGACCCATTAAAAATTAGGGTCGCAATGGCATTTCAAAAGGTCGCATATGCGACCATTTTGGTCGCAGTGTAGTTCCCTGGCTGATCATTGGAGCCAATCACAGACAAATCTGATGAGTGTGTGAGTACAATGGGCAATCAGAGGTGTTTATGATTCCGCTCAACAGCTCTCAAAGCGTCACATTTTTTAAATTTCAGTACCGTTTGGTACCGAAGTGCCTTGCGCATGAGATATTATATAAAATATACGTTTTATTATATTTAATTTATTATTAATATTATTGAAATTGATGTGTATATACAAACACATTTATCTGGTGGTTCTGCTTGTGTGTCAGTGACTGAAACATTACTCTGTGCTTAGCTCATCGTTGGTGGTTCAAGGTTTCTGTTTCTCATAGGCTGTGAGTGATTGCTTTTCAGATCAGAGCGTGTTTGATGTCACACCAGCAGGTGTTTGGTGCATCACAGACATACACATTTCTAAATGGAGCGTCTGATTCCTCCTTTAGGGGTTTGATCAAGCTGGTTCATATCTGATCACCAGAGTGTGTCTGGTCTAAATGCTTCCTTGATCAGCACACACATCTGTGGTGTGAAATGAAATCCTCTCTCTGTCCCTCACATTGTAACATTTGTAACATCCAGGCTCACATGAAGACCTTGTACCTTGGTGGGCTTTATTGTGGAGTCTGATTATTTTGTTTTAATAGCTACATACATTGTGTGTATAAGCTAATTAACCGTGTGTGTTGCCTGGTAACAGTGGAACTTTATTGTAGCTTTTATTTTATGTACATCATTACTAGGGATGTGCAAAACTACAAATGTTCATACTTGACTAGTCAGTATTCAGGTAGCCTGTAAAATTAAGCTGTTTATGTCCACCAGACCAGACACATTTCTTTATATGGATGCTAAATTCAGTCCTTTATGGCATTTAGGCAAAACCTGAATGTTGAATGATAGGCTTCAGATGTATCCCCAGTTCATAAATGTAACGTTATTGTGGGTGAGAAACCTTTAACAGGAACATTGTTCACACTTCACAGCAGACGATTTGACATCTGTCAGTGATGGTCTGTTGTCTGAATTTGTACAAAAGGGCTGCTTTGGCTGTAGTAGCGGTGCTTATTTTCTCAAAGAGGGGTTTACCTCTTTAACACACTATAGCATGGCAAGATAATGCAACATCTGAGAGGGCGCATCTTTGTCATTTGAGAATTGCGTCTCGGTTGTTGAATGTCTACCCTGCTGGCTCACCTGTAAGGCTTGTTAGCTCTAGTCTTTATTTAGCCGTTTTGTTTATGAGTCAGTCAACAAGTCCTACCACATGTACTTTCCACTTTTCCTTAAAACACTCACACATTACCAGTGTACTGATTAAACTGCACTTAGTACCTTGAGCTTGAACCTGGTGTTCTTTCTTTAACCCAGCATGTGTAAGTGGTGGTTACTTAAGCATAGTGCTGACTGAGGACAAGTGAAAGTCTGATTAAAACGGATGTAACACGGATATATAACACAGACAATAGTTATAACATAGTATAGTAATAATATTGCTGCAGTATTAGGGCTGCACGATATTGGGAAAAAACTGACATTGCGATATTTTGTGATAATTAATAATCATTAATTATCACAAAATATCGCGATATTAATGTGTATCACACACACACACACACACACTAGGGGTGGGAATTGTAAGGCACCTATAACCACAGATAAAACCAGGCATAGCCTAACGTTATAAATTAGTACCTCACAATCATGGCAAAATGTTTTGGTTTCTATGGTATTTGTATGAAAAACAGTAGCCTAACAGTTAAATACATTATTAAATACTATAATTATATTCCATTAGTCATTTAATACATTGTCTACATTAATAATATTATACAATTCAATATGTACCCCACATTTCATGGTGCAGTTAATATTACTAGGCTAACCTTACAGTAAATCCATGGTAGGCTAAATGGATTCAGTATCAATTCAGATTGACTGTATCGTTGCGCACAGTGTTTTTCCTGTTTGTCAGCGGTGTTTCATCTGCCTTTAAACATTGGTGTTCTTCGCTGAACTCAAGCGCTTCTCACTGGATCTTGTGAGCGAGACGATCAGAGTAAACGCGTCCGCTCTACTGAGCTCGCGCTGCCGTTTGGACTTTGAGCCGAGCGGATAAACAGTCCGTGAGGCGCGCGCGGTTCAAATGAGTTTCGTTCCGCTTTTGGCGCATAAACATTATCGAACATTTATCGACCTCTTGATATCGTTTTATCGAGAAAAATTATATCGCGATAATTATCGTTATCGTTTTATCGCCCAGCCCTACCTCACGTTCCAATTCCGATTCCAAACCGATTCTTGATCTACTTTTTTTTATTATTATTAATTAGTTTCTTAATCTTAAAATCTTTTTTTTATTTAATTGCACGTGTAATTCTAAGTACTTTTTAAATAATTGCAAGTTAAAAAATATAGCTAATGAATACAATTTTGTTTAGATTTTGAAATATATAATCTAATATAGCTTCAAAACAGAAAAGCAATTAGCCTTGTAAATAATAGATTAACAGCAAAACATTACAAGCAATAAACAAAGAGTGCTTTCAGTATTTAAGAGTATCTGATTCTGAACGTTTTCCATTCAAGAGCTGTGAGTGATTTTTCTTTCTCAGCTTTACTGTTGTTTGATTATTACTGATGCCATTATAGACAGCGGGAGATCTAATAAGCTGCGTTCACACTAATCCACAGATCTCTTTTGAAAAATAAGATGTTTTTGTCCTGTCTGTTTGATCCCTTAAGACATCAATGACTGTTTACATCAGTTTCGCTTCATAAGACCATTTTGAGATTCAAGTACATTTAACCACTTACACAGAGTCGCTCACAGACGCATGTGCGAGCGCTCTTTACAAAGCGCTCGTCAGCATTTGAAATTGAGTGCAGCCTTCTGTCAGTGAGTTTCATGTTTCAATAAATAAGTCCACTGCATTCCAAACAACAAATTAGACCTTCGTAGAGCATTTGTAAGGAAACTACCGTACCGGCGGACGAGACCGTGTTTCGGTATACCGACACTGCGAGCGTAACATCAAGCAAAGTGCGTGTTTCTCACAGCACATATCCTGTGCAATGAAGACCGCGAATGTCCTTGTAATTTGCTTCAACCTTTCCGAACTTTATAAAAGATTGTTATGGAAGGTTCGAGTGGTGTGTGTGTGTGTGAGGAGTTGGAAGCAAGCAGAATACGGGTGTTTCTAAATCACACTCAATTAGGGATGCGCGGTATACCGATACTGCAAAAATACCGGTATATAATATATTTCAAACGGTACAATATCATAATTTTGTTCAATTCGGTATTTGATGCGCTGCTGTTTCAAAGTTCTCCGCTAGGCGGCAGTGCGCTACCTAAACTGACGCGGGTCACGCGAAACCGGCAAACGGTGACAACGGAGGAACACGATGGATCAAACGAAGCTCATTCGAATTTCTACACGCCCGAAATTAATAAATAGAGAGAGCAGTATGAGTGAAATAAGGCATTACTTTGCCTACAAAAGTAATGAGAAAAGTAAAGAAACAGATCTCAATGCACCACTCTGCAAACGTTGCTTTAAATAATGTGTTGCCATGGGAGGCAACACATCAAATCTGCCTAAGCACTTGTCAGTTGCTCATCCTGACTTGTTCAAAGAGTTCAGAGATCGACAGGTGAGTTCATCATTCAACTGATTTAATTTAGACTTTTATTGAACACTGAACAGCGCACATACATAAGAGCTTATCAATTAAATATGAAACGGTAAACACAAAAGCTCCAATCTTCTTGCATGACACGCTAGAACCAATTCAGTTTAGGTCTCATCATTTTTGCACTTTCAAACAAACATATTAATTTAATTTGAATGAATAAAGACTAAAAGTGATAGTAAAATGAATGGCATATTACTACCGCTGTGGCGACCCCTAGAGGAATAAGCCGAGAGAGAGAGTAATAGTAGTAATATGAATATTACTAATATTACAATTAAGCTACATTTGTCAACATTCATTAGGTAACCTGACCTAACAATATTATAGCATTTATTAATCTACATCAATCAGTAATAAAATGATCTAAAAAATTTTATATACTATTACTAATACATGTTTAGCATGTTAGCATTACTTTATGCAATGCATTATATGCATATGATGAACCCAAACACAAACCAAACAGTAACCAAACCAAGATGAATAAATGCTATAAATGTTGATAATTCTCTGTTGATGCATGACAGCTAATGGTTTACATGTCATTTCATTATTCTATTATTATTATTATATGTTAATCTATTATTATAGATATTAAGCTATTTTAATTGTATAAGTTCAGTGTTTTGTGTGGGGTTTTTTTCAGAATCAAAATTTTACCTATATGTTCCTTGACTAAATTTATTTATTTATTACATTTTGATACTTTTTCTTTGCACATTTGGTAGTGGAGAGTTTCAAGCAGTGTTTTTTAATAAAATTGTATCAATTCACTTAAAGGACAAGTTCGGTATTTTACAATTAAAGCTCTGTTTTAAGATCGTTTCTGATGAAATAGAATGGTTAAGATTGTTTTTTTAGACAGATGCTGCTGTTTTGAGAATTTTAGGTTTCTGTGGTTACCCCCCTCCCCACCTCCACAATGGTAGCATAGGTGCACTGGAACAATCATTCATAAAAACGCATTAAACTTTAGTTTACAAAGACGTGAAACTCACCGAGTGGTCTGGGGTGTTCACTGATATGCTCACACAAAAATCGCTGCAAAAGATGCTTTCCAACAGGTTTTATCGTAGTTTTTGTCCAACTCCATTGACTTGTATTGGATGTTCTGTGATGTACGGTATCACTCCGCCGCAGCCACAGAAACCTAAAATTCTCAAAACAGCAGCATCTGTCTAAAAAACAATCTTAACCATTATATTTCATCAGAAACGATCTTAAAACAGAGCTTTAATTGTAAAATACCGAACTTGTCCTTTAAATTGAGACTTTTTTTTTCCGACTGTGGTATCGATTTAGTATCGATACCGAGGTATTAGGTTCTGGTATCGTACCGAAGACAAAATTGTGGTATCGAGCCATCCCTACACTCAATGTCATCGTGCATCTGCGGTTAAAAACTAAGCTCAGAATCGATTCTGAAATTCTCAGAATCGATACAGAATCATTGGAGAGGGAATCATGATACAATATTTTTTGTTTTTGTTTTTTTAACCCCTAATATATACAAAATATAGCAATGTCAGTTTTTTTTCCCCATTATCATGCAGTCCTAATTGGTAGGTTAATTTGGTTGTTCAGTCTTCACAGATGCACAACTGTTTAGAGATCAGATCCCCCCTGTTTATAATGGGTGAAAATGTTTGGCTTTACCCTCGCTCTGTGTTTAGTGCTCCGTGTTGCAGTTGGTAATGAACCCACGCATGTTTTTTGACAATTTTTATCCTTTTTATGCATCACTAATGAATCTCGTTTTAATAATTGGTGCAGACGTGCTTTTAAACAAACATTGTAGATAATCAGCTGCCCATGTTTTGGCTCAAGACGCTTCCTGTAATACTGAGAAATAATTTTGGTTAATTGAGGTTTGATGTCAGAATGATAGTAAAAAAGAATGTTTACTGATGTTCAGTAGAGCTGTTTATCGGCAAGAGTGTCACGATACAATGCGTATCCCGATACGGAGGCCACATTACAATATATATCATGATATGGTTCTGCACTAAATTTCACCACAGCAGAATTTAGTATAACAGCTGTTTATTAAACAACTGCATACTATAGGGCTATTGCTAACCAAAGGTCGAGCTGGCAGTTGCCTTCTGCATGATAAAGGGCCTCTGTATAACAATATAGGTAATGGTGTAGGTTTCATGTTAACATTGGGCACTCCCAAACAGGTAAAATATTCTGATACAATATTCTGATTGTTTTCTTTAAGCACATAAAAAATAATGTACTTATTCTACTACATTTATATTGTAATGTACTCACTGTTGCTCACAAATGCACATTCAGACGGTCACTCGCACAGACTTGCACACGGAAACATTCAGCAACACAGAAACATCTCAACTCTGCCCTGCAATTTTTATCAACGAAATGGCTTCACCACTGAAGAAGTAAATTTTTCTCAGCAAGGAGTTTGTAACATCACTGTTTTTGATGCAATTAAATTCACTGTTAATAGTGAAACGTGGTACAGACTGAGGTAATTCATACAGGGACAGTTTCTCTCTCTAAGGCCCGTAAATGAACAGACTTCTGTGAAATAGAATATCGAATTATAGATCGCCAAGCTGCAATCTTACCAGTGTTTTCAGAAAGCCAGCGCTTTTATTCACATTGGAGAATGAGCGCGTGCACGTGGTTGCCAAGTTGGGAAAAATAAGTAAAACACTTAGCAGATATTGCGCAAGTGTAAAACTCTGATTGGGGGATTACGTCTCTTGGTATCAGGCAACCCCAGTTATGTTCTTCTGCAGGCCAGATTACACCTGGTTCTAGCCGATATATTCAAATCATTAATTTCAGCACATTTCCACTGTTTTAAATGATGTTCTTGTATTCAAATTAAGCGTGGTCCACTGCTGCGCGCGTGCCACGGAATAAAGCAGCAGCTGTATCGATACTTGTATCGACAAGTAGTAGCCTATGTGACGATACATATTTGCATCGATGTATCGAACACAGCCCTAATGTTCAGCACATTTTATATCACATGCATATTATTTTAGGATGTTTTTCTGAAGCATTGACACAACAACTTGTTTTTTTCTGTCCCATGCTCCAAGATTCAAGGCGAAGTATGTCAAATGTATTTAAAGTATGAAAAAAAGCAATCATAAGTAGATTATGAATGAAATTTGCAGGAAAATCACATTTTCTCAATTTCATGCTAAGAGCTGTGTACAGATGTATGCACTGTGCAGTTTACGCTCTGCATGTATCCCATAATACTTAGAATCTGTCAGTTCATCTCCCAAGTTGTCTTCTCTTTAGAATCACATCACAGATCTCTAATGTTGGTGTGATGTAAGGCCATTCCTGCTCTGGTAGTGCATTCAGTCAGGAGTTGAAGCATGCCAAGCAGCTGTGTCACTTTCCCACCCTGAACTCCAAACATCTGGAGCACAACTGATGGCCCTGGAAATCTGCACCCACACCCGTTCACACTCGTTATCTCTCTCTCTCTCTCTCTCTCTCTCTCTCTCTCTCTCTCTCTCTCTCTCTCTCTCTCTCTCTCTCTCTCTCTCTCTCTCTCTCTCTCTCTCTCTCTCTCTCTCTCTCTCTCTCTCTCTCTCTCTCTCTCTCTCTCTCTCTCTCTCTCTCTCTCTCTCTCTCATATACACTACTCACTTGTTCCTACATACTTGCTTTTTTAACCAGTTTGTTTTCTCCTCTCTTTCCCTTTTCTCTTCTCACTCTTATGTACAAACTCCAGAGTTCCACATGGGTTTCACCTCTCGTTTCATTGGCTCCTCCCTGCCTGGCATAAGTTCCTGTTTACATTTCTGTTCCGTTCACCTTCAAATACAGTCATAGCTCCACAATAATATTCAAAGGCCAAACACTCATCGTTTCTGTAAACTAGATTTCAGGATTCCAGAAGTTTTAAAAGCTGAATGGTCAAAGTTTCCACTCTTTTTAACTGATGAATGTACATGACTTTTCCAGTCATTTGGGATTTACCGGATAAGGGTAAAGGATAAGGATACAGATTTTTAAAATAATTTTTTACTTTAAATTTCTACCCAATAAAAAAATATTTAACTAGAAAATGTACATTGATTATTTCTGTTACAAATGCCGATGGAGTTTTATTAAAACGAATAACATTAGTGCTGCGATTTATTTTTGAGTTTAACACGTTAAAAATATTTAGCGCAGCGCTTTTTTTTTGCGCTTTTTTCTCGTCATCCTTTGGCTGGCGTTACAATATATGATCACACTCTTATTCATTCAAATCCTTTTAAACCATTCAAGCGCGATAAGACAAAAGAGAACGCAGTGCGGTACTGGTGCACGTCTGTGAATCTCCTGTCTGTGTGACACACTCGTGCACACAAAAAGCCGTTTCAGACAGCGCTTGAACAGACAAAAACGCACACAATTATGCCAAAATGCCTGTTTTGTCGAGTGTCCTCGCAGGCACAGTTAAATAAGTTAAAGGGGGGGTGAAACACTCAGTTTCAGTCAGTCTCATGTTAATCTTGAGTACATATAGAGTAATATTGCATCCATCATATCTCCAAAAAGTCTTTAGTTTTATTATATTTATAAAAGAAAGATAGGCTGTACCGAGTCTTTCCGGAAAAAGCCGAGCGGGTGGAGGCGTGCCGTGTGGGCGGAGCTAAATAATCACGAGCGCGCAAAGTTTTAGAACATTTGTGTGTCTACTCGTGGTTTATGAAGACATGATTTGGTTTTACAATAAACAAACAGACACCTACAGTAGCCACCTAAACAAATGTATTTAAACAAACACACACCATACATCGCATACTCCATAGATACATTAACTATACATTATCATGTTGTTTAGCCTACTTGCTGTGCTTAAAGGAGTAGTTCACTTTTGAAAAAACTTTTGCTGATAATTTACTCACCCCCATGTCATCCAAGATGCCTATGTCTTTCTTTCCTCAGTCGAAAAGAAATTACGTTTTTTGATGAAAACATTCCAGGATTTTTCTCCATATAATGGACTTAAATGGGAACCATACGGTCCAAGGTCCAAAATACAGTTAATAACAGTTTCAGATGCAGCTTAAAATGTCTTTAAATGACACCAGACGATGAATAAGGGTCTTATCATGCGAAACGATCGCTCATTTAAAAAATAAATAACAACGTTTAAGTTTTATAAGCTCACATGCTCGCCTTTCTCTGTTCTGTGTGACTCTCCTGTTCGAACTCATTCATCAAAATGAACAAATCTTTTTTCGAGTCATTTGATTCATTTAACGACCGAAATGAACGAATTGACTCGGAAAAAGATATGTTCATTTTGATGAACGAGTTCGAACAGGAGAGAAAGAGACACACGTCTCTTCACCTGCACAAACCGCACCAGGCACAAAAGATACCGTCCTTTTTCTTGTTAGAAAACCTGTGGACTCGATGTCCTGACAGGCCGGAGTTTTTGCAACCTCCACAAACACAATAATTTACCATGACGATGATAAATTGGAATACAAAAACTACCGTAAACACACCGACTCATGACCGCTCTCACTGAATACCAGCCTACTCTGCACTGAGCCGAGGCTGAGGCTCCCTGTCGTGACGTAAAATGACGCGATGTTGAAAAAAGCTGTTTTTACGAGCAGTCTAAGAAACGCTCACTTTATCTACTAAATTAGTGCCCATTATTCTGTTTATGGTATATCATACAGTAGGGCTGGGCGGTATGACGGTATATATCATTATATATACCGTCATTCTCTATATGGCGGTAGAAAATGTCAACCGTAATAGATTTTTTTATTCCGTGTATACCGCGACGTAAATAAGTGGGCGTGGTTAACTCGCGTGCAGCGTGCGTGAGTCTGATATGCTGAGAATTGTCAAAGAAACATGGAGAAAGCAGATCAAAAGGATCCACAAAGGAATTACGTTTTCCAAAGGGTGGTTGTTGTTAACGTGAAATTTTCGGGGGGAAAGGCGCAGCAGTCAACTAGCAGTGCAGCACCCGTAACGTTAGTAGACTAAGTTACAGTTTAGAGGAGTGCACGTTCGCAACGGGGAAAGCATTAATTGACAACAACAGTTCATATATCAATATTGTAACGAATAGAAATAACCTTAAATAATGTATAGTTATCTGCATCTTTCCGTCTCTTATGTATAGTTACTTTTTTTAAACACGAAAATCGCATTCAGCATGACACGCAAGCGGTTGCCGTGGTAATGAACAACCTGCTTGTTAAAGTGAATGTATAATCCTGTATCTGAGGCAAAATTACTAAATATGCAGCGCGAGTTATATATTTCTAACTAAAAAACAATTGGCCACCGAACCAGCTGATTAAAATTTTCCTTTGATTCGCTACATGATTACAACTTGACACTCAAATTAACCGATCGCATTTTACTGATGCAGATTACGCGCGCGTGCACACGCACTGAGAGGGAGTGCGGTGTCTCAGTGTTCACCGGGCTGTGGTAAAAAAATAACGCACCGTTACAAGGTGTGTACAATTTAAACTAGGCTACTTAGTCAACACTAACAGTTGCTGCTATTCGGTTTCCATACTGCTGCTCTCCTTCTAGTCACTTCTGAACTTCTCTTGATTAAAGCTCAGGGTGACGGGTTGCCAGATATCACAAAAGAGCAAAACAAGCCCCTTAAAAACGCAGTGTATAAGCAGACATGGCAAAAATGTATCGGGGAACACATTTAAACAACTAGTATTACTAATATCCTACAAAATTAAAAGTAACTAACTAATGTATTATGAATAGATTAGTTTAATCTAAAATATTCAGATATTATAAACTGATTGATGAAGTAAAGCAATAACATGAGATTGAAAAATTATTCAGCAACACTTTATTTAAAGTTTAATTGCACCTATGAGTTGTATTTAATATCAATCAGTTGGGGGCAGTTCATCTAAAAGTTGATGAGTGTGTTTTGTTTACTATATTTAGCCATCAAAATAGTTTACCAAAGAAATAATTTACCAAATAAAAGAAAAATCAAACAAGGTGAAGTACTTTTCATTTCTAAATTATTTGGGTTTATTTATTATACAAAGCCCTTTTTGTCAATTTTTAAATGAATTTCTAAATCACACGTGGTCCCCAGGTAATACTTATCCCGTGCGAATAGGGCTATAGAGACATCAGTAGCAGTATTGGTAATGGTGATACTGGCCTTCTTTCAAAAAATAGATGCCATTAAACAAATATTTAAAATATGGGCTACTGTATTTGTTGTTTCTACATTAATTTGGAGATTAAATGTGAAATTATTACAATATAAAAATGTTTAAAAAAACTTTAGTGTTAGGTACGATTAAATTTGTTTTTAAATTAAACAGAAAAATTTGTGATTAATTAAATAATTTAATCAATTTACAGCACTAACAGCAATACATAGTAAACCAAATTCAGCATTGTATTGACCATCATCATTATACAAATAATTCTCAATTATATAACTGGTTATAGGTGTCGTGTTTGTTCAAGTGGCTGCGTGTTTAACGTCAACCTGTTTATGCAAAACAAATCTCAACATGCAAGAGTTTACTGAATCAGTTACTGGAACTCCAGATGGCTCAGTTTTTTTCTCTTTAAATTCACTAGAAATATTACGTGTTTAGGTTATGTTATATATGTTGCAGTCATCATATCTGTACTTGTGCAGCTGTGATCACTGATCAGCTGATCATGACCTACTCCGACCTGTAGTTTTACCTGTGGAGATTATATTCTTGTAGGAACCTGTGATGTTATTTTGAGTTTTATATTTTTATATAAGCCTAATGCGACAAGCAAGTATGAAGTTCAAAGTGCTTAGACAAAGGCCAATTGAATGTTTATTGTTAATCAGGAATGTTCAAACGCTAATCCGAGACTGTTTTGACGTTCCATATTTACTGAAGTTAAACATCAGCACAGCAAACTGACCTCAGTTCTTTTGTTTGCATCAGCATGTGTGTTGTGGTCAACAAGGAAACATGGTTATTATCGGACCCTCCAGATTCTCCTCTATCAGTACTAACGCCCCCCATGCATGACTTGTGTTATTTACGAGTTCACAGCGCTATCTAGCAAACCACAGCCTGCCTCACACACTGAGAGCGGTGGGGGGATATATGTGAGAGGGTTTGGGCATCTGGTCAGTACTTTGGAAATCTGCTGACTTACAGTAATACACTGGGAGCCGGGATGATATGGGCACAGGCTTCCTGTGTGAGAGACCAGGCCCACCATCCACACATGCCACACATTCTCGTGTGTAAAGGCGACTGCTCTGAGTTAATGTATGGACTTATGAATTCTGAAATATGGTAAAATGTGTTAGAATACTGTCCTGTTGTTGGTTGCTGAAAGCATAGTCAAATTAGCCAAAATCATAAACAAACACGCAAAAACATTCTTTAGAATTTGACGTGAAGCTGATTATAGATTTTTTTTTTTTTTGCAAATCAGTACAGTGGAGTCAGTTCCTTCAGTTCATAGATTCATCATCACTCAACACTACATTTGTTTGTTTCATAATTGAAAATTAATTTTTGTATTGTGTGGCTCTGACTTGTTGGAATCTTAAAGTTGAGTATTTTACACACGTGAAACAGTTCCAAATAAATCATTTTTAAAAAGTACAAAAGGATGATTTGTTTTTTGAAATACAGAAATAGACATGATTAAAGACTGTTGGGAATGCTATGCTGTACTTTGTCTTCATACATTTTTAGTCATTGGACGTAATACCGTGTTAAATTAGTTTATTTCATCCCCATACAACTCCCAAACAATACAATAAAAGCATGCACAAACGCTATATTCATGCTTTAAACTTGGAGTTGGCATGCCTTTTTTTTCTCTTTTTTTCCATTCTCTCTCTCCTCTTATTTTGCTCCCTGTCTGCCTCCTACCAGTCATGTGACCCTGAAGGGGGCGGGACTCACTCTCTCTTTTTCTCAACTCTTTGTTCACCAGGCGACGCCCAAATCATGTGTGCAGTAGAGAGGGGCTCTATCCCTGGCCTTGAAGTCAGCTTTCATTCTGCCCTTCACACACTCACACTTTCTCACAATGATTACACATGTAGGCTGCACTAAAAATGAGTTACATTTTGAGCATGCCCAACTGTTTTGCCAGTTCTTTATTATTTTTTTTTTTCATCTTTCTGAGCCACCATAACTAAATTATTGTGCTTGGATTCTCAAGGTTGTTGATGTTTGCATGCATGTAGATGTGTGCATTCAGTCTTCTCGTCTCAGCTGTCTTCGTGTTACCCACGTAATGATCACCGCAGGCTTGATTTCCTGTGTTTTCATTTAGTTCCTCCACCTCGTTCTGTCATTTCCTGAAAAAGCAGGGTGTGCTTGCATGCGCACGCTTGTGTGTATGTGTCAGAGCTCAGAGGCAAAGGAGTTCATCATGATAAGATAAGAGTCCAGCCTGAAAATGCACTAGGTTTGTTATGGTACCAATATTTCAGTAGCAAAATCAGTATCAAATAATATATTTGCTTTGTATTTTGGTTATAGCTACTAACAAATTAAATTAAAGCAGTGTCACGTAGCCTTCAATTTTTAAGTTTTCAAGTTTGTCCATGTAATCATTATTTAAATATTGTAACTAAAAGGGCTATATGTAAGAATTTTCATGTATTATGTTTTTTGTATTGCCAATGCGTGAACAGCTTGCAAGTAAACTTAAAAACAAGACCTTGCCTGACTTCCTAGGTTGTCTATGAAAGCCTGTAGACTTATTTTTATGTGAAGGACTTGGGCCAGTTTTTCCTGAGAGCCTCTCTTCAATGACACGTGGAATGAATGCTTATACAACGTTCATGATAATGTCGAAAGAGCTGTTTTGTACTATGTTCAATGTGTCATGCAAAGAAAAGGGAGTAATTCAAACTATCTATAGATCAGTCTCAAATAGATTTTATAATCAAATTATCATAATTGTAATTTTAATGACCTCATCTGTAGACACGATGCCGATGAATTGCAGAGCTTGTGCATATCCACATCGCTATGATCAGATTCTTTCTTAACTGCTTTTTTCTCACCGCTGTCATTTTTGTTGTGTTAATATTTCGCTGCAGAGATGTTGCCAACTTATTTTTACTTCTAAGCAAAGAACGAAGAAGAACTTCGCCGCAAGTAGCTATATCGGGGCCTTGAATCACGTTCAGTCTTTTGTGCGTTAAATGTACGCACATGAACTAAGTTGCTGGCTGCAGGTCACTTAACGGCAACTAGTGCTGGGCGGTATACCGGTTCATACCGAATACAGGTGTTTATTTTTGTTATGATATGAATTTTTAATATACTGCAATTAATATACCGCAATACCAGTGTTTGTCGCCTAAACAACGTGCGACACGACACTGTTTGAGAGGGTCCTTTTCACTGTTGCACTGTGGTGATGCACAGCTGTGTGTATTACTAAGCTTGATGGTGAAGATGGATAGGTTTAACCATATTACAGTGTTTCCTATACATTGGTTCACAATATCAACACTGCCCGCCACAAATAGATTTTCCAAAAGGGTTTGTCATCGTTGAATAAACATGAGCACTGCACGTTTCAAAGTCAAAACGTGGCGCGTATCTGAAGTAGGGATGTGCACGACTATTCGAATTTTCGAATATTCGATCTGTAATTATTATTCGAAAAATAAAATACTATTCGAATTTTACTACGTTGCTTTGCTAGCCGTAAATGCAGTGAATCCATGATAAATCCCAAGCACTAACTCGCAATTATAATTAAATGCACAGGGTGGCGCTGTGGAGTGTGTTAACAAGTTGTGTGTATTTGATCACATAATGTTGTCGTCTGCCTCGCGAAGTTTGGAATTACTTGAAAATGATCTTACTAAATGGAATTACTTTTGATCAAATTAATTAATTAATCTGAGTTATAATATCATCACCACAATGAGAAATCACATGAAATCTAAACAGTCGAATGAGGCAAGACAGCTGTCCATCACTGCATTCACGACTGCAGGTAAGCGCAGCTGGACCCCGCATGATCCGAAATGATAACTTATCTTATAGAAAAATGATTTTGAGACATATACTTCCTTTAAGTTTCGATGAGGGAGACCGGTTTAAGAACAGAAAACGCAAAGTGCTGTTAGAAACTTAGAACTCCGTTATCTTTGTGTCTCTGAAGCGTCTGTCAGCAAAGCGCCTTTTCTCCCTCGAGCATAAATTGCTGGTGCATCCCCCTGCATGTGGATATCATTTCTCAATATAAACGTGAAACAATATAAACACGATAATCATATGCTGACTCGAGTGTGTGTGTGCGTTCTGTACGATATCTGGCGCAATCTGCTTTATTAGGCGTTTTTTCCCCGTTCGCGCTGCTTGAGCATGCTTTTATTAATGCTTTTGTTTTTTATATTTTTTGTTTACACATTGGCCTACTGTTTAACGTTTTCAACTAAAAGAAAACTTTAACATATATTGTAAGCTTGTTGTGTATATTGCCTAACTGTAAGCGTGTTCAGAAATGGTGACAAAAACGTAAAAAAAAATTAAACTTAAAAAATAACGTCTTTTTCGTTAAACGTCATTTAAATAAACGAATATTCGAATATTCGATTTTTATGAGCCCGAATATTCGAATGCAATATTTTAGAAAAATGCCCATCCCTAATCTGAAGTGAACTGACGGTCTTTAGAAACGTTTTGATTTTATTTTTATACTTACCTGATAAAGCAGCGTTTATGAGCGCTGTCTGCTTTGTTTACAGCCGTTACCAGGGAAACCGCTATTTCTGCCGCTCCTAAAGTGCCTCTTGCGGGCTCCTCTTTGTAAACAGCATCATTTTGTGGGGCTTTGCAAACCTATATTAATACTAGTGTGGATTTTTCTACAATATTCACTCATGACAGTAAAATAGTGCATTCTAAGTCAATCTACTACAGTATTTCCTCTCTCAGTCAGTAGAAAATGTGGTTAACACCTAGTCATTCTTGGGAAAAAAAACCCGCCATATACCGTATAATTTTGAAAAATACCATGATATAAATATTTGGTCATACCGCCCAGCACTAATGGCCACCAGTGTCTCTAATAACAAGGGTTTCTGAATTCTACATATTGCCCTTTTAAATAATCTCTTCAGTTATATGATAATGAGCAAAAAGACATTGCAAGCAGCATAAAAAAAACAGAACAGAGATACTATTTAGTAATCGCTGCTTGAATTTTTTTTGTCAACATTGGTATGTGGGGTTGAGTTCTGTTACTGTATAAAATATATTTTTAGTGATGAATAATTGTAGCAATAATGATTGCTTTTTTAAATAATAATGTCAACAATAAATCTAATAATAAAAAAATAGTGTTGTTTTTGACTAAAATACGCTGTGGTGATCACAGTCTTTTCCCACATTTCTGTACTGCTTGAGTTGACGAAATCCCCAAGGACTGTGTGTGTTACAGAGAGATACTCAGTAGTGTTTTCTGACCTTGAGGTGGGACGCCCCTGTCCTTCCACGTTCGTGCTTGAGTTGGTCTGTGATTGTGTCTTAGCTGAAGTGCTAATGTTATCATGTTTTGTTTTATACAGGGGTCACATATCATGGTTTGTTCTATACAGGGCTCACAGTTTGTAAGAACCATCAGAGAAAGGATCTTTAGGTATATATGTCTCCCTTCATTTCTGTTGATCATCAGCTCTGTCTCGCTACACTTGGGGACATTAAATGGTTGCTCTCCGCTCGCAAGCTATGATTTTAAGCCCTCCTCCGAATAAGATTGTCAGTTAATGTTCCCATCGATTTAAAGGTTAGTCATTGTTTTGTCCCAAGGATCAGTACAGCTTGAACATTGTTTGTGTATACTGGTTTTATTGACAGCTGAAAGATTGGACTGTGGTATAAATTCTCGCTTTAAGGTGTTGTAAATTTTTTTTGCTAAATGTTTGACTGTTTTCAAACAGATATTCCTGCCCCAAAGTCACAACATTTGTGTGGGGATGCTTAAACAACAATACCGTATTTTCCGCACTATACGGCGCACCGGATTATATGGCGCACCTTCAATGAATGACCTATTTTAGAACATTTTTCATATATAGGGCGCACCGGATTATAAGGCGCATAAGATACTGCAGTCAAACGTTTAACTGGGTTTGCGTTATGCATCCACTAGATGTCAACAAATGTCAACAAAACAGTCAGATAAAGTCAAACTTTATTAAGCTTTCTGACAACTCCGTTCACTCCCATGGTAACGTTGTTCAAACGTTAAAGGAAAACTCCGGTCAATTTTAACATTGAGCTCATTTTTTGTAAATTTGTGCTTTCAGTACAGATAACAACGACAAAAACACAGTGTTATCCTCTTTTTAAAATTTGCACCCTGTTGACTTAAACGGGAAAAGTTTTAAACCTGCTTTTAGCCTCTTAACAACCCTAATGTGTCATTACAAGTGCACAGCCATGTGAGTGAACACGGTGAATCTGACTGCAGTAAATGTGAAAGATATGAATAAAAATGATGTTTATTCAGCCAGCTCACATACCCGTATTTTCTTTCTGTTTTCGGTCGAAGTCCACAGTAGGCGATTGTTGAGTGCGCGCACGCGATCATTGGTAACTCAGCAACAGTGGAGACTCAGACTGTCAGCTGTCAGCCGATGACGGTGTTCTGAGAATATCAGCTCAAATGGATAGTTCATCCGAATCAGATGTTGAACACACGCGCGCGCGAACTCGACAATCAACTACTGTGGACTTCGGCCGAAAACAGGAAGTAAATACGGGTATGTGAGCTGGCTGAATAAAGAGATTATTCTTCCTGCCTTCGTGAAAGCTCGGATCACAGTTGAGACTGATATATCAGCCCAGGCATCCACGATCCATTGGCAGATAGTGGCGTAAATCGCCAGGCGCTGTCTCCCCGTCTTGGTGAACGTGTGTTCACCATCCATATATAAGGCGCTCCGGATTATAAGGCGCACTGTAGTTTTTTGAGAATATTAAAGGCTTTTAAGTGCGCCTTATAGTGCGGAAAATACGGTATTTGAATGGCTCCACAAATGGGGTAATGGATAGGGTTGGGTACCGAAACTCGGTGCCAATAGGGAACCGGTTCCGACGTAAACGGTAGTAACCAGACCGAATAAGAAAGAAAATTTCGGTGCCTGATTTCGGTGCCTAACTTCATTAGGCACACACGCGCACACACACACACACAAGGTCTCTCGCTCTCTCTCTCTCCGCCGTGCGTGTGCTACACAGTTTGGAGCACAGTTTCTTCTGTCTCGCATGCGCGCTCTTTCTCGCAAGGTTTGGCTGCATTTCACGTGTAAAATTACGTGTCAGAACGCCCTCTGGGTGTGCCGATAGTCTGAATCCCATATAGAATCAAGCCAATTCATTGGCTGATGGCGCCGCATCGACGCACTTACGTCGTCATACTATGCTGTCGCGCGCGCGCCATCTGCTCCTCAGATTTCTCTGCCGAAAAAGGAAGCTGGTCGGCAGCGCGAGGAGCTTGGCTGCGTCCCGTTCCCTATTGAGAGATATGTTACACCAACCAGAGATGTTCTCTTTCATAGGTTCACTCAACGCTGCGTAGCTAAGAAGCAGTGGATTTGTATTTGTAGGCTGCTGTATCACGTGCCGTTTGAACTGACGCGCTACAGCGATCTGTCACATTTCAAAGAGCCAAAACGTTATTTATTGTGTGAATCTCGTAAAAATATTGACAGAATCTGACAGCTGTGGATTTGTTCCATATCAAAAGTAACCTTCTCTGTCTTGTCTGTCAGTGTCCTCTTTGTCCGCGATTTTTCTGTGTGAAAAGGGTCATTTGCGTGAGTCTCACGGTCAATGCGTGAGAGTTGGCAGCTCTGCCTGCTAGTAATCTCTATTAATCTCCAGTATTATTACATTGTTTGATACAATATTGTTTCATTTGATATTATGTAAATATGAATTTTTATTTTATATTGGTTTTATTATTACCATATGTTACTTGTATTTATATTGTTTAAAGATTTAAGTTAATATTGTGTCCAGTTTGGCCCTGTAAATTAAAGGGTATTATTTTTTGATAAAGTGTGTGCGGTTTCATTTTCTTAAGTACCGATTTAAGAACCGTTTAAGCACCGGAACCGTTTAAAAAATACCGAGTAGGTACTGGAATCGGATAAAACCCAAACGATACCCAACCCTAGTAATGGACCACTTGCACTGAACTTCGTGACACACTTCCGTTTGGAAACAATACATATCACTTATTTCCGGTTATGTTTACTTTCAATGTACTGTGGTCAATGAGTTGAACAAACGCCAACTAAAAAAAGTGTCTATAATAATATTTTATATTTTGGACTTTTTTATTGACAGAAGAAGGGATGATCTGATGTTTACTGTGTGCAGAATTTTCAAAACTCATCGGAACATGAAGTTTAATTTGGTTTAATCCAAACCAAGCCAATCTGAGAAAGCTGCGGCTGTTAAAAATTCGCCATTATTTCACCACAGGGTGTCAGTGTTCGTCTAAACTAGTGACCACGACGCTGAAATGTGTGAGAACAGATGAATAACATCAGTATGAACCACGAACATTTATTTATTTGGATTAAATATTTTAATCATTCAGTGTCATTTTTCAATGTCAATCGTTTTACTATTTACATGTTCATGCCCAAAATGCTTAATTAATATTCAAAGAAGTTGACTGTCATTCTCCTCTACGCTTTGTGCGGTTCTGATCGTAGGCACCTCGCGTGTATTCATTCATTCAACTATTTTAAAAAGACAGGAATAAAGCACGAATGCACACAAGAAATACTTTTTATTAGTCAAATTCATTAAAAAATGTGACCTCAACAGGTATAGAATATAAGTAGGCTAAGAGAAAAATACTGTTAATGAGAAGACAGGACTGCTGCAGGTTAGTGAATAAATATATTATTCAGAATGTAACAGTTGGAAAGAAAATATATTTATAGGAACATTTCAGCAGGCTCAAGATAATTAATACAGAGATCATTATTCATTTTTTTAATCAATTGGCATCCATAAAACGTAGTGATAATCTGCATTCTCATGTAAGGACGTGCGATGAACCATAGACGAACACTCTAACCGGAAACTCCCGATATGTAATAAGTAGAACGCGGAAGTAGTTGTGCAAGTAGTGCATTAACCTGCAAATGGCTTATTTATAATTGTCTCTGCATTTTAAACTGGGATAGGAAAAAGTATTTTATTATAAAAAAAATACTTTATGTAGAAAATCAGTAACAATTCAAGGATTCTTCACAAAATTATCCACTGCATCTTGAAATCTGGTCACTGTTCTGTTAATTTATAATTTTTGTAAGCATTTGAAGTGTTTGTTGTTCTTCCTTTGTGTTCACTCATGTGAATGTGAATCTTTTCTTATAATGACCCACTTGACGTCCAGCTGAAGGTTTCTAGATTGTTTGGCCTGTAAATGTTTGGCTGTATGTGATTGGCATTTCAGTTTGTGTGTGTGACTTTGTCTCTGTAGAGGGAAGGGTCCACGAATAGTCGAATATTCGATCTGTAATTATTATTAAAAAAATTAAAATACTATTTGTAGTTTGAATCCATTTATGATGGATGTAGGGCCCGGAATCTAGTGTTAACACGGAATTTCGCGGAATTTTACATATTTGGAATGAAATTCTGTTTTTGTGAAAATCCAGACGGGTGGAAGCAAATCTGGGTGACACAACCCCCTCCCATCATTTCAGCTCCAATGACGGCATCAAAACAATGAAAGCATGGCGAAGCGGCTCTCCACGGCTCTGCTTTCGTCGGCGAAAAAGTTAAGAAACTCGACGCTAAGCCCTCGGTACCAAGCCGAGCAGTTCGCACGTGACTTTTATGAACTGTTTCCCATACATAGACTAATTCGTGGAGGTGCGCCAACAGAATCAACACCGGCCGCCACATATTGCGTTTCGTTCATTTTGTTTAACGCTATTTAAAGGTGCAGTGTGTAACATTTTTGAGTATTTATTAACAGAAATGCAATATGACATCCATAACTATGTGTTCAGTGGTGTATAAAGAACTTACTTAATAAACCGTAATGTTTTTATTACCTTAGAATGAGGCATTTATATCTACATAGGCGCGGGAATCCCCTTCTATGAAGGTCGCCATATTGTGACGTCATGTTTCTACCGTAGCCGAACGCGAACAAACAGCGTTACAGAGCGCGTTTCGTCACTACCTTGAAAGAGAAGCCGCAGGAAGCTAGAAGAAGCTAGTCATAAACACCGTGAGTAGTGACTTTTCCCTTGTCACTACGTAGTTGTGTAGTTATATGTAAATATGTAGTTGGATTGTTTCATGTAACGGAATTCTTCTCCCTCACTGTGTTATGGCTTTGCTATGTGGGGATAAATGTGCTGGTTAAGTTCGTGAGACAGCTGATTAGTAGGCTACTCTTGTCATTGACCGTAAAACAGTAACATTACAGGAATCACCAACCCGTCGATCTTGGAAGCATTTTAAGTCGATCGAGTTTCCAAAATCTGAGAAAAAAGCCTATTGTGTGTAGTAAGTGTGTCTAGGGGATGCGGAGGCGCGCGCGCTGTTACAATCACGTCATTTTTGCCGCGCACCTTTGGGCTCATGCGGACGCGTCGAGTTTAAACAAGGCATATCGCTTTAACCAGCTCAGCCACAGTAACAGCTCATATTAGCCAGTTAAACTTTTACTACCCTGTTAGAAAAAATATATAGTTGCATAGTTTTATGTGGTTCTTCTCCCTCGCTGTATTATGGGTTTGCTATGTGGGGAGAATGTGCTGGTTACGTTCGTGAGACAATCAGCTGATTACTATTATTATATTATGTATTAAGACCCTTGATCCTCACCTGAAACTTTATCCATGATGTGGTTTATAATGGACTGTGGTACAGAAACTTGGTTTACGCTGGCTATTCTCTGCTGTCTCAGACGACGATGTTTGTCCTGTTTTAGCCACCGTAGCTTCTTCAAAAGGGAGGGGTGAGCGGTGGGCTGAGCCCTTAGTGCAAACTCGCAACCGAACCGCTAGATGTCGCTAAAAGTCACACACTGGACCTTTAAAACACGCAGCGCATCAGTTGCATTTCCTTTCCCTCCT
Organism: Rhinichthys klamathensis goyatoka; assembly: GCF_029890125.1. NCBI lineage: Eukaryota > Metazoa > Chordata > Actinopteri > Cypriniformes > Leuciscidae > Rhinichthys > Rhinichthys klamathensis. Next base: position 279,351 of record NW_026606902.1, read on the forward strand.
CTCCCTCCATCTCTCTGTCACTCACGCGTCTCTCTCTCACTCTCACTCTCACACACACACACACACACACACACGCACACATGCACGTCTGTCTATGAGGTGCCGGACTGGACAAAAGCGAAATGACACTGCGCGAGAGAGACCGAGTATGTCCGAGAGAGAGAGACAGAGTGTGACTTTTATTTAAACTTATATAAACTACCGTAATATCATTTATTTTACTGGACAGTTTAAAGCTCATAACCATATTTTGTTGTTACTTGAAGTACTAAGAGTGCAGTGTTATGTTGCATCATGCAGTATTTGTGCTGAAAAGTAAGAGTAAATGTCTGTTACCTCAATAAATTTAAAGTCATTCCTGTTTCATTTGTGTACATTTTAATCATTAAAATTAAATGCACACTCTTTTTACAACTAAAATAACAGTAAAGGGTAAAAAAAACTGAATTCCCAAAAATTTAAATTAAAAAAACGGAATTTGCAATAATTAAAACGATAAAAACGGAATTTGGGAAAAAATAAAACGGAATTTGGGAAAAAATAAAACTGATTTTATAGGGCCCTATGGATGAATCCCAAGTAAAACAACTATAATTAAATGCACTGGGGTGGTGCTGTGGAGCATTTAACAAGTTTATTGTATTTGATCACATTATGTCGTCGTCTGCTTCGCAAAGTTTGGAATTACTTTGATGAAAAATGATCTTACAAAATGTAATTACTTTTGATCAAATAAATGAATGAAACTGAGTTATCATAATATCACCACCACAATGAGAATCACATGAAATCCAAACAGCAGTCGAATGAGGAAAGACAGCTGTCCATCACTCCATTTACGACAGGTAAGCGCAGCTATACCCCGAGTGAGCTGAGCTGAGATGATACCTTATCTGATAGCAAAATGATTTTGAGACATATGCTTCCTTTAAGTCTCGTTGAGGGAGACATGTTTAAGAACCGAAAACGCAAAGTGCTATTTGAATCTTTGCATAGCACAACGTTATCTGTGTCCCTGCAACTTCTGTCAGGGCAGCACATTTTCTCACTGGTGCATTTATTTGGAAAATGGGTTGTTTTTAAATGCTAATTGGTTGGGTTTTTAATCACCGACAGTAGGGGTGGGCGATATGACCAAATTTTTATTTCACGATATGAGAATCACAATATATGTATATCACAATAAAGTTATTTTATCTCATTGCTGTTATTAAAAATAAGGGGAAAATAAGCAGATTACAAACAATAGGACAAATACAATATAACAAAAATATGAATTAAACAAATTAAGTTTTTCAGGTACAATAGGTTTATTTAACATGTAGTTAGAATTAGTATAGAAGTGTAGTAATCAAATGTGTAAAAAAAATATATATATATATTTACATTAGTGCTGCCACTAACGACTAATCTTTCGACTAATTTTTCGATTAGTCGTCTAATCTAAACGACTAATTTAAAAAAAAAAATACATTGTTTGTAATTTCGTTGTCCATTTTATTTTGAACTCAACTGAAGGGCCAACATATAAAATGTCACCTGTTGAAAAACATTATGTATTTACAATCTAAGCATAAGTATCTGCATTTCCATTAGGCTATACCATATTAGTCCTAATCTAATCCTCTATTAACAAACATACATGTATCCATTACTTAAATTAGCTCTTTGTTCTGCCTTAAATTAATACATTAGCTTACTGTACATTTTTATATGTACATTTCTGAAATGCATAACTGATAACATCACTCTGAATTGTAAAGTAGATGCATGCATTTTCTGTAAAGCTGCTTTGAAACAATATGTATTGTGAAAAGCGCTATACAAATAAATTGGAATTGAATTGAAAGAGTCTGGACTAGCCTATACGCTTAGCTCTGCCTAATAATGAATCGCGCTAAAAGCAGGCAGGCATGCAGATATGCAGCTTGCGTTTATACTTGCGTGCATGGCGGGCCCGTGCCGCGGTTCGCGTGAATGTGAAAGCAACACGGACTCGGGTGTGCGTTTTAGCTGACGCTGCGGGGGCGCCGGGAACAATTGCGCTCGGGCTCGGACAGCAGCAAACGAGCCCAGTGTAAAAGCACCGTCACCTGCCTCCGCAATTTTTCATATCAAAGCAGTGAAGGCGGGGAGGGGGAAGGAAGAGGATGGCAGATTAACCAGCAGGGCGCGCACAGACTGGTGTGTGGAGGTGAATTACAGTGAGCCGTTTGAGACGGGAGACCAAAAATAAGGCTGCTTTCACTTTAAGACCAAACACACGGATCCATTGTACTGATACACATCCGGTTTACACCAAACTGTTTACTTCCAGCTGTGTTTACATGAATACTCTAGACGATGTGCATTTTGACATAATTACGTGTGTAATTCGACCATTCAAATGCAATAAGACGTGAAAGAACTGAATTTGCATTCACATGCTGAGAGACGCTAGCCTGGTTCTACCAGACTCTCGTACATTTCATTTGTACAGAGAGTCTGGCCTCGCTCCATTGGGAAACGTTTACTTCCTTGTAGGCGGGTTCTCTGTTAAAGTTCAAAACTATTGGATCTGCCCAGAGTCACTCAGGATCACGTTAGCCAATCGCTAACGTGTGGTCGTGACGTATGTCATGCGCCGAAACCGGCTGGAAAGAACAAGTCCGAATTCCATATTCATAAATCTAAATATCTAAATGCTAAACCTCTCTTTCTTATATTTGTGAAAGAATTTTAAAAATACCTCTTTTCAATTAAGTTGTCTGAGAACAAAAAAAGCCTTAAAAACATTATCTGTTTGTAATTATTTTCCTTTTTTCAGTGTCATGTAATTCTCTTAACTTGTTCATGTTTATTTTATATTATCCCCCTACTGTTTTATTTTTGTTTTGTTTTTATTATTATTTTTTGTTTGTTTTTGTATTATGTTTTCTGTTATTACTTGTGTATTGTTTTAAGCAATAAAAAAAAACAAGTCCGAATGATCAGAGGATTATGTTTAGAATAAGATGTCTGTCAACGAGAGCTGCATGTTTTGTTCATCGAATTTAAGAGTTCAAGGAACAATTCTAAATTCTAAATGTATATTTGACACTAATGACAGTGATGTATTCAGTCAACTGTCGAAGCTGGGTGTAATCATTAACAATACGCCGCTGCGGTCGTTTCGGATCTGCCGCAAATGCTGTGACACAGTGATCATCGTGCACGCCGAGCTGCCCAGCACCAACTCCTAACCTTTCTGCCTCCCTCACTTGGTCCTCCATTAGTGCAACAAGAGGAGACGACAACAACTATCGGCTTTGCATCCTATCGTTCGCCTTAGCTAACTCATTCACCACTAGCGGAGTGAGCTGGAAAATTAAACTTTTCCCGAATCATGGCCACCAACAACACTTAGCAAACATTGATCTTGTTCCGGCTTTAACTTCTGGATATTCGGCAGTTTTGCAACAACGGACCGAATAGATTTTCTCACGTCTTTCTCCGCTGCCATTACTGAACTCCAACTCAAACTGACGCGCTACATCAACGTCATCGTTCTCAGCCACTCCCTCTGTTCGCTGATTGGACCGGTAAAAAAATTATTTCTGGAAACCAAAGTCTACAGCACAATCCCAGACGTAGTACTGAAGGAAAATAAAATTGAGCGGAAGTGCGTAGGAGGGCGGAGCCAGGCTAGAGAGACGCAGCTTTCTGTGCACCGCATTGAGTTCTTTTTCACTGCTTATTGTTTATGGTTAACATTTTTTTAAAATCAAGTCCCAAATTTGTGATCGCCTTCTGAGAGAGGCAGCTTTCTTTGCGCACACTTTGGCATTGTGCCAGTCAGCACGAGCACCGCATCGAGTTACTTTTTAGGGTATATTGCACTTATAACTCTAACATCAATCACGTCTCGTTCTTTATATTCTCATTAATGCATTTCATCACTCTGGTGTGTCAGTAGTGCTATATATTTACATACCACGATATAGCAAAATCTCTAAAGATACCGTAGGGACCATATATATTGTCATTCCGGCCAGCCCTAAGTGACAGCATATTTGATATTTTAAAAATGCAGTAGTCCTGTGGGTTTATTGATTCGAATTGTTTATTTTTATTGTTTAGATTCCCTTGACTAATGCAGTTTTTGTTTCAATTTTCTTGTGAACAGGATGTTTGGATGGGACAAATTGAAGGTCTTGTCCTCTGATATTTTTTGAACATTTGAGGAAAGTTGAATTTAATTAATACTACTTAGTTGTTTTGCTTTTTATTTATTCTACATGGGCATGATGTGTCAAAGCGGCCATCTATCAGTCATTGACACGTGGCTGATTTGAAGGATTGTAGGCCATTGAGATATATTGTAGATCATATTGGCCTATGCAAATTATCCTCACTCACACCCAACCTAGTAGCTTGTGTTGTAATGACATCACACAGAATGTTTATAGGAGCCTCAATCCTGTCTTTGTCGGTCTCTTTAGAATAGATTGTAGTTATTGTTAAAATTAAAATGCACGTCCTGCAAAATCAGTTTTCTGATTACATCTTAATGCCTGTGTGTAGCTTTCTGCCTTTGATCGTCACATAGTGTATGTTCATCATTTTGTGGCCTTGTCCTGTTTGTTTCCTGCTTCCTCTAAGGACAACAGGTCAGGAAATCTCTCATCTGCACACATTCAATCTTTTTGCACCACAAACGCTCACTCAGATCAGACTTGTCGCTCAGTTTGTTCTCTTACGATTTCAAAAGCTTTGTGTACCTAGACAGAAAATCTTGTCAAATTTTTCTTTACTAGCAAACATGCTCCATAATCATTCATGTTGACAAGCTGCCTCTTGTGGCCAACTGTGTGTATTACAGAATGTTTTTGTCCCTCCCCACCCTGAACCCATGTGGAAACATTTTGAATGCCCCAAAATACAAAACACTCATCTGAACTGGCAAGAGTGGAAACATGGCATTCCAGTAAAGAAGACGATGACTGGTCACGGTGTTTGTTAAGCTTGTTCCAGGGAGTCATAGCATGTTTACAGGAGCCTCATACTTGTCTTTGTCTGCCTCTTTGAAATAGATTGTGATTTATTTCCACATTTCCTGCAAAATCTGAAAGTTTTGGCTTTAGCACGGACACATTGCCCGATCTCCTCACCATCACAGATTGTGGGCTCTTATCTGGGCCGGTTATCTTTCCAGCCTCTAATATACAATTGAGCATTGTAATTGTCTAAAGTACTGATACTTTAAGAACAAGTCATGCATGCTAAATAAAATAATGCTTACTAAAATAAGGTCTTTCTTTAGGTGTTGGTAGTGATAGCTCAAGTCACTATGGAATGATCTGCCCACCCTCATCCGGAATGCAGAATCCCTGACAGCATTCAAAAGACAACTGAAAACTCATCTCTTTCGTGAGCACTTAACATAAAAAAAAAAATTCTTTCCTTTTCCTTTAAATCCTCGCTTATCTGGCTTATGCTACTCCGAGCAACGTCTGAACTTTGTATTTTGAGCACTTCTTGCGTTGTTTTTGCCTCTTCACGATGACTCGCTTGGTTTAGTCCTCAGTTGTAAGTCGCTTTGGATAAAAGCGTCTGCTAAATGACTAAATGTAAAAATGTGAATGTACTGTCAGGACCCATGCACTGCCTGACTGACAAAACAAGCATTCAAAACATTCACAAACACTTCGTGCATGCTATTTGTCGATAACTAGTGCCTTGCTGCAGTGTGGTTCGTTGACTACATAAAAAGAAAATGTCATTTTATTGGTTGTCAATAATGTCACGCATGATTGCTTAATGACATGCGGTGGACACAAACAAATGTTTTTGTCCTGCCCGGTGTGTGTGCTAGCAGTCGTGCTTGAAGTGGCCAGATTGTTGTACATGAGCTTGATGAGCATTGATACCTTCTGCCTGTCTCCCATTGAAAAAGAACTGCAAATTTGTGATTTAAGTCGAGTCTAACACGACCTTAAAAAGTTGGCCCCGTGTACATCTGAGAGTGAAGGATAAAAACACAAAAAAATCCTAAGGGTAGTTGGTTGAGTTCATTGATTTGATATTCTCTAGTGTAGTTCTTTTGTTGTTGTCAGGCTCCTCTGAAGCAGAGCTGAGTGTAATGCCAGCCTGTAAAGAGCGTTCTTATTGGACTGTTAAAAGAAAACACAAAAAGTAGTGATGTGTGCATGTTTGTCTTGTTTCAGCAAAAATAGTCTTTCTCTTCTCATCATTCTCCGCTGTGGTTTCAGTGATGGTTTTTTTTTTTTTTTTTTTTACTTTCATCTCTTAAGTCTCTCTCTCTCTCTATGATTCAGGGAAATCTTGACTCATGTTATTGTGCTTCAGATGAAAAGGTGCTGTTTATTTCTCCCCATGTTTTGCAATCGTTTTATTTTGTTATGTGCACTGGCTTTACTCTGTTGATGTTGCCTCACTGCATGAGCTTAGAGACCAGAGGTTATGCAAGATTGTACTGGGGTTAGTGTAAAGAGGTCAGAGGCCTATTCAGTGCATTTTCAAAATGGTGCTTGACCCTATGTTATTATTTATTTATTTGTATTATTTGTGTGGACTAAATTACGGTTTAATGGGAACAAATCAAGTGAATTTTTGAATGGTCTGTGACAAATGGCTTGCTAAATTCTTGCACACACACACACATACAAACAGTTAGAGGAAGTTTTGGATTGAACTGATGTTCTTGGTTAACTTCCTGTCAGATTTTGTTTCTCGGTTTTGTTTTCTCACTTCCATGTCACCATGTGCTGTGGAGAGACGATAACTATCAGTAGGGGTGTAACAATATATCGTGCCACAATATATCGCAATACAAAAATGCAACAATATGTATCGTGGATAGTGACAATATGTATCGTGGATAGTCCCCCCAAAATAAAAATTACTGTGTGAGAAAAAAATTCAAGTTTTCAGAGTTTTAGTGCAAGTACTACATTAAACTACTATATATAAAATGTTGATTATAATGTATAATAATGCAATGGGGTAATATTTGTGGGTCCTGATAATGCCAAATGTCTGATGTTACCAGTAAAAAGTGGCCGACATTATTTTAAATGTGTTGTTAACCTTTTACCATATGTCTTGGAGTATCGCAATAATATTGTATCGTGAGTTCAGTGTCGTGATATGTATCGAATCGTGACATGAGGGTACCGTTACACCCCTAACTATCAGACAAAGGTTACTTGATGTTTTTCACACTGTCATTACACCTTACTTTTTTTTACTTCTTTTAAAAAAAAAAATGTTTAATTGACTGTATTAGCAGTGAAAAATGGATTGGAAATTGTGAGGAAAATAATCTGTAAATGACTCAAACCAAATTAGCTCATCTTATTTGGAATCTTAGAAGCAAAGTCAATGGCAGAGGTGGAAAGTAACGAATTACATTTACTCGCGTTACGTAATTGAGTAGTTTTTTTGTGTACTTCTACTTTAAGTAGTTTTTAAAATCTGTACTTTTACTTTTACTTAAGTAAGTTTTGTTTGAAGTATTGTACTTCGCTACATTTGAAATCATATCCGTTACTGAGTAAAAAATAATAATACAAGGGAGAAAAAAAAAAATCACACTCCGGAAACTACTGCATTGGCTGAGGGCCGGGAGAACAAACGCGCAAGAAAGGTGACGCAGACCCAGCTGAGGCTGAATGCGCCCCCGAATTCTTATGAAGCGAATTATGGCAAGTATGCAAATACTTTGTAGAAAAAACGAGTGGTTGTCCTCGAGGATAGATATCCAATTTGCAAAAAATGTGGACGCAAAGTGGCTGCAAAAGGAGGATACATAGGACACCATCCTCCTGCAGATAAAGGTATGTCCCGATGATTATAACTTAAGGCCGAATGACTTACGTGATGCAGAGGGAATCCCGGAATCCAGTCATGAAAATGGAATTATTCACATAACGCAGATGTCACGTAAAACACGCAAAATAATGGATGGATGAATACATGGAAAGTAGAAATGTGCAATAAATCCAATCGCGACATGGTCTGTGAATATTTAAGCACAAAAATACTGCTATGTAAATATATAACCTATTTGTTCTGCTGAGCTGCGCCGCTTTGTCTACTAACGTTACATACTCAAGTACGCGTGACGTTCATGGTGTTTTCAGCGTCTCACAAACAATTTGAGGACATGAATACATGAACATTTTCAGAGCTGCTCTGAGAGAACGCCTTATGAGCATTTTCATAATTTTATTTGAGAAAAACCATTGTCAAATACACTTTGAAACGGGTCTTCACTACAACCTGTCAAAATAAAAGTTCGATTTTACTAAGGAGAAATTCTGGGCATAGAATAGAACGAACTTCTCAAAATAATGATAACAACAATAATACATTTTATTTAAACATTATTTAAAGGAATATATATTTTTTTGTCCATGGTTTAATTTAGTAAATCTGTTTTTGCAGCGCTTCCCCAAAAAATAAAAGGACACAAAGTTTAAATTTACATTTGATTACCACCATTTTTGATAATATATTTGGATTAAATCATAAAAAGAAACATTAATTTTCTGAATAAAATACATTTCATAGGACTATATTATTCTTAAACAATTTAATAAATTATTAATGTTAAAAATAAGTTGTTAATCTAATTCATTATCAATTATTGAATTTAATTGATTAGACATGTTTTATTGAAATTTTAATAAACAAAACAAACAAATGGTTTCAAGTTTGTTATAGTAAAAGCATTTGTTCAACAAAAAAAACCCCGTTTTCATTAATTTAACTGTCATTTTAACTAATGAAAATAATAATAATAACCATAATTTAATAATACTGTTTATTTATTTAAAGGTGCTATATGTAACTTTTCTTCTAAAATGAATCCTTTTTTTATTGCCTGTGTGTGAAGGGGTTGTAATCACACATTACAATGATCCACTTGTCGGGTTCTGCTATTACCTCTGAAGGCCAGTATTCCTATTTCTATGTGAAGTCTCTGGGTCGGATTTTCTGCGAAAGCCATCGAATGTGACGTGCATGCGCTCCCGAGCCTCTCTCCTTTATATGCAGTCTATGCGACGGCACTGCAGTTGACGACATGGAGTCTGATAACACCAACAAACGACCTGCCTCCAGCACAACACACACTCCAACACAAACTCCACAAAAATATAAAAAACAAAACAAAACAAAAATGATCTGCTGAAGCTCGTCAGGCCAAACGTGAATCGGATCGACTTAGGACGAAAACACGGATCAACATCGGCAGAGCGTTTGAATTATGGAGAGACCTCCGCTATTTTTATTGCGATAAATTACAAGTTTTCAGATATGCTGAAATAATGTTAAACTATAATGAAATAGCAAGGTAAACTACAACATACATGAGACATGAAATGAATACAAAAGACTGTTCCAGGATAACAAAAAGTAGGTGCTTTAGGATGTAACTTTTATTTTATGTACTAGATCTACTGTCTAACGTCACTCATCCCACTACTATCATATTGTTTATAATACACATTTCCAGACACGTTCAGTACAGTAATGCTACTTCCTACGATCTTACTGTTACACTGAAATTGTTCAGTCTAGTTCACTAACCGTTTTCGTTATCACATTCATCTATGTTGACATTGCTGCCTGATTGTGAAAGATACACGAATAGTTAGTGAAATGCCTTATGCTAGATAACACCACATGTAACGTTATCATGGTACGAGCATGGAGCATTATTGTAACGTTGCAGTGGGAGTTTACATGAGTTTCCAGCATGTTGTGTGATGCTTTCTCCGGTGTGTTGAAAGTCTCAGTGTGGCCGGTACCATGAGTGCTCGCTCTTGTGTTCGAGCAGGCGCAAGAGCATGAGTGCTCTTGTAAAAATTGGTTGCAATCTGAAACATCACCGATAGAGGCAGCTAAAAAATACATATAGCACCTTTAATAATTGATTAATACTGTAAACCGTGATATTTTCGGAGACGTTATCATACTGTGAAAATCTCATACCATTAATACAACGCTACACGGGGGATTCCCACCCCCGCTGTTAAAAAAGTAACTCAGTAACTTTTACTCTGAGTAAATTTTAAATGAGCTACTTTTTACTTTTACTTGAGTAGATTTTTAGACCGGTACTTTTACTTGTACTTAAGTAAAATTTCATTGAAGTAGTAGTACTTTTACTTGAGTAGAATATTTTATTACTCTTTCCACCTCTGGTCAATGGGATGCATTTGTGCATTTAGCTAAAACACGGTGTGAACGCTATTTACTGACAGATAGTGCCTAAAACATGAATGAAAAATGTTTGTTAAACTGTTGTCCTAAATTGTAACCAGTTTATTTCTGTGTGTTTTCCAGATGTAGGAGAGCAGAAGGCCGTTATGCTGTGGACAGAGCTGCAATCATCAGTCACTGGAACTGGCTACAGGCCCAAGTCTCAGACCTGGAGTACCGTATACGTCAACAGACCGACATTTACAGACAAATACGCTCCAGCAAGGTGTGCACAGATACACAAAACATGTACATTATCACATGCTTTTTTAAAATTTTGAATCATGGAAGTTCACTTCATGCTGTTTATCCCAGAATCACTAGTGTAGTTTAAGTTTTAACCCAGCGGAGGTGCCGTCTCCGCTGGTAACTTGGCAGCGCAGGTTGTCTCTCGGGTTCCCGTGGTGAATTGTACTCTTGTGGGATCGTTGTTTCATGTTTCTTCAGCTCACTGTTTTTTTTTTTTTTTTTAAAGCGCTTCTCCAGCTTGTTGTCCCTGTGTGATTCAAATATAATTTGGAGAATATCATCAAGTCTTTATCTGACATGTGAAGTGATTGATGCATTTAAAAATCATTCTGACTGGATGTGAAACTTCTGAAATGTATAGAAAAATTAAATAGAAAACAGTTCTTTCAAACTGGACTAATATTTTTCAAATTGCTGTTTTAGATCAAATGAATGTGATTGGCCAATGCAGATTTCAAAAAGTTGTTTATTTGAATTAAAGGAAGTGCGTGACATTAACAGTACCATCAGATTGCCAATCTTTTGTGAGTTACTACAGATAAACATTTGATCTGCTGTGTGCTTTTAGACTTAGCAAATCTAAAAGAAAAAGATTTGAGGATTTAGACAGAGGAGGAAAAGCAATGTCTCCCAGCTTTGGTCTATAATTTGTGTGTGGTTGTTTGTTTTCTAGGGCTCTGTTGTACTTGGGGTGAGCTCAGTGTGTGAGTCAGCACCAGAGGACAGCAGTGACTCAAGGACAGAGAACATTACCTGCCCTGTCGCACGGGTAAGGCCAGGAGACACAGACACATGACCATATTAAATAAACTACCAACAGAGCCAGTCTAGTCCTGAACTTAGTTTAAACTATAATTCAAGACCAATGTATTTATTTACTGTTATTGTTAGATTACAGGTAATCATTTATCAATCCATAAAACAGTCCAAGACCCATTAGTGTGTTTATTCTCATACAAACAGATAAGATGCCCATGACACGGGCCTACGCACAGCCTAGGAGAATGCTGGGATTGTTGAGCTAGAGGATTGAGAATAGGGGCTGCAAACACTCGATCTCTTTGTCTGTTGTATGCAAAGCGCTGCTGACCTTTTCATTCAATCAGAGTAGTGAAGAAATGCAGCAAGATACCATTCAACTCATCCAGACCAACTCAGGGGGGAAATTGGTGGGATGTCCTTTCCAACATCACATTTGTTTTTGTTATTTTGTCTTTTTAGGAGCATGATACTGTTGGAGTGGAAGTGTCTGTATCATCCAATGGCATCGTCACAGAAACTGGCTTGAAGAAAAGCTGTGGACCTGTGAGACAGGTCAATGGTGTTATCAACAGGTATGATATTATTTAAAGGTGCATTCATTATTTTATTTTTCTCTACATTAAAAAGTTTACTACAAAAAGAATTTTACTGTCATGTTCATTCATGCTTATTTCCTCTCTTCATCCAGCTTACGACCCGGTTCCCCTGTCACCTCAAGCCCAGACGAGCAGAGCTGCTCTGAGTCTCAGCAGAAGTTGGAGCTGGGCCCTCTGGCTTCCTCTGTGCATGACAACACATGTGTGTCGTCCCGCACGCGGCCACTGCTCTCATGCAGGAAACGCAGGGTCCTCCGGCCCGGTTCGCTCACCAGTCTCAATCGTAAGGTAAGGAGATATGTGCATCTTCTCAAGATCCAGTGGCTGGTGTAGTTTTGAGCAAAAAGGGCTGTTCACACTTGAGTCTGATATGAATACTTGACACATAACTAATATAGTTTCACTAAGAATATTCACTAAGGATGTACATTTGACTTATTTTAACCCACTTTAGTCTGAATAAAAACAGACAGATCTTTGCAGTAAGATGTGTCAGATTCTTAGTGAAGAAGGTCACTTGGTGTGAATGGGCCTTGAAAGCTGTAGTGAGAGATGTGTGAGACAGAACAAACCAGCTCTTTCAGTGTCACCTGTGGATGTGTTTTACTGAAGATGCACTGAGCTCCTTAAGGTCCCTGCGGGCTTCTTGCAAAGGTTACAGATTAAATGGAGGTGACACAGAAACTGCAGTGTTACAGAGATCACAGTGCTGCTCCAGAACTGACTCTACTGTCGTTTATTGTGTTTTAAGTTACTATGAATAGTATATTTATTGTTTAAATATATAGGATCAGGATTTTGGTTCAGTGGTTTTTCTATGTGAAGTAGAAGCCAAGTGGATGTAGTTTGAAAACTAGTTTGGCTGGTTAGGATAGAAACTCGGATTTATATAGAAACCAGAACTTTTATCATTGATCGCCTCACACCTGGTTATGACATGGTGTTAACAGTCCCTGTCCAACAGGCAGCTGTCCTCTGAAAGATGGGACAATATCTGCCCTATTCACACTTGCATTTTGCTGCATTCATAAGACAGCTTCAAAGTCTTAGCACTGCTTTTATAGATCTGTTTGCTTTCTGAACAGCCTTTAAAACTCGATTCCTCCCATAACACAGGCCCACTGTGAGCGAGAACGCGCAGGCATGTGCTAAAACAATAAGCGCAACCCCAGTCGATCTCAGCTCCATTACAAATAACAGCGCTTGGATGTCATTCAGAGACTGCGCTCTTGAAATGTTATGAGAAATGCTGCCAGTGTCATCAATGTACTAACAGCCAAATTCACTCACACTGCCAGTTATAAACTACCTGCTAACTGATGTAGTCCAATCCTAACGTTACAACAAGCACTCTAGATAAACGCTACCCCAGTTAGAGGCAGACACGCAGTGGCTTTTAAAATTTTACACCATTATGTTTGAACACTGACAAAGACCGAAACATACTGTTTAGCTTAATCTCATTGTAAGTAAAGTAGGTTCAACATATAAAAACTTGATGTTGAAATGTTTAAAATGGATCGTGAAATACTAATTTGCATTTCATTACAACCAAGAAAGAAGATCAGTTCTGTAATTCCATGTGTTTTCTGTGATTGCAGACATTATTGTCCCTGTACAAACTGTCCTGCTCTAATGTGAAGCACTCTTGTTTGAATAGGCTCGGAAAAACCGGGCACAGTTGCCAATAGCAACCCTTTCTACCCAGTGCTGTGCTCTGGGTTAATGACACGAACACATGAGTGCTAGAGAACCTGCCACATGCAAAACTGTGTGAGCGGCTCAGGATCCATGTGTGGTCATCTGCTGCAGAGATTTGTATGAGAGCATCAGGTTGACTCCTGTAAATGGAAACAAAGGGAAAGGCTGATCCCTGGCAGAACTAAATTTTGGTCGCTGATGCTCCTGAGATTTTATTAACAAAAGCAAGATCACAGTGGAAGTCACTTGAAAGACTGGATTTAAGATGAATAAAAAGCATAATTGATGACAGTCTATAGATGCTTTGATATAAAGGCTCTTTCTGCAAAACTCATGAAATTCACATTTGATCCTATCAAGGTTGGAGCTGGGATTACTGCCAGACACACAAAAAAGTGTAGTGTCCACTAGTGTTGTCACGATACCAAAATTATTGTTTCGATACCGATACCAAGTCAAGAATTGCGATTTCGATACTTTTTCGATACTTTTCCTGAAAAGGGAGAAACACTCAAATATCATTGCTGTGCTTTATTTTAAAACTGGGACAACATTCCAATCATAACACACTAATAAATGAACATATGAACAGCAGATAGGCTATATTAACCATTTGAACAAAATATGAAAAATATAAAAAATTAATTAGAGCAGCATTATCTCAGTTATCATAAGAAACATAAGATTTTATCAATATCAATGCCACTGACGATTCTGCTTATCGATCCGATTCTTTAACGATTCTCTTATCGATTCATGATAGCACTGTGTGGAAAAAAGTAGTCATATGCTTTTTCGGGGGGAAAAAACAAGTGTTTTTATTTGTTTTATGTAATTTATGTAATAAATGAACTCTTATTACAAAGTGTTAACGATTAGTTATACACCGATTCAGACAGATCAGTTGTTTTAACCATTCATTAAAACGAATCGGTTCAAATGAGTCATTAGTTCGCGAATTGGACGTGTCATTATCGGACGTGTGCGCGTTGTGTGATTATCCAGGCGGTTAGGACATCCCACTGTCATCACAGAAAACATTTCATGACTGGATAGTTTTTTTCGTTTATTTAAAGTGTGGTTTATGTCAGCTGAATGTGCGGAACGATTCAGAGAAGATAAGGCAACGTATTTTACCACAATTTACACCCAGCGGTAATTCAAAAAAAAAAAACTCCGAATGCTCCACATGAAACTTTAGTCTCCCGACCTTACCATCGTGTCGAATTATTTTGATTAATATGTGCGAGGGAGAGAGAGAGAGAGAGCAAGACAGCGCTTAGTTTTGAGACGGTGAAGCCTTGTTTATACTTTCGCCTGGCTCCGCAGAGAGAGAGAGAGTGCGCGCGCGCGACCGGGGCTCGCTCGCTCTCTCTCTCTCTCTCTCTGCTCGTTCAGTTCACGCGCCCTGTCACACGCGCATGAGGAGAAAAACACAGACGTCCATAGGGAGGCACTGGAAGCGTGCAACACACACCAACATGCAATACTCTCTTACAAATCTGGAACGCGGTCATTCTTAGAAGTATCGATACTAATAAATTTAGGTATCGTGAAGTTTTTAATTTCCGAGTATCGCGATACTTTTGAAGTATCGGTGCACCTTGCAACACTAGTGTCCACGGATCCTTAATGTCTTAAATCTACCAGTTTAGCAAAACAGACAACAAACAGTTTAGTCTTGCCTTATTCGTTGATGTCCTAAATCTGTTCCCAAAACTGATCATCATTTTCATCCCTCAAAGGTCATTTTACATTAATTGCAAAGTTTTAGTGTAGGTAAACATTTCTGTCAGTTAGTAATTGTTAAAGGTTTAGTTCACCCCAAAATTAAAAAATTCTTGTCATCAAGCCTAAATTCAATGTCTTCAGAAAATGTGGACGAAACTACTCAATTCATATGGATTAGTTTTACGATCTCTTTATGAACTTTTTGAAGTGTCAAAGTGGTAGTTGCGTAGCTGTGAATGAAGCGTACTGAACTGGCTCAGATTTTATAAAAAAAAATCTTCATTTGTGTTCGAAAGATTAATAAAAGTCTTACAGGTTTGTAACAACACAAGGGTGAGTAAATGATGACAGAATTTAAATGTTTTGGTGAACTTTCCGTTTAATACATAAATTACACTACCGTTCAAAAGTTTGCTGCAGGTCAAATTTTTAAAAATATTTTTTAAATCTCTAACTGTTACGTACACACCGCCGCCGGCTTGAGCTGCAAAGAAGCTCTGGCCGTCCTGTTAAGGACGCTTGTCAAAAAGTACGGGGATGCTTCTTGGCGCTTTGGCCGCTCTGACGTAGCAGCATTCTATGTTCGATCATGGGAGAAGAGAAGTGTCACAACATGAAATGTAAACCGAAAAAACAAGCAATACATTGACACTAGAAACCTTTTATAATGACAGCATTTTTATAACCGTTTTGGGCACATTTGTTCGGGGAAAACAAGAATAATTAGCTATTATTATTATTATTTGCATTTAGTGAAATTGGTTAAATCGGTGTTATCGTGAGCAAATTAATTGCATTCCCGCTTAAAACGAGCGTTCGTAAATATTTCCAATGCCTCGTTCTTTTGTAACTGGTCCCTATATGCAAACAACGTCATATCATAAATGATAGGAAACCCAGCAACGGCGATGATTAGCTTCTCTTCCATTTTCTCGGAACTAATGTTTTGGTAGGAACGAAAGTTTACATCGTATGTTTCTCAGGAATCAGCCAGCGCGAAGGACATCTATATTCCGATTGGTTGCTGGCTGTTTGCAGCCGCTTGCCGCTGAACCGCGTCATAGCTCATTACCATAAAGTTGAGCTACTTTCAACTTTCTGGTTGACGCTCTGGTCGCTCAAAACGCGACGCCGGTGGATTTGACGCTCCCTGCAGCCGAGAGAAGCCAGCTTCCATTGAAAATTAATGACTTCTGGTAACCTTGGAAGCTCAAGTCGGTGGCGGTGTGTACGTACAGTTATACTTACCAAGGCTTAATTTATTTGTTCAAAATTACAGTAAATAAAGTAATATTGTGAAATAATATTTGTTTAATATATTTTACAATTCAATTTATTCCTTTGAGGTCAACGCTTACCGTATTTTCCGCACTATAAGGCGCACTTAAAAGCCTTTAATTTTCTCAAAAAACTACAGTGCGCCTTATAATCCGGAGCGCCTTATATATGGATGGTGAACACACGTTCACCAAGACGGGGAGACAGCGCCGGGCGACTTACGCCACTATCTGCCAATGGATCGTGGATGCCTGGGCTGATATATCAGTCTCAACTGTGATCCGAGCTTTCACGAAGGCAGGAATAATCTCTTTATTCAGCCGGCTCACATACCCGTATTTACTTCCTGTTTTCGGCCGAAGTCCACAGTAGTTGATTGTCGAGTTCGCGCGCGCGTGTGTTCAACATCTGATTCGGATGAACTATCCATTTGAGCTGATATTCTCAGAACACCGTCATCGGCTGACAGCTGACAGTCTGAGTCTCCACTGTTGCTTAGTTACCAATGACCGCGCGCACGCACTCGACAATCGCCTACTGTGGACTTCGACCGAAAACAGGAAGAAAATACGGGTATGTGAGCTGGCTGAATAAACATCATTTTTATTCATATCTTTCACATTTACTGCAGTCAGATTCACCGTGTTCACTCACATGGCTGTGCACTTGTAATGACACATTAGGGTTGTTAAGAGGCTAAAAGCAGGTTTAAAACTTGTCCCGTTTAAGTCAACAGTTGTGCAAATTTTTAAAAGAGGATAACACTGTGTTTTTGTCGTTGTTATCTGTACTGACAGCACAAATTTACAAAAAATGAGCTCAATGTTAAAATTGACCGGAGTTTTCCTTTAACGTTTGAACAACGTTACCATGGGAGTGAACGGAGTTGTCAGAAAGCTTAATAAAGTTTGACTTTATCTGACTGTTTTGTTGACATTTGTTGACATCTAGTGGATGCATAACGCAAGCCCAATCAAACGTTTGACTGCAGTATCTTATGCGCCTTATAATCCGGTGCGCCCTATATATGAAAAATGTTCTAAAATAGGTCATTCATTGAAGGTGCGCCCTATAATCCGGTGCGCCGTATAGTGCGGAAAATACGGTAAATTTCACCATTACATGATCCTTCAGAAATCATGCTAATAGGATGATTTGGAGCCCAATAAACATTTATTATTATTATCAATGTTAAAAGCAGTTGTGCTGCTTAATATATTTGTGAAAATCGTGATACATTTTGTCTGGATTCTTTGGCCCATCGAAAATTTCAAATGGAAAACATTTGTAATATTATTAATGTCTTTACTGTAACAGTTGGTCAATTTAATACATCCTTGCTGAATAAAATTATAAAAATTTTAACCATAGTATACATTAAGAATTAATTTATAGTTCTATGATATAATTTACTGAATTCTGAATATCATATATGAATTCAAGGCTAATATGTTGGGGGGGGGTTTTCAGTTGGGTTTTGTTTGCTTTTTATGGACTGGTCGCCATAATTACTTTTCATACACACACACTAACTTTTCTCCTTGTTGTTCTCTGTCACACTCAGAGGTCAGTGGCTCCTCGCTGTGGCTGTGAGCTGAACACTCAGTGTGTGATGTGCAGTGGATGTGCTCTCCCTCCTGCAGACACCCAGCATCAGCTCCCCCTACTGGACAGACTGGCACAGTTCGACCCCTGCATTCACCCCATCCTCTCCTTTCCAGATGGTGAGGACGCGTACCCTGGCTCTTTATGTTTCTTTCATTCTTTCCAAAATGCAAACATGTACGTAGACACGGACAAAAACAGTGACGGCATCGCACATGACTAGCGCAGCTCTATCTATCCTCCACCTATTGTTTCCCAGTTTGCCTCAAGGATGAATTTTAATACGTTTTTTTTTTTTACTGCATAACAATTAGGTGCTAATTTAAGTGTTAATTATTCTGGACACTTCTTAAAATAACCTGCAGGCTGCTCTGGGTTTGGAGCAGGTCATTAGTGCTGAGATCTCAGAACTGTTTTTGCTTTTCATGTCTGCGAATTCAGTAACATTTTGATTTGAAGAGCTGATCTTAGATCAGCAATCCTTCCCTGTGCTGGTCAGATTAGCTGATCATGCATTCATCTGCCTGACCTTAGCGGTGATAACCATTTTAAAGAGCAGTGCAACCTGACTCTGGTTAACTGAGCCAGTAGCGGCTAGCTTTATCCGACTAACTGAGACAGACGTATTTTCCCTCATTAATACGAGCCTGCTGTCCTCTAATCTGCCGTCTATTGTGCAAATGAATAATGGGCGTAGAAGAGGCAGGTGACACCACTGGTGAAACCCGAGTAGATGGAGGGAAATAGGAAGAGGAACCAAAGTATGATGCATTCTAGAATCGAGCTCTGATTCCTGCTTTTGGAGAATTACTCGCATGAGTGCTACACTTTGTGTCATTGATGTTTACAGACTATTAGGTCAGTCACTATTCACATTATTACAGTAGCCAAAGGATGAAAAGCTATGACAAATAGTTAGCAACTCCGTGTTTTGGGTTTGATTTCTATGGAATGCACATAATTGTCATTTGTCTCTCATATTAATTTTAATATATATCTTTTTCTATTTAACTTTTCTTTATATCTTTATTTTTTATCATTTAAAAAAAATAATTTATTTCATTTTTAGAAATCATTTTTATGTGAAGCAATTTGAATTACCACTGTTTAAGAAATGTTCTATATAAATAAACTTGCCTAATTATAAAACGTATTCCTTAAAGGGATACTCCACCCAAAAATGAAAATTCTGTCATCATTTCCTCACCCTCAAGTTGTTGCAAACCTGTATGAGTTTCTTTCTTCTGATGAACACAAAGGAAGATATTTTGAAGAACGATTGGAACTTTGGCACCATTGACTTCCATAGTATTTTTTTTTTTTTCTACTATGGAAGTCAATGGTGCCAAACAACTGTTCATTTTTGGGTGGAGTATCCCTTTAAATGCATTGAAAATCTGGAAAATCCATTTGAATGTGTGATGGATAAATGCAAATATATATGTACGTGTAACACAATCGGCACAAGTTTGTGTCTGACTCATAGCCTTTCCTGATACCAATCCACCCTCTTTTTCCCATAATTTCAATTTCTGGCCCATCTATAAAATTGGCATCAATGTTTAAAAAAAGAAGAAAAGAAAGTCAGCATGAATCTGTCACAACCCATTTTACTTACACAATCTGATGTATTTAAAGTAAAACAGGATATTCAACAAGAAAAATGTTGCGAGAATTGAAAATTAGAAGGCTTGAGGTCGGCCAGGACTTTCAGGGGTGTAGAAAGTTATTACATTAAGGTCTAAGATTGAGGTCTCTGACAATGCAAAACCAAAATCAGTGCAAAAATTATGAACTTTTTTTTTTTTTTCACAGATGTGATGATGAATCTCCATATGCAGCGTGTGCTGAAGGGACACTGGCAGAATCGTCCTCTGGAGAAGATCAAGCCCATCAAGAAGATCTCGCTCAAGCACAAGTTGTGTTTGGGTAGCCGCATCTCAGACCCTTCCTCCAAAGACAAGCACAGGCTCGCCAACTCTCTGCTCTCCTCCACAGTCCGTAAGTGTGAAGAAAATAAAAGACACTGAAATATCTTATTTATTAGCCTTAAAGGGCATTTTCTGCACTTTCATGGACATGAAAATACAAAGGATATATAGGAAATGCAGGTGGCTGCACATGAACAAGGCTCTAGGCGCCTAGGCCACTGCTCTGACGGTCTACTAAATTATGAGAGAAAATTCCCTGCATCCTCAGTGTCTGAAATGTCAAGAGCCGAGTTTTCTCCAATGGAGGCAAATTCTTACACCTTTAGGAGAGTCTAAATTTGGTCTAAATGTGACCGCCCCTATGGGCAGTTAAAGTGACCTGTGAGTGTCTGGTCATCATTAGCTGCTCTCTGCAGTGACTTAGCAGTTATGTCTGGCATCATACAAGTCCAGCCACGGTTGCTTACACACACACACCCCATGTTATGGGTATGAATTATTGAAGATTTAGTGATCTGTAGCGTATAGTTGAATGAGTCACATGTTATATAAAGAAATTACTA
The DNA here is from genome assembly GCF_029890125.1 of Rhinichthys klamathensis goyatoka. NCBI lineage: Eukaryota > Metazoa > Chordata > Actinopteri > Cypriniformes > Leuciscidae > Rhinichthys > Rhinichthys klamathensis. Next base: position 300,015 of record NW_026606902.1, read on the forward strand.
TTAATGGTTATTGTGTATTATTTAATGCAATTTATTGTTTGAGATTTTGACATGACAATTAATTATTTACATTAGTTACGTAAAATAAAGATGACTAGGGGTGTAACGGTTCACAAAATTCACGGTTCGATACGATACACTTGTCACTAGGGTTGGGTACCGAAACTTGGTGCCAATAGGGGAACGGGTTCCGACGTAAACGGTAGTAACCAGACCGAATAAGAACGACAATTTCGGTGCCTGACTTAATTAGGCACACACACACGCACAGTCTCTTCTGTCTCGCAAGCGCGCTCTTGCTCGCAAGGTTTGGCTGCATTTCACGTGTAAAATTACGCGTCAGAACGCCCTCTGGGTGTGCCGATAGTCTGAATCCCATATAGAATCAAGCCAATACATTGGCTAATGGCGCGGGCGCCGCCTCGACGCACTTACGTCGTCATATGTTGGCGCGCGCGCGCCATCTGCTCCTCAGATTTCTCTGCCGAAAAAGGAAGCTGGTTGGCAGCGCGAGGAGCTTGGCAGCGTCTCGTTCCCTATTGAGAGAACATAGGTTACACCAGTAACCAGAGATGTTCTCTTTCATAGGTTCACTCAACGCTGCGTAGCTAAGAAGCAGTGGATTTGTAGGCTGCTGTATCACGTGCCGTTTGAACTGACGCCCTACAGCGATCTGTCACATTTCAAAGAGCCAAAACGTTATTTATTGTGTGAATCTCGTAAAAATATTGACAGAATCTGACAGCTGTGGATTTGTTCCATATCAAAAGTAACCTTCTCTGTTTTGTCTGTCGGTGTCCTCTTTGTCCCCGATTTTTCTCTGCGTGAGAAAATGGATGTGTGGCGTGAGCGTGTGAAAAGGGTCAATTGCGTGAGTCTCACGGTCAATGCGTGAGAGTTGGCAGCTCTGCTAGTAATCTCTATTAATCTCCAGTATTATTACATTGTTTGATACAATATTGTTTTATTTGATATTATGTAAATGTGTAAAATGTAATGTAAAAATTTGTATTTTATATTGGTTTTATTATTACCATATGTTACTTGTATTTATATTGTTTAAAGATTTAAGTTAATATTGTGTCCAGTTTGGCCCTGTAAATAAAAGGGTATTATTTTTTGATAAAGTGTGTGCGGTTTCGTTTTTTTAAGTACCGTTTCAAGAACCGTTTAAGCACCGGAACAGTTTAAAAAATACCGAGTAGGTACTGGTATCGGATAAAACCCAACCGATACCCAACCCTACTTGTCACGGTTCGGTACGTTTTCGATACAGCAAAAAGAAAGAAATGCCAGAGAAATTTCCCTGATTTAATTTTTTTAATTATATGTTTTATTAAAACTAACATCATAAAGTATGATATTTTTTTACTTTGAGCAATGATGGGGCTATACTTGACTTTTTTCTTAGGAGCATACAAAAAAACAAAACAGCTCATTGGACAAAATTAAATGTAATATTGTAGTAGTTATAAAACACAGGTTTATTTTAGTTCAGATTAACATTTGAGGGCAGTAATTGTATTCATAATGTCAAAATAAAACCGACGTAATGTTACTTGAAAGCATTATAGCCTATGATTCCTGTCAAACTTCCATGGTTACAGTTAGTAGTGTTACTACAGTAAATCCATGGTGAATGTTGCTGATCTGTGGACACGGATTAGTTCATTCATGGCACAATGTTTTTTCCTGGTTTCCATGTCAGCGCTGTTTGATCCGTTAATAACGGAGAAATGTGAATGTTTCTCACTAGATCTCGCAGCGATATTATTACTTCAGTGGCGAATTCAATTTTTTTCTTTACTGGATTTCGGTGTGTAGTAACAGTGCTGCTTGATTAAGATCGGCTCGCGCTGCATTGGTCCAAACTGATAAACGGTCCGTCAACCACACAATACCGAGTAGCTCAGTTTTGTTCCGCTTACATTACATTTGCCATTTGATGTTGGGCAATGTTGTGGCCACACCAGCATCTCTTACATTATGAGCGCACTTGCCACGCGCGACTCGCCTACATTTGAAATAACGAAATTTTGGTCGGCAGGAAAAATGGTCCAACGAACCGTTCGGTTTAAAAATGCATACCGAAAACCGAACCGAAAGCCTCGTACCGAATGGTTCAATACGAATACGTGTATCGGTACACCCCTAAAGATGACATATACTGACAAAGAAAGGATAACATTAAAGATTAGAAATAAGAGATAAAAAAAAATAAGTTAACAGTACAGATTAAATGAGAAGTTAAAAGTAGAAAAAGCAAATCAACAACAAAAAAGATATAAGCAAAGACAAAATATGCAGAGTAACTGAAAAGGGAATGTTAAACAGATAACCGTATAATGGGGTGGGAAATAAATATGTAAATAATAGTGCTGAACAAAAACAGTGTATCTCATACATAAATTATGTAAAATAACCCGAAAATACAGATAAAGATTAAAAAGTTATAAAAACAAATGTAATGTGTATATATGTATGTATGTGTGTGTATATATATATATATATATATATATATATATATATATATATATAAATGAGAATTATAAAAAAAATATTAATTTGACAAGTAATAAAATGTACCCCTTATTTCATTCTCTTCCTTTCATACTTGACTGTATTTTTCTCTAATTTTCTCTTCCTGTTTGCTTTCTCTCAGGTTTGTCGCATCATAAGGTCCGCTCAGAGAAGGTGTCCCGGCAGCAGTTAGACATCCCGATGAGTGCCAGTAAACTTGACTCTCGCCAGCATTTCCGGCAGAGCAGTTCTTTTGACAGGAGCCACAGCCGCAAGAGACCTCGTGAGCCCTCGCTGGACCGCACAGAAAGTACGTTCTTCATTACATTTTCCCTCTCATTCATTTTATTTTATTCATGGCAGTCTTGTTTGCTTTCGTCTCTCTCTTAATCAACATTGAGTTCAGTCCTTTAACACACTTTGATTTTCTATAGATGCTAATAAGTTATATATGGATATGGGGAGTCCATGCCCATCTCTGTCCGCTTTCAACACACCCACCAACAGCCCCTTGATGAGACAGCCATCGATCTCCGAGACCTCCACACCCCTCCACCTCAACAGCAGCGCCTCTGTAAGATGCTCTTGAAAGCTTTCCATCTCTGATTGTATGAACACATGAGAACCAAGTTACTTATGCCTGTGTGTGACTCTTACAGACTATTCGAAGACGGAGAGGAGAGAGCCCTTTTGACATCAATAACATCGTCATCCCCATGTCTGTGGCCGCCACCACCCGAGTGGAGAAACTACAGTATAAAGAGATCCTTACCCCAAGGTCAGAGACACAAACTGAGTTTCCAGACCTGTTTATTAGCCACATGAATCTTCAAAGATTTAATTGCTGATTATTTTACCTTTTGCTTTTTAATTGTAGTTGGCGAGAAGTGGACGTTTTTGCAAAACCAATAGCTGAAGAGGACGATGCAATGGAGGTACGGCCTTGCTGTTGGTCACCCAGCAGTTATTTTAGGCTGTCAAGACTGTAAGCCGCCTACCTAGAAGTTTAGTGTATTATAGGTTTGTTTCACTAAGTATGCAGGGTTCGAATGTGACGATAATGCCTCAGAATGCTTTCTTGACAGGCAGCTCAATAGGTTTTGAACTAAAATGGTTGCAATGTAACAACAAATGTGCAACACTAATTTAAAATCTAGACAGTCAGGAAAAATTGTGTGTCCATATGCAGTTTCGACATATATATTTTTTTAACTAAAGTAATAGAGAACCGAATAATGTTGTTAAGGAAATGAAGTACTTAGGTCTTCTATTTGACAACAAAAAAACTTTCATTCCTCATTTGAACTCACTAAAAACCAAGTGTCTTAAAGCTATGAATATTAGGGGTGGGAATCTCTAGGCACCTCACGATTCGATTCGATTACGATTCAGAGGGCTCCGATTCGATGCTAAAGCGATTATCTGAATCTTTTTTTGTGTGTGTGAGACTATAAATACTTTGCTTTAAAAGTAAAAAGTAATGACCCATAAAGAATTACCGTACAATATATTTTATTAACATTGCAAAGAACCAACAGGAAAATAAATGTGTGCCTGAACTAGCAGCATACTTGTAGTAAATTAATAATATATCAACGACCGGTAGCCTACAGCCGAGTGTTTTTCTTCCTCTGGGTGGAAACGTGTCATATGGCTTCATCATGTTTCCGAAATATTTCAGTTTTATTCTACAAAGCTTACAAATAGTGTGGCTCTTGTCCAGCTCCTTTCCCCCTTCAACTTCATAGAAGCCAAAATATTTCCACACGTCAGCTTTTAACGCGGAGGGTGTTTGGATTTCGCACTCAGCCATCGCGTCTCTGTTATGTGCACGCCACAGACGGTCCGGCCACTGCACTTCCGCACTTCAGAGCTCCGTCTTTTGCGCTCTGTCAGTATTACGTTATTATAAATATAAATTTAATTTTTTTTTTGAAAATCGATTTTTGACATTTGTGAATCGATTCAGAATCGTCCGCATTGCGATGCATCTAAGAATCGATTTTTTCCCCCCACCCCTAATGAATATAGTGAAAGTATTGGCAAAAACAAAATGGGGAGCAGATCACATTGTTCTTTTGAGACTCTACAGAACATTAATCTGTTCCCGTCTGGACTATGGAAGCATAATATATGACTCCGAGTCAAGCATCTGCTTAAATGATTTTCTGGCAGTGCATCATCAGGGCTTACGACTTGCCTTGGGAGCATTTAGAACTTCGCCAGTGCAAAGTTTGTATATTGAAGCCAATGAACCTTCACTTCAAAATAGAAGATTAAAGCTCTCACTCGAATATGCTGTTAAGATAAAGGCAAATAAAACCAATCCAGCCTATTCTACGGTCTTCAACCCACAATTTACTCACTTGTATGAGAGCAAACCTAAAAGCATCAGATCCTTCGGTATTCGTATTAAACCACATTTGGAGAACTTAAATATAAATTTGAACATTTTAAACCAAATACAATTTAGTTCTATATCTCCCTGGAAGTTAAAGAAGCCTAATATCAATTTGGATTTGGCTCATCAGAGGAAAGGAGTGACTCATCCAAATGTATATAGACAGCAATATTTGGACATAAGAAACCAATTCCCTTTTCACGTACCTATATTCACAGATGGTTCGAATGTAGAAACCATTCCAAATATTCCAAAACAGTGCTCAAATTTCTCTGCTGAAGCACGTGCTTTACTTTTTCGCTTTGGAACATATTGAAAATACACAACAAAAGGATTCTATAATTTTTACAGACTCTAAATCTTGCCTAAAAGGAATGGACACTTTAAAAATTGATCATCCTTTGCTGGACTGTATCTTAACCAAAGTGGATTATCTACTAAATCAGTTCTTCAGTATTATCTTTTGCTGGGTCCCAGGCCGTGTTGGACTTTCAGGAAATGAACGAGCTGATGCAGCTGCTAAGGAAGCTCTTAATCAGGAAGTTAATGATATTAGATATTATCTAATATCCTTCAGATATTAGACCGATTATTAATCGATACATATTAAATAAGTGTCAAGAAGAGTGGAATATGTGCAAGAATAATAAGCTATATGAAATTCATCCGGAAATTACAAACAGACTTTTTATCACTCTTAAAACTAGACTTGATCAAGTGCTCTTCTCCAGATGTCGTATAGGTCATACAAGTTTGACCCATGCTTTTTTGCTTAAAGGTGAAGACACAACTATATGCATGTTTTGTAAGATTCCCCTAACAGTTAAACATATTTTATTAGATTGCCCTGGACTTAATACAAGTAGAATGCTTTTTTTTATGAAGTTACCTCACTTAAGGACTTATTTAGTAAGATTATGCCTGAAAAGGTTTTTTATCACAAGTTAATTTAAAGGTGCCCTAGAATGTGTTGAAATAATATTTAAATTTTGCCTCTGATATCTACATAGAGGGTATTTGGCTTATTTAAGGCCATTTAAAATATGGCATTTAATATATGTCCAGATATGGTTTTACAGGTCCATTTTCAACTCTAGAAATTGGCCCTAGAATGAAATGGTCTGTTTTTACCTTATTTGGAAGGGTCATGAATAGTAATGAGTTGTTCTGCTCTGATTGGCTGTTTCACTGCAGGCTCAGTGAAACAAATGGACTAACGTTAGATGCCTTGTCAAATAAATATCGCTTCAACTTATGTGGTGGAGAATGTGACGTTAGCTAGAAGGATCGAGTGAGCTAACACTATCTGTGAGCAACTAAACTAATGTAGTTAGCCCCTGACGTGTTGTTGATGAAATAGACGAAGGTAAAATTATTTGACAAAAGCGAATTTACATATGTATCTACAGTATTGTTTTGTAGATTTATATGACAACACAGGCAAGAAATATTAACCTCAGCGTAAATACTTTGTCATACTATTTAGTTATGTATGTTCGTTACTTGGAGTTTGCTATTTGTTACTGTACTAGGATCTTGCGCTGGATCTAGATAACACAGTGTAAATTATCGTTAATAAAATCACTACTTCTCGCTTGCGGGAATATAGTTGGAATTGCCCCCTTCTTCAGTATGAGACGCTGAGAGAAGTCTGCTTGATATTGTCCCAGGTTAGAAAATAAGTCCGTGGTGTCTTTTCTGTGGGAAGGGTATGAAAAGTCCTCACATCCCCTGCACATCCTGGAACATAACATTTGTTTCCATGATCTGCCATTTTCCCTATGATCCTTGCTTGTTTCTTCACCTGCAGAACTTCCGATGATTCGGCTGCGCAGTTTCGCCTGGCATTGAACAAGGGCTGGCATATGCACATTTTTGGAGGCGTACATACTAATGATCCCGACTGTTGCGTCATAGTCGGTGTTATGTGGAGATTCGCCTATTTTTCAGGGGTGTTTTTCAAAAACGAAATTTAAATGAGGAGGAGAAAACAATGGTGTTTGAGACTCACTGTATGTCATGTCCATGTACTGAACTCTTGTTATTTAACTATGCCAAGATAAATTCAATTTCAAATTCTTGGGCACCTTTAAAAAATCTTATATCATATGACTTGCTGTTTTTGTTTGTTTGGTTTTTATTTTATGATATTTGTAGTTTTGGAATTCATTTTTTGCCATGAAAATAGCCTTGGATGCTGACATGGCACTAAATAAAACAATCTGAATCTAACTAAAGTACGTGTGTGTTGTGACCGGAAGGGGAAACTGCCACACAATGTCTGATTACTGATTAAAAAATAACTCATTCGTTCCGAGTCAGACCTGAGCAAAATTCAGATTCAAAATGTTTTGTTGTAATACATTTTTTAATGGTAAAATAAACATTTAAATATTTGCATTCAATGAACTGAAGTGCTTCTGAACAACCTTCTTTATTAAGCAAATCAAAATTTGTCATTTAGCTCATAAAATGTTTCATTTGAGGACCACCTTTAATTTTTTTATAGCCTGAAGCCCTAAATACTATGTTGCCTGGTGTATGTATTCAATAATCTTCTCTCATTCTCTCAGGTTGAGGATCTCTCTGACGTAACATTCTCTGAGCTTCATCTTCCGTATCAGGATCAGGAGCGCTCTCGCTGGAGTTGGACCGCCAGCAACGTCGCAATGAGAAGAGGCAGCAGGTGAGGGAACACCACTTGCACTGCTTTGCTCAGCCCTTTTAAGGGATAAGTGCGATTTTTCTCCTGGTTAACAACTTTGCCGCTGTCTACATGTGGCTGATCGTTGAGTTTTGCACTTCATGATGGCAGATGAGGTGCAAAAAAGAGAACCGACAGTTTTAAATGCGAGAGATAATAAATGCAGTGAATTATGACACCAGGCTGTTCACTTACATCAACATGTTATAATGAGAAGTCATTGAAGCAATAAGCATTACACTGATTTCACCACTGCCGCACTGTTAGTTACATGATAATCAGCGCCAGTCTTTTTCTCCACAGGTCGTACAAGTCTGTGGACGGACGGACAACCCCCTTGCTGTGCGGCACCAACCCCTCCACGCCGCAGCCCTCATCTCCAGACACGGCGCCTTTCCACCTGCTGCACGAGTACAGCTCAGTGGCGTCTCCCTCCAGCCCCGTCAGCCCGGAGATGCTGATGCTGTCCGGCCTGTACACGCCTGGCTCCAGAGACTCCCACCGGATGCTGTCCAATGAGGACACGCGCTGCTCCACCCCAGATACCTGCGAGGAAATGGTAGGCCCCCATGGTTATTAAAATAATCAGTTATTAAATATGTAAATTTAGTTTTATTTAATAAAAAAAAAAAAACGAATGTACATCGACACTATACCACCTCAGTATTAAATTAAAAATAAAAATAGTTATCATGGCTACATGAATGTTTCTGATTCAATGGCTAATGCTAAATTTTAACAATCTCGCAATGTTTTTTTAAAGTTATAGAAATTTTATTGTTTGTTTGTTTTTTTCAAATATGAATGCAAAAAATATATATTTGTCATAGTTTCCATTCACCACTATTGAGGTTTACCCAACTATGACAACTTACACTTCTGAGAACCCCTGAAATGTGAAAAGGGTCCATTGTTGAATTTGGCTAGTGCTCCAATATAACCTAGAGGCTTTATTGTACGTTCAATTTCACACATGCTCAGTTGTACACCACTGTAAGTCAGTTACAAAAAAAGGTCCCTTTTTTTTTTTTTTTACCTTTTTGTGCAGTTGTCTTCAATTGTGTGCGCGGATTTTTACTTAGTCTGTCTCTGTTTGTCCCTACGGGCTCCCCAACCGGTACAGCCATGGGAACTCCGGACCTTTCCGCTGGACGTGGACCCGCAACAGGAGTGCGAAATCCACCTCAGTCCGGCTGGCGAGAGGCCCTGTAGGACTGTTCGACGTGTGTCCGGCAGCAGGACTTCCAAGTCGGAGTCCGACGCAGGGCCTTCGTCACCTCTGGGCGACGACTGCGCCAAGCAGCAACAAACCAACCCACCCAAACCTACTCACCGATGAAGCCTAGACTCTGCCCACCCACCAGCTTTCAGGAACTCCTGAAACAGCAGCAACGTAGACGGAAAGAAAACCAACAAAACGAATGAAAGTCCCTGTTGTTTGATATTCAAACATCAGTAAATTCTTTCACAGTTTTTAGTGAATTGTATGGCGATATATATATATATATAGACCTGTTTTAATTCAGTCTTTCTTTTGGGTCACTGGAGGACAAAAATGTTTAGGAAGATAAATACAATTAAAAGAAAAAGAGATTAGCTTAAGTGCTAAACCAAAATAAGCAGCTCCGAAACGTATCGTATATCGCAGAAGAGCACTTCCCCCTTAGCATGCTGTCGTACTGAGGGGCTCAGCTTGCGTTGTGTGTGGTTCTCTTCCAGAAGTTTTCCAAAATCCCACCTAAAATTACTTGTTCGGCCTTGCAGTTTATACTGGAGTGATAAAACGCAAAAATAAAGCCAATAATAATGATTGCAAGGCGCCAATGCTTGTCTATGTTCTCTCTGTGAAAGCACTTCATTTTAAAATCTTTCCACGTTCCCTTTTTTATTTTGAACAGACTTTTTCATATTTAATTCCTGGGAATTGCACAAATCCCAATTTCTGGTTTCATTTTTGTCCCGTGTTCTCTTGTATACCATGGTCCGTATGTGCCCCATTTCTGTCAAAGGGACGGAGATAGCAGGTGCCTTCATCGCAGCCAGGAAATGAAACTGCCATGTTGCTCTCATGCGCTTTTTAAACACCACCAAGTCTGATTAGAGCACTTAATTGGTCTCTCTTGCATGACACTATTTCCAGGAACCCTACAATCAGCACCCAAATAAACGTGCGCAGCCCGCTGATATTGGAGACTCGATTGCACTCGCTGCTTTCAGCATCGGGGAATGGCCCTTCTCGTGTGGGCTTGCGTTAGTGTGAGTTTTAAAGCACTTGGCGGTACTATGCATGACCAGGTTAGTCCAAAGAACATGGAGTCACTCCAATATAAACTGAAATTTCCTGCCTTGTTTCCCTTTTAACATGGTTCCTCCTTTTATGTCCCAACCCCGTGGAAAAGAGCTCTTCCATTGATTGGTCAGGTCTGAACTCTGTCTTCGTTTCATACAACAATCTGCAATACTTAAGCCATCATCAAATCCCGTAACTTTGATTTATGATGAGTTATAGCATTAGCTGGAGTACTTGACAAGAGAGGATTTGGCAAAATTTCATTCGTTGGCTCCTCGGTTGTTGTCGGTCACAGCCCCGTTGTTTTTGTTTTTTTCATTGTGTAACGAGGAACGATTTCTGTTAGTTCCCCGTCAGCGAGTCACTGCTTGCAGCTCCTTCCTGTTATTTTAACTAATACGAATGTAATAAAGTCTAATAGCGGACACCAGTTACTTACAAATTTTATAAGTAGCTTCTATGTATCTGTTGTCACACGAATCTAGCTATTGTAGCCATTTGTTCTTGTTTAAGGGATGTCATGTAAACCAGAAATCCTTAATATATTCCTTTATCTCACTGGAGCATAACAGCATTCATAGTGTCAGAGAAATCTCTTCTTTTGAGGTTGTGTGGCAAATTGTAAGGGGACCATCAACGACTGTCCCATTTCCTGCTGAGAAACCCGCCGCCCCTTTCATTCTTAATATCATTAATTATGGTTTAATGTCTCTCTCTGTGGGGGTCTGTGTACTTATCAGGCAAATGTACCATAAGATTTGACTAGCTTTCAAAAGCCAATATTGTATCGTGTGAGTTATTTTCATACTTTGAATTTCCAATGTGGTGAATGAGGGTTGGGTGAGTCTGGTATTATATCCTTTAGCATGTAATAGTTTGTACAAAACAACAACAACAAAAAAAGTTTATTTTGTACATACCTTGTTTGATTCTTTACTGTGTTTGATGTTCAGGCTGTAGCTGTCCTGATTGTCTAGGGAGAAGACACATGATGAGAATATTTAACACTTTCTTTATGCAGAGGCAACAAGAAAAAAAAGAAGTTTATGGATAATTGGCCGATCGGACAGACAGGCAACGTTTGTGCTTCTCAAATTAAAAGTGAATTATATTGTACTCAAATGTCTTCTGTCTTTCTGTTGTACTAGTGAAATGTTTTCATCAGGGTAATAAGAAGCAAGATTATTCATTACAGGAATCTGCTTGGATCGCTAAGGATTTGGATGGGACTTTCCATTATTTTTTAACGTATTTATATAACGTTCAACTTAGAAACCCAGGTCTCGTTACAATTTTTTTTTTTTTTTTTTTTTTTTTTTTTTTTTTTTTCAAGGACAATGGAGAAAGTTAGGTTACTCATATGTGCACTGGACTTTATTATGTAGTCCACAGGTTGCTGGATAAAGGGCCACTCAAGTAAAACTATCAGAAACTGTTGAGAAGGAAGCTAAAGACCACTAATAAACGGGATAAAAGATTTTTTTATTTTTTATTACCGCAGAATGTCAATGCACTTTAGCTTAACTGTTTAGCATGATTTAATCTGTTTAAATGATTTCAGATATTATTGGTGATTTTACTTTTATGGAACAATTTTGGCAAAATTGATCTTTGCCACGTTCAAATAGGTAGGTGAGCTGTACTTTCATCATGACTTCATGGACATTGCTGGGCCTAGTGAACCGACTTTGAAGGTGCTCAATTGGAAAGGTACATCTAATTCGTCATTATACTGACTCCTAGTGGCAATAATGCAGTCTCAAGCAAAATCATTAGTATTTGGTTATCAATTGCTTTCGAATGTATTCTATTCGTCATGAATGTGCTCCTCTCTGAGCTAATCGTCTAGTCACGTGAGGCTCAATGATGTTAACCCCTTCGGATCATGCGTCCATTGGAATGGACCACGTGTTTTGTTTGTGCAAACCGTGGTGCAGGGATGACGTCTGAGCTCTCGAGATTTTTCTATAGTGTTTTTTCCAATTTATTAGTAAAATAAAGCCTGTGGTGAACAAATTACACACACCCATACTGAAAATTAGAAATACATTTTCAAAGTAATTAGATGAGAGTAAAGTCATTTCAACTCAATTATATTAAACTATCTTTTGAAAAAATTAGTTGGATCTTGTGTAACTTAAAAAAGTTGAAAACATATTTTGAGTTAAAGCAATGAAAAAACAATGTCATAACTTATTGATCATATATTTTTTACAGGGTGTGTGTATATATATACATGGATGTATTTATATTCATTTCTACAGTGAAGAGCAATCAAGTAGGTATTTTTTAAAAATCAGGTCTAAAAATGCTATTTTTATCTTTTCCCGCCAGCATTTTTGATGTTTCACAAAAATGCAATGGCCCCTAGTATATTTTGTTGTATGAATATCTAAACATGCAATATATTAAAAAGAAGAACCGTTTTATTCTAGCTTCATGTATGAATGTGGGTAAGTTGTTTCATTAAAACAAAGAGCTAAAAAAAATCACGTTTTTTCAAAAGACTACAGCGTGCATAACCAATGCTTTTATCGCCTGTTTCTGCTCTTTTTCCCTGTTTTGATCATGGTTTTGATCCATAAACTGTGTACTCTTCCAGAAGATCCGTATTAGCGCCCCCTACAGTATAACAGTAAAAACACGGAAAGCCGGAAAAGTCTGTGGCAGGGAGGCAAGAGTTATAGGCTATGTTAATCTTTTTAATGAAGTAAAATGACATTTCCTCCAGATAAACCCGCCAACCCTTTAATTCCTAATATAATTATTATATATCTCTCTGTGGGGGTCTGTGTACTTCAGGCAAGTGTACAATAGTTTGACCAGCTTTCAAAAGCCAGTATTGTATCGTGCGAGCTAGCAAGACAAAAAAGAAAAATGACTCTATACCTTTAAACATAGCTATCTATTGTTCATAGCGCCACGTCCATTCAACAATTTTGAGGAAAAAAGTAATACAACCTTACTTAAAAAAGAACGAAAGGGCACATAAAGCAGTTTAATACGGACCTTTATTTCCAAATTCACGTTTACAGCAAGGAGTATCAGTGTAAACCAATTAATAAAACACATTACGATAAGGAAGATCACAACTGTCAAGCTAGAATGAAGAATGAGATAAGAGCAGAGGCGGGAAATGAAACGGAGGAGAGAGAGAGACCTCAGAACTGGTTAACAGATTACAGAACCGTTTGAAACACATCTAAAGGTTAGAATTACCAAGAAGGCCTTATCCTGTGCCATTTTTAAACATTTCATCTGATAAGTCTGTTCTTCAGCTTAACCCACACGTATAAATGCTCAGGTTTATGTTAGCAGCATGCTGTAAAGAGGATGCAGTGTTGGGTTTACAGCAAACCGTCTAAAGCTTCTCACAGGGTCATGTGGCACTAGGCAAGACTTTTACTTCTATTGTGGATTCTGAATGCAAATTGTACCCCTATTTGTATTTTTTTTTTAAATGCAAGATATACATCTTAATGAGTAATGTAGTTTGAGGCAGCTCAATATGTCTTGTCAAATCAGTGCATTCACTTTCAAATGAGCATAAAGCTGCAATTCACTGCAGATATTAAATAAAAAGCTTAGTGACAGATCATCTGAACACATTCGTACATTTTACATCGTCCACACAATACTATTAGAAAAAAAAGAGTGCAACATAAACCTGGATTTTAGCAGGTAGCTTTGTTCCTTTCATCTTCCTCCAGTTTTTTTTTCTTCTTTTCATGTTTTAAGACTAGTTAAACGCTCTTAAAGTCTAGTTAAGGTAGTTATCTTAACAGCTGGACAGGGATGTGGTGACTGTGGCTACTATATTCAAGACCATGGATGAAGTCTATTGCATGCTGGGAATGTGCAGCGTGTGAGCATTGTGGTTTGTTTTGAAGGCTTTAATACTGAGGGAAGCTTGGCTATGTTTTAAATGTCCTGCATCGTATTTCAGACCAAATGAATCAGCTCTGTGCTGCTGTACATGACTGAATCTGTCTTAAACCAAAGAGAATCTTTAAAGCATAGCCAGTTTTCTGAAATGTAGCTGATGGACACTGGGGAGGCACTGTCAGCTGTCTGTTCTCAATGCCAGATTTTCTGGAATGAATGTTGTCAGATATTTTGAGTGATTTGAAATCCTCTTGGTCCATTCACACATTCTTTGGAACAGCATTTTATACACAGAAGCTGAAATCCATCAATACAAGAGGATCGTTACCATACAGGGAGGATTAGGTCATGAAAAACCGAGTGATTCCAGTTAGATGGTGCTTGTGCAGGGCAAAACTACTTCAGAGCTCAACTGTAAGGATGACATGGGTGTCTGTGGTTGTCACATCTTATATTTAGTGTCATATCTTTTTTTTTCATCAGTCATTTTTTTGCCTTTGTAAGACAAATTGTAAGAATAATGCAATAGTAGAGAGATTCGCATTATAATACCATTGTTTTCCAACAAAATCTGCATGTAAATCATCAATTATTTGCATTAAATAGTTTTTAAAAAAAAGATCTCAAATTATCCTTATTGTTGAGCCCTGTACAACAGCTTTAGTTCAACGTTTTGTATGATTCTGTATGTTGACATTTGCTTTCTTTTCTGTCAAAAGAGTCACTAGAGGCCAAGCAAGACGATTTCCTTCAGCGATGCAACTTCCTGTGCATTCATCATCAGGACAGATAGGCCTGGAAAATATGCTGTGGTGAAGTATAGATGTAGTTTTGAAGAATAAGTAAAGTCTGGTACCAACATTTCCAATTCATGATATAAGACTGATCTGAATAATTATGTCTTATTTTTGCTTTTATAAAATGAATTTAACCGCTTTGAATGACTGTAACATGCACTATTAGTGGCCTCTGACCAATTTTATTTAAACAATTAAATAGCGGGCCTCAATTGTTCTTAAATTTGTGTCCTTTACAGCCAGATTGCCTCAAGTTTTACCTAAGAGCGTTTGAAATGTTCGCTTCCTGTCAAATTCATGGCCATTATCATTAACCGCACCCTCCAAACCATGTAGCATGTTTGCCTTCCTTACTGCTGCATGTCAAAACAGGAGTGCATAAGTTATGGTAAAGAAAAACATTCACAATAAGGCAACGAAGCAAATACAACTGTGAAAGTAAATGTCATTGTTGTTTCTTTCAAAAAACGGGGCATTAAAGGAAACAAATCAGGCTACTCAGTGCTGTAAATGACCATTTGGATCAATACACCACCAGCTTCTTTTAAATTGTATTTTTTTTTCTTTTGATGACACTAAGCCAATAACATTAATACCCGTCCCTCTGTGCCAAGAGGCAAAAATGATTTCACAAGCAGACAAGCCGCTGGGACAACCTTTAGTTAGGAGAAATCCGACAAGCACCTTATTTGAAAGGACTGAAGGAGGTACATTTTTAAAATGAGTTGATTTGTCAGTCGCCGCTCACAGGCCTTGTTTAGCGAGGGAGGCCGACACCTGATCAGCTAGCGTGGACAGTTGTGGGGAGTCGGTCATGTTGATGCTGCCGGAGGAAGACACATTGCTGAGGCGGCGGGGCGATCCGTCCGCGGAAATGTTGGGGGACTGATACACGATCTCAGCGCCGTGGTCGGTGCGCGCTTTGGCTTGCTCTCGGAAATTTAGCTTGTGGCTCTCAATCTGATGGGAGGAAGGGTAGAATTTGGATTAAGTAGGATGGATATGAACAATTAACAGTTTTTTTTTAAAGATAATGCATACATAAAATAAAGCTAAAGGCGATGTGTATTGTTTGGGGTCGGTATAAATATTTGAATACATTTATTTGATCAAAAATACAGTAAACACATTACAATTTAAGATAAGTGTTTTCTATTTTATTCATTTTAAAATGTAATTTATTCCTGTGATGGCAAAGCTGTCATTACTCCTGTCGTCAGAGTCATATGATCTGGTGATTACGTGCTTAAAATACATTTATTATTATTATAATCAATGTCAGGATTCTTTGATCTTTAAAAAAAAGAGCATTTAGGTGAAATAGAAATCTTTTGTAACATGACAAATATAGTTGTCACAACTCTTAATGAAAGGTAGTGTGTCTGTTAATTCATTTGCAGAGACCGCTGAAACGATTGTACGATTATTATATTTAATATAAACCTGCAGCACTAGTCTTCTTATAGGGATTTGTATATGCCTTTTGCATCCATAACATGAGAGGGTATCAGAAATATGGTGATTAAAAAGTAAATGCACAATTGAACTGAAATAATACAGTGCTCAAGAAATTAAAACTGGCACAGAAGGACATAAAAACCATGTAATGCTGACATGTCAGTTAAATTGACACTTCATAATTCTAGTAATATACTTACTGAGGCTCTCTGACTTAAACCAGACTGTTCCCTTCAGTGGAGGGAAGGTCAAAGGTCATGTCCACATCATTAGAGTGAACAGCGTCCCCATTAGAGGACGCTTTTGCGGCCTGCGGCTCTGCTTCCTTCCCCTTCTCACTCTACAGTTCACAGAGTTATGGGTAAACAAAACAAATTATTGAGGGGTTGGGATGCAAATTATGAAATGAGGTTATGAAGGCATAAAAAACACTCACACTAAAAAAACAGGGAATGCCGGGAGAAGGGATGAAGCTGTCTTAATATTTATTATTATTACTTAAATATTTCCAAATAAGAGTGCTGATCTGTCTTCCGTACAGTATATGACACTGTTACATTTTAGGGGATTTGGTGAATCTCTTTGAGTCATGAAAAAGTTTAATCTGAGACCAGTTCCATGATTTTATAAAGGCTTATTAACTTGGTACTTTATTTTGATGGTCCACTTTAGACATTCTACTAACTATAATGAGAGTAAGTTGACATGTACTTGCAGTTACTTATATTCAGTAGCATGTCTGTAGGAGGAGCATCACAACAAAGAGTTAGCAGATATAAAGCAGACGGTCTACTAATACTCCAATGAGAGTAAGTTGACACAGAGTTGCAAAGTTACTTAGAGTATTAGTAGACGCACTGCTTTATATCTGCCAACTCTTTATTGTGATGCTCCTCCAACAGACATATAAGTAACTTTGCAACTTATTCTTAACCTGAACCCTGACCTAACAGTGAGTCAACTAATACTCTAATGAGAGTTAGTTGACATGTAGTTGCAAAGTTACTTCTAGTTAGTGGAATGTCTAAAGTGGACCATCGAAATAAAGTGTAACCATTAACTTTTATCAGCTGGAAATAGTTCTTAGATCAGCACTCCTAAACGATTCCTGAATGTGAACATGAAAGCAGCACTCAGCCAGCAGTTTTAGGTTATGTGTGATAAAAACAGACACCGAAGCAGAAAATTACTGCATGGAAAAATAGTTAGCACTAGAAAGTGTAGTGATCTTGAAAATTACTGAAAATATGTTCAGTAGAGAGAGAAGATGAAGGAGAGCAAGATGCCCAGATGCTTTTTTTATCACCCAGTAGATCCTGTGCTGTACTTTTATTTCATTTGTTACATATATAAAATCATCTTTATTCATTGATTATGTAAATATATATGTAATTCGTTAGCACCTATATTAATGCAAGCGATACCTTTTATAGGCTTCATTTTGTGTTGTGATGACTAAATTAATTCAGATTTAAAGAGGTAAGTTTTCATAAAGCTGCAAATATTTTCAATTAAGGAGGAGTTCATCATTTCCTCAGTTATATCATATGATTTTCTCTCTTTGGAACACACAAGGAGTAATTCTGCGTGTTTGGCTGCTTTTGAAGCCCAACAGGCCCCATTCATTTTCATTAAATGGAGTAGAGCAGCCAGAACATTCGGATAAATGTCTCCTTTTGTGTTCCACAGAAGACAGAAAGTCATGCAGGTTTGGAATAACGCGAGGTAAGTAAATGATGACAGAATGTTACATTTTGGATGAAATAAACATTTAAATAGATAATGGACCATGGGATAATAAATAACAGTTGCTCTAGATTAGGTGCTTTTGCAACCTTGCATTCTGTATTTAAACAAACAGTCCAATTAAAAACAGTAGATCTAAAGGGCAACTCAAAGAAGTTGGCAAAATCTGTGCAAAAGAAGTACATTGAAGTCTGCCAAACAGGAGGAAGCATGCTGATCATAGCAAGATCTAACATGTAGTGCAGATAAAAGTCAAACTGCATCATGAAACATTGTCTTATGCATTGTAATATTTTTGTGAATTAATTCTACATCTATGTTACAAATAATTCAACACATTATTGCACATTTGTGACTCCTTTGAGACTTGTGGTGTTAATAAAATCGAGAACATACCCTTCTCTGTCCACCCCGAGGAACATGTCCAATGTTCTCCAGAGATCCAACCTTTGACTGGGCTTTGAAATCCAACTTCTCAGATTTGATCTCCACATTTCCACCTCCTAAAATACAGATAAAAGTGTAAAACATCTGTAGAAATCTTGAAAAAAAATTATTAATAATAATGCTATCAGTCAAATTGAAATTAAAAAGAAATTATATTATTTTATAGTATTCTATACAGTGATCAAAGTTATGTCGATTGGCATTGCATTATAAATATACATTATCCTTATGAAAATACCCAAGATGTCTTGAAGAACACAGATATAAACCATAATACTGTCGCATGGTGTGTAAATTCTCTGTTTAATAGGTCGAAATGTCTCTATCTGCATTTTATTCTGCTACGAAATCTTTGTCCACATTATTTTTTTTTCCGGATTGTCCTAAATTGTATTCCTCTTATGGGTCTCACTTGTGGACTTTCTGCGCGAGGGCGCCCTCCAATGTCGAGTATGATTGACACATAATTACATGTGAGAGTTTAGTGCGCCATAATGCTCACATCGTCCTATTTGGGGTAAAATTAGAAAAAAATACTGCTCTCTAAAGATATTTGAAGAAAACATACAATAATCCATACGTTTTTATCTGAATGAGCACAGTTTTGGACTAAAAGCGCAGAGGGATGTAAAACACAGAAAGGCATCAGCAGTTAACAGCTGAAATACGTTAATTTGAAATATTGTGACACCCGTAATTAACACTATAATGCTATTATTTTTTAGATATCACAGTTATCGCCAATATCGTGACACCCCTAATCCGACTGAAATCTTACCCGGTTTGTGACGAATGTTGTCCTTGGAGCCGCACTTTGCTTGGACGTTGCTTAGGTCGATCTTTTTGTGCACTATCTGAACCTGAAGAATGAGGAACAGATAAGAGTCAGTCATCAACCAGAGCAATTTAGGAGGGAATGAACCGCATGCTCAGGCACCTGAGGAGCTGATGATATGGAGTAGGAAAATAGCCATTAATCACAACAGCAGGGTTCATGGGACAGAGAAGAAACCTTGCTTCCACTGATAGGCCACCACAAAATGTGGTGATTACTATCTATCTGAATACGTCATAGAGGGCATTTACACTTGGTCTTTTCATGATCAGATGTAAAAATGTGTAAATACCTTCTCAAATAAGATTCAAGACAGAAAAAAATTCCCCTCTGTCCCAGATGCTGAGTCAGAAAAGAGATTCACTCAATGTATGCATCACTCATACAGTTACAGAGGGAAGGGAACGTAATGCAAAAACATGTTATATCTGATTGAAGACAAAATTCAGATATAACTACATTTACATCTGAAGGTAATACCAGTGCTTGTAAGGCAAGAAAACAACATTTTTGGTAAAATGATCCTGAGAGGGAAAAAAGACAAGAAAAAAGTAGCACACCCAAGGATAAAATGATTAAGTCTGGATAGTCGTTGAGTCAAAAAGAATTGCAAAAAAGTGTGAGTAGAAATGAGGGATTTGAATATGCTTTGCAAGCACTGTAATAACGCACATGCTCCGATTCAAGCAGTCAAGTCAAGATCCATATCCCTTGGAGTTTACTCTGCATACCTGACTACCTGAGACCCCTAGCAATCTTCACCATGCATGCAAACTGCAAACAATGTCTGCAATGCAGCAACACTAGTCAGCAATCCATGTGCATCACATGAAGAAACCAAGAAGAACCAAATGCATTGCCTGTGAAGGAATGCTGCAGGCCCTGCCCCCGAACTAGCTAAACCTTCATGAAACTCCGGCTTCTAAAAGCACAGCTCATAGCTAAAGCCATCAGTCTGTTCACATTGTAATGGTTTATTTTAGTAGTGACCTTTTACAGACATGATCAAAACAAGGGCTTAAGATAGGGTTAGGGATATATATATATATATATTTACATTTATGTAATGTGTATGTTCTAATTGTGAATGTCTAGGCTTGGTAGTAA
The DNA here is from genome assembly GCF_029890125.1 of Rhinichthys klamathensis goyatoka. Classification (NCBI taxonomy): domain Eukaryota; kingdom Metazoa; phylum Chordata; class Actinopteri; order Cypriniformes; family Leuciscidae; genus Rhinichthys; species Rhinichthys klamathensis. The sequence continues at coordinate 320,205 of NW_026606902.1, forward strand.
ATTTTAAAAAATAGTATTTTGTCTAATCTCTTAATCTAATTTATTCTAACAGTTTAAAAATAGAAACAATTAACACTGTCTTTTTGACTGTGTGAGTGTTTGGAAGATGATACTTGACTTGTTGATGGAGAGCTACTTAAAAGCTTTGACTGGGTAATGGGTATTTGTGTCAGGGTTTCATTAGTTCCAAGAGGTGAATATTGACATTGAGTGTGCAGAACTGTCTTTGAGAGATTAACAACATACTTTAAACTGTTAGAAGTGTACATAGTCAAAGCTTGAGGTGTTTAAATCGCTCATTTTTGATCATTTCAAAACAGATCAAGTAGAATATCTCGTGTAACTTAAACAGCAATGGAGCGATACCCTGAGGGAACTGTTCCAATTTACAAGATATCATTTTACAGGATATGTCATATACATTTTGTCTGTGGAGGGGCCTATTTTCAATCAGAAACACAGCTGAAATATAATGCTATATTTGTTTTTTCTTCTCTTTATCATTTTCTACTTTATTTTACAACGATATCTAGTGTTAACGGCTTCTAACTACACTATTTGTCTGAGCGAGTTCTAACCCTACCAGTTTACTCACATTACCACCTCCAGGAATATGCTTGATATTGTCTTTGGATCCACATCTAGACTGAACATTAGACAAGTCGATCTTCTTATGAACAATATCCACCTGGAAAAATCAAGTCAACCTTTATTTTTATAGCACATTTAAAAACAACAGAAGTTGACCCAAAGTGCTTTACAGATCAAGCAAGAATAAATAAACACATTTAAATACAACATCATACATTGTATCAGCTTCAAAAACCCATTTCATGATCTATTCAAAAGCCAAAGAAAACAGATATGGTTTTAAAGAAGACTTAAAAATGGCTAGCGATGAAGATGACCTCACATGGAAAGGAAGACTATTCCATAATTTCTGACCCTTCACCGAAAAGGCACGGTCACCCTTAGATTTATAACGGCAACGAGGAACCGTCAATAGCAGTTGGTCAGAAGACCTGAGTGCTCTAGTTGGAGAGTAAGGAAGTAATAGGTCACTAATATATTTGGGTGCGAGACCAAATAGTGCCTTGTAAACTAAAGTCAAAATTTTAAAATCCACCCCGAATGTCACCGGGAGCCAGTGTAGAGATACCAAAACTAGGGAAATACGATCCCTTTTTCTTAATCCTGTTAATAGCCTGGCTGCTGGATTTTGGACGCGCTGTAGACGGGATAATGCAGTTTGGGGCAGACCACTATACAATGAGTTGCAATAGTCTAACCTAGATTAAATAAATGAGTGGATCACAATTTCCAAGTCAGTATGGGAAAGGAAAAGTTTTCTTTTAGCAATTGATCTCAGATGGTAAAAACTACTCTTTACAACAGCACTGATCTGCTTATTGAAAAGTAGAGATGAGTCAAAAATCACTCCAAGGTTCCTCACATGATCTTGTACGTTCAACGATAACGGGCCTAACTGGACAGCTGGGTAAACGGGATGAGGAGGAACCTAAGATCAAGACTTCAGTTTTGTTCTCATTAAATTGTAAAAAATGATTAGCCAGCCAATGTTTGATATCTTTAAAACAATTCAAGGCATTCTCAGATGAGCAATTTTTGTCTATACTCACTGGGAAATAAAATTGAACAGTGATAAAATATGCTGTATTTCTGAAAGATAAAGCTCAGGGCAAGCATATACAATGAAAAAACCAGGGGTCCTAAAATTGTGACCCTTGAGGGATACCACATAGTAGCTGAGCCGATGTAGAAGAAAAGTTGCCTACATTTACAGAGAATGTCCTTTCTTTTAGATAGGATGAAAACCAATGGAGGGTTGTCCCCTGGTTGCCCACCATACATTCTAAACGATTTAAAAGAATATTGTGGTCGATTGTATCGAACGCGGCACTGAGATCTAATAAAACTAGGACAACAGGCGAACCTGAGTCCATGGAGAGTAGAATATCATTTGTGAACTTCAATAATGTAGATTCAGTGCTGTGCAAAGATCTGAAACCAAACTGAAATGTATCCAAAATGTTAAATCTATTTAGATAGGACAGTTTTCTTCTCTGTTGATGTTCTTTCAATTTACAACCAACTTTCCCCAACATGGATAAGCCTTATTATTGGATTTTCTGTCAAGTATCTTCCAGAATCAAAATATACATTAAACATCTCCACTCAAATATCTATGATGATTGACCTACTTCCACACACTTAAATTCCACACTAAATGTGTCCCAACCAGCTGGTTTTGTTTTACCTTCCAGACGTTTGATTTTAACGGTATGTTGTCAAACATGCAAGACAGAATTACCTTCCCGCCTCCAGGTTGGTGTTTGATGTTCTCAGTGGAGCCGATCTTGGACTTGATGTTCTTCAGGTCAGGCATAGGTGCAACAGGAGCGATCGGGGCGCGAGATCTCAATGAACCAGGTGATTTGGGAGGGGTGCGTACCACCGCTACTTTCTTCACCTGCTGTCCTGGGGTGGAGGACCGACTGGCCGGGCTGCTGCAACCACTACGGTCTGGGGTTTTAGGTGAGTCAGCTGACGGTGAAAAACAACAAGACCAAAATATTTGCTCTTCTGATTTTTTTTACTCTGTAGTTAATTAACCTAAAGGAAAAGTTTTCACCTTCCAGCTTTTCTTTGGTATGTTAATATTTAACAGCTTTCATTTAAGTTTTGTGGAATTTTATTATTTCAGCAGTGCAGATTTTTGGCAGGACCAACAGTGTTTTACAGTAAAACTTTTGATTGGCTTTTTTACCTCTTTCAATGGACCCTGGTCCTGTCCTTCGCTGCTCCATCCGTGAAGCAGCTGTATTTCACAAATCAAAGTGGCACAAATCAGTCGCATAAATGCTCTATAAATAGAGAATCATTCCATTGGGGTTTCCCAACCCATTTCTAGTAGGAAAATATTCTGTACTTCCTGAACACTAGTTAAAGGGTTAGTTCTGTGATCATATACTCTCACTTACATTGTTCCAAATATTTTGAAGAATGTTGGTAACCAGACAGTTGATGTAGCCGTTGAATTCCATAGTAGGAAAAAAAGAATACTATGGAAATGGCTACCGTCAACTGTCTGGTTACCAACATTCTTTTAAATATATATATTTTTGTGTTCAACAGAAGAAAGAAACTCATACAGGTTTGAAAAAACATAAGGGTGAGTAAATTATGACATAATTTCCCTTAAGTGGTGCATAGTGAAATGACAGGAAGGTGAGCTGACTTTTGCAGTTTCCCATGCAGTGAATACACTGAACCACATATACTTGCTTATGAATTTATAATTAGTGCACTTTTGTTTGCATACAGCAATATTGAATGTGGATTGGGCTTATGCCATGGGAGAATGCATTAAAAAAAGCTAAATTTGTTATAAATTGTGAAGACAACATTGCCTGAAAGTGCTTGGCTCACATAATAACATTTTTGTTTCCCTCTCAAACTGTCAGAAAGGGGAGTTAAATGTTGAGTCACCAAGTATCCTTACTTTTCATGGTACTAAATAAAGATTATTGTGGGGACCTTGAAAGATGCATCTAAATATCACTTACCAGGCATTTTGATGCCAACTCCTTGGGGTTTGGCCCCCACTGTCTTCGTCTTGGCATCTCCAGCCTAAATATGGACAATTAAAGCAAGAATCGGCTCCTCTTACTTTTTATATCACAATTCAAATGCAATAATACATCAAAACATGCGAGTAAAATACATTCATTAACTTCTCTTTCTGCTCTGGTAATAAGGATGTTGACGTTGTGAAAGTGTCTCAGGTGCTGTAAATTGAACCGGCTTGTGTTGTTGGACCTTAATTTTGTAAAATGTACATAAACAACCCTACTGACATAAGCTTTTTCTTGCAGAATAAAAGCTTTTGGTCGATGGTTAGGGATGGGCGGAAGTACTCACCGTGGCCCTGAACTCTCTTGCTCCTGGACTGTTGGGTGTTTTTACAGAGTTTGCGGAGCCTTGACTGCTAAAGCGACATGGTGGAGTTGAGGAGGCTGAGGGCTTTTTGCTGGGGATGCCTGAGACTGAAGACCCTCTTTGGGGGGAAGAAGTGGGTCTAGCTTTTGCATGCAGGGTTGTGGTGGGTATCTTATGTTTTTTGTTTGAGAGTGTGATGGAGATAAAAATAAAAAAGTAAAACAAGGGTAAAAAGCATTCAGTAAATTAACTTTAAAAAAATGTAAAATGCATTTAAAAATAAAACAAAAATACCAAATAAAATGATAAACTAAAATTGAAGATGATTTGGTTTTTAGAAATTTAAAGGAAATTAAGTGTAAATACAAATTAACTTATGAACCAATGACTCCTCTCAGTAGTGGTGTATTTGAACTAATCTGGCTACTAAGACTTATCTGTTTTTCCGACGAACCATAATATCACCCGTGATAACTGTACCTTTTTTTCAGGAGTTGCCCCAACTCCAGCCTTGGCTGTAAGAAAAGAAGGACCAGTAAGTGCAAGCTCATACATTTATGGTTTTAGTTGCCTGAAATCAAGACTTACATTTATCAAGATGTTGATCAACTTGATTCAAAGAAGGAAAGTTGTTGTTGATGTGTTTTTATATCAGTACTCAATGTGATATATCAGATGTGATGTTGAGAGTCCTGTTTCCAGAAGCACAGATTCCTGTGTTTCAGTTTTTATGTTTGTTTATGATAAACATTCAGAAACAAACATGTATTACAAAATGAAAATGATGTCATTGTTTACTCGCCCTCATGTTGTTCCCAACCTGAAAAAGTTTATTTCTTCTGTAAAACACGGAAGTATATTCCAAGTTTTCTGAAGCCATTCTAGAGCTTTCTAGGAACAGACCAAAATATAATTCAAATCTCACATTCTTGGTGGATTTTTTTTTTTATCAGAGGTCATGGGGGAATTTTTTTAGTTGTGATCTCTGATTCATATTTTAAATTAACTGATGAATCCAGTTCACACAAAAAAAAAATGTATGATTCGTTCATAATGTGAGCTTGTCTGGTTCTTTATTTCAGCTCTCATAATTATGTTTGCTATGGTAAATAGTCCATTGGAGATGTGAAGATATTCCTTGAACACAGTCACATGGGTTTGGTATAACAGGAGGGTGAGGAAAATTATGACAAAATTACAAGGACCTTTTTTTGGCATATATTGATTTGTACAGGACCTTGTTTTATCATTACAAAATGCGAAGAATTAAGAATGTTTTAACCTCGTACAGGGAAACAACAGTAGATTTTCTTTTCCTGGAGTAAATTGCGGTGCTTGCAAGGCAGCCAAAAGAGTAGTGTTAAAGTTTTAGCTTAGGGTTTAAGCTATGAAGCTGTCTAAATAAAATGCACAATCAGAGCTGTCATTGTTGTTGACATGATAATGAATGCACATCTCATTTTCTTTTGCCTTTGCACAACAAAAATCAACACACAAATTGACACCTTCTCCACAGTTGCTCAAGCTGATTAAATAACCATAGAAATCCAATTATAATTCAGTATATAAGTGTATGTACGACAGAAGATCAGTTGCAATTCAGAATGCAAATATTACAATGTCATCATAATATTTCAACAAAAAAACTGTATTATTAGTTTGTCTATTTTGTATTTCTTTATTAATCTCTTGCATTTTATTTTATGTCTTTACTTGTTTATTTATTGGTTTAGTTCTAAATTTACAAAGTTTTTTTTTAAAAGGTAGATGGCTAAAATAAAGACAGAAATTGTGGAGAAGAAGTGCAGAATGATTCATGAATATCAAAATAGTGTTGCCTTGCATGCACCAAACATAGATTGCTGAGCGCAAAAAAAATTTCCTTAAGATGGTTTGCAACAATAAATGTTTCACATTTTTGAGCTTGTCTGATCTTTTTCTAGGAGATATCCACACAGCTGTGGGAGACATTTAGAGGACGTTTGTCTTGAACCCAACAGCAAATGCTGACCTTCTCCTTTCAGTATGTGTTATAGTCAACCCCATCAGCATGGGCCTCTGGGTCCAATTGGTTGTTTAATAAAATGGACGTCTTGGAAAGGAGTAGGCCCACAAAGGTAATGCACAGTTCTGTGAGTGATACATTCAACACACATCATGCACAGGTGACATGCAATACAGAGGGACAGGTGAAAACTGTGCCAGCAATAACAGTCAATCAATGCAGTTAGTCACAGACAAAAGCGGAATAACACTGACCACACACAGAGAGGGAATGAGAAGAGATAGACACACAGGGCACAAAGGATCAAGAGAGAGAGAGAGATTTTGTGGCTACAAGCAGCCCATTTCTACAACCGAACACGTTCTTTTTGTTGTGTGCGCTTATAAGAAAGGGTGCTGCGTAGTTCTAATCTACTATAAAAAAGAAAAGGAAAGGAGAAATAAAAAGATTTGTGTGGGGTTTTGAGGAACAGAACGGAAAACAGACCTTTGGATGGGACACTTGCTTTTCTGGCCGGAGCAGCATCTTTAGAGGGGGTTTTCTGAAGTTTAGGAGCAGATTTGGGGGAAGGAGTGGCAGCGGCTGTAGTGACGGGTTTCTTAGTTTTTTTGGCAGGAGCTTCTTTGCTTGGTGCTTTTGTGGGCATTACTTGGGCACTGGGCTTAACAGCATCTTCAGTTTTGGCAGCATCAGGTTCAGGTTTGGCAATAGATTCTGGTGAGGCAACAGACTGGACCATATCAATGCGATCATTATTGCTCGTCTCCAAGTATTTCTCCTGCTTGATCTCTTTTACTTCTTTAGGTTCTCTATGTTCCTCTGCCTTAGGCTCCATCTTGGGTGCAGCATCTTCTTGGGAAACAGGAGGAACAGTGGTCTCATCTTCTTCATGCTCTGGTTCTGGCAATTCTACTTCCTCTTCTTCTTCCCGAGCATCCGTTTGGATGTCTGTAAGAGGTGATTCCTCTTGGGTAGGGTCGGCGGCAGCACTGGGAGAAAGAGGTGAGCCTGGATCCGCCCTGCATGAGTCTGGGCTCTTGCTTTCCGGCGGCGTTTTGTCAGAGCTGCACTCCCAGCCCACAGGACCACTCTGATGATTGGGATCCTGAGGTTCTGTGTAGTCAAACGATAGGCCACGTTTTTTAGCTTCCTCTGGGGTCATAGGAAGATGAGTAGGGATTTCATGTTCACTGTAGTCTTTCTGAGTTGTCAAGTCTGGGGTCTTAGAACTGTGCGCCAAGGAAACTCCTGTTTCTTCCTCTTCTTTGTCACTAACTTCCTCTTTGTCCTCTTCTTTATCCTCTTTCATGTTGATAGCACTTACAGGTGCTTCTTCCACACCGAAAGAACCAGAAAATCTCTCAGACTTTTCTTTTTCATTCTCTTCTTTCTCCTCCACCTCAGATCCACTGGGACTATGATGGTCGGAGATCTTATCCGATGGACTCCTTATCACCTGACTGTCAAAGCCTGTGATTCCTGAACCCAAACCATCAGCAAGGGTTGTTGGCAATGGATGTGGGGACATTGGTGATTCCCGTGGGCTGACAGAGCTCTCTCTTTCCCCATTCTCCTGCTCTCCATCCCCGTCCACTGATGCCGCACTGCTCCGGCCACTCTCTGGCGGACTTCCGGGTGTTAACTCTTCTGATGACATGAGGGCAGAATGATAGGAACAGCCACAGACAACACTGCAGAATTAGCAACACTCAACCACCCTCTCTCTTACAGTCAACATTAGAAGCAGAGAAAGAAAAGGAATCAAGGAACTGAAAGCACAGAACCACGTAAGGAGCCCGAACACAACACAAAAGACAAGTTTCTGTTTTCATGACAAAAGTTAAACAGTCCAAAAATCAGATTTTACACACTAAACTTTGAGTTAGAGGCACTTTTACACAATGCTTGCTAATCTAAATTAACAAGCAGTAGGGTGCAACATGGATTGTACCAAAAAAATGGGTAACTATATAGTTGGCAAAATGAGGGGTCAATTAGGCTGAAGGGGTTATGGGATCAGTTCCTATAAAAGTGCCTCTTCACTCACTCAATCACAACAAAAACCATCAAAACCAAAAGCATAAATATCGCCTGGCCAATCAGACCACAATATTCACAATGACCCACAACATCTCTGTGAGCTTCAGTGTGTAAAGCATTGATGACTGGTAGCAAAATGGCCAATGAAGCAATGAATCAGTGAATTGTATTTTGCAAGTATCATTTAATACACTGATGGAAACTTTTGCATCTGATCTGAGCAGTAAAAAGCATTGTGCTGTGAATGCATTTAAATAACTTTTAATGCATTCAATTATAGCTGTATTTGAAAGCCTCATTATTTTCAGACTTTTCATTTTCTCAGATACAGTGATGCAATATAGAGCCAATATAAACAGATGAATTTAGAAAGAATATAGAAGTGGTTCCCATTGAGATATCATATGCAGTGAAAGAATGAAACTGTGGTGGTCATGAGCACATTGTTTGCATGTAAATCCACTGAACTTTTTTACACTGCAGGTGGATAAGGGGGTGGAGAGCCCACCATACCTTCTCCAGCTCCTGCTGTCCCTCCTGAACAGTCAAAATTGTGAAATCACAAGGAAGCAAGTTAAAAGAACAGATGAGATATGAAGAACATTAACAGCAAAACTGGGATTCTTTTGTCCAGTTTGGGAGGTTTCCTATTACAAGAAATTCGACAAATATATTGTCTTCTAAACATGCTGAATTGTGAATTGAAGTGGCTGGCAGACAAACACAATGCTTATCAACCTATAAATCACAGGAAACAAAGCAAAATGTTTTCATTCATTTAACCCTTCCCCTATAACTTTAAGTAAAATGAGTCTATCATATAAAATAAATAAATGGGGGATGAGAGTCTACATTATGTATGACTTAATAGACATTTGATCTCTCTCTGGCAGTTCATAAGAAGCATGTTAAGTGAACTTTGTAGCAATTAAAGTTGCAGACCCATTTCAGCAGTACTGCAAACATCAGCAACATGTTCTCTAACATGAAATATTCAGCTGATGGCTAATGGTAGTCTAATCCATTTACATCACTCCCAACTTCATAGAACCATAGCATACAACATACGTGACGCTATCTTAATGCCTTTGTCTCAACTAGACAGCTATTTCTCTGACAAGATCGATGTGTTTGTGGCCTTGGGAGATAAATGATAAGAAGTCCATTTACTCAGACCTTGAACTTTTGTGAGGTAATAATGCCCTATGTAACGGCAGAAGAAGGCCTTATTGTTTTTCTTGGGACCATTTGGCCAAATGGTATTTTTCTGTAATTTTAACTTTAAAGTCAAATATTGCAATAGGTTGGTTTCACGTGACGTCACGCTGCTGCATCGCAAGAGCGCGAAAATTCAGATGGAGGGCAGGAAGTAAAATAGCTGAGGATCTGCCATCAATGTTTTGTGTAGTTTACGGCGGCTCCAATCGTTCTAATCGAGAAAAGGGAAAGGGTTTTTATAGAGTACCAAAGATTGTCATTCATAAAGGTGAGAAATGTAAAAAGCTCACAGAACAACGCCGTAAAAAGTGGATTTTTAACGTAACGTTACGTCTGCGGTTTGGGAGGAGCAGAGTCTGTTAATGCCGTGTCTCTGCAGCGACGGTATGTTAGCTAGCCAACGTGTTTTTTTTGTGTCTGTGTTTATATAGCATTAGGTTGTCGTTCAGGGGATCAGTGGGAATGGGACATTAAATGATCAAGGTAAATTAGACTCAATACGGACTCTCCGCAACGGTTTTCTCCATAGACGTATTCTCCATGTTTACTTCCTGCCCTCCATCTGAAATCGCCCAACCTTCCCTCGTCGTCATAATCACGTGACTGAAACCCAGCTATTAAGGAAATTTAAAACAAATATAGTGTACTATGAAATGCACATATTATGTCTCTCTTTTGTGAGAAGTACTGTTATGCGAGTCCTCCAAACAAACTCAGATGTGTGAAGAACATGTGAACACATCTGTATCGTGAAATACAGTGCTACAGTGCTCTGATTTCACTTTTTTTTTTATATTCACAATTTTAAATATGTTTGGCTGTTGCAAGTTTGGTGCCTTAAAACAGCAAATGACAGTGAAGTGTTAACGACAGAAATATATTAGCACTTCCAAATGTACAATATTAACAACAATAATTAGAGCTAAAATTACTTGCGGTTTAATAATAATAATAATTATTATTATTATTATTATGATTATTACATCCTATATCATGCTCAGGTCATGGCATCAGACAGGTACATGCATCTAAGCCATTAGCGGTTTGAGCGCTTTTCTTATTTACTCATTTAACAAATGGATGTTCTGGGCACTACTATTTAGTGTAGTACTCGCCCTGCCCAGAACTGACATTATTCTCTTATGCAAAAAGGAAGGGTGAAGTAGACCTGCCTAATTGCTCTTTGACAAATATTCGGGGCTTTTACTGGCCTTGAATCCTTTAAAGAGTTAGTTGTTGCTTGGGAACATTACTTCCTGTTGCAGCTGCATTTTACAGCCTTGAAGGCATGCAATTAGCTTTCAGTGATTTTTTTTTTCAGTGCTGCTTTACATCAGCAAAAAATCAACTCAACTAAGTTTCCAAAAAGCTTCTAAAAGCATGGCAAGGTCATTCCTGAGAGGATCCAGATGTATTGCTGGTCCAAAAAGCAATGGAATTGTCACTGTTCTGTTGGCAATGTTAATAAGCACTGGTTTTTGGAAAAGCAAAAGCAAGGCATGAATTCTTATGTTAGTGTCAAGTTCCCACTGTTTTTCCATTACTTTTCCTGTTGTTCATTATGATTACATATGAGTGAGAGCTATAACTGCCAAAACATAATTTTGTAAGGGGCAAACTAACTCTCTAAAAGTCAGTGTTATTTTGTTTTCCAAACTTTATTTTACCGAATTTATCATTTTAGAGACATTCTACCTCACCGACTTCTGCCAGCACAATTGAGCTGGAATTTTAGGTTTCTGGTTGATAAGGTTTCGTTTGTGTTCTGTGAGGGAGCCTGGGGCTTGCTGAAAGCTTGTCAGTTGTGCCAGAACAATCCAAAGCAGGTAAGACAGTTATAAACTATGACCTATTTTCTCACATCTGAGCCTTATCCAACTATACATCATAAACTATACATCATAAGAAACACAGAAAGAACTAATCTACGATCAATATTATATGCACAAATTTATTTTTAAAAAACTATTGTGTACAGACAATTCAGGCAGGACACGTGTCTTCTAGAAGCTATTTGTTGATTAACTTTGTTTTCCAACATTTGAAGACATCTCATCATTTATCCATGCATCTTCCAGTTATCTGATGGTGGCATGGTTTTCTCAACTTTTGAACAAATAATTTAAAAAAAATTTAATTTTTAATTATAGCAAATGCATACACAGAGCAATTTTTTGCCAACAAAATACTTGAGCTTAGCTAGATTATATAGATATTTCCACAATTTTTCCATGTATTTGTAAGATTTTATTAATTTCTCTGACTTTTCCCAGGTCTAGAAAAAACATTATTTTTTTGTCAGGTTGACAGACTCTGTCTGACAGTCTGTTCATTGACAGACTCTGATTGGGATTCCTTAAAATTGAACACAATCACCCTGTAAACCGTCTCTCTAAAGTTGTGATTGTGATCTTTATCATCATTCAACAAATGGAAAATAAAGTCCAACAAATAAATTCTACATGACATTTTGCAATTGACCTGAATGAATGAATATCTTCACAGACATTTGAAACCAACATATTGCTGAGTGGGTGTCACTGTCAGCATATGTGTCGGGTTTCTCAATATGAGACGAGACATGAGTGAGAAACACACTGCCATGAGTATCACTCAGCTCTTCTGTGCTTTGTGGGGGAAAAGGGGATTTTCAGACTTTCAGTTTTTTCCTTCTATATACTACAGTATTTCTTCCCTCTTTATACAGACCTTTCACTGGACCGTCACCTGGTCCCATATGTGCTGCTGTCCCGTTCTTCATGTCTCCTTGATGTCCGTCATTGATGGTCATGTTGGCTACACCAGATGCTATGTTGTTCCCAGGAGAGTGCTGAGAGTCACCCACCTGTCCAGAATTCATGTGGTCCTGATGGTCCATTTTGAGATGATTTCAGTCTGTAGAGTTAAAACAGAAAAATAAGCATCAGGAGGTTAATGTTTCAAAGTGACAAATGTGCTGCATTGCCTTTTAACCCCAAAATATTATTAGTAGTATGAATGTACATAGACTTGCACAGACGTATATATAGGGGTTGGACAATGAAACTGAAACACTGGCCAATAAAGTGTTGGAGGTTTCAAACCCATATATGCGCAGCCTGGTGGTTTTACATTCCATAAGAGCAGTGTTTGAAGGTTGAATTATCATAGCAATAGCACAGGACTGTTGCGTTCCCAAAGCATGGAGGTGGAACTTGATGGGCAAGCCACTGTGCACCTAATGGTTTAAACATTGTACCCTGAAGGGGTAATGATAATGCACACAGCAAGTTGAACATCTTCCATGGCCTGCACAGTCACCAGATCTAAATATATTTGAGCCTCTTATTTTGGATTTTGGAGGAGCAAGTCAGAAAACCTTTTCCTCCACCAGCATCACATAGTGACATGGCCAATGTTCTGGAAGAGGAATGGCTTAAAATCCTTCTGGGCACTGTGCAGGACTTGTATATGTCATTCCCAAGACGAATTGATGCTGTTTGGCAGCAAAAGGAGGCCCTACTCCATACTAATACATTATTGTGGTTAGGGTTGCACAGTATACCGATACAGGGAAAATAACGGTATATATTTTATTTAAAACCCTATTATGATATGATTTTGCTAATTTCGGTACTTGATACGCTGCTGTTCCGAAGTTCACCGCTAGGTGGCAGTGTACTACCCAAACTGCCACGAAACCGTCAAATGTGGCAACATAGAGGAACGAAATGGATAAAGCAGGTGAATCTCCCTCAACACGCCCAAAACTAATTAATAAAAAGGGCAGTAGAAGTGAAATTTGGAATTACTTTGCGTACAAAACTGTTGAAAAGGTGAAACAGATTTTACCACACCAGTCTGCAAGTTTGCCTCGGGAGGAAACACATCAAACCTTGCCAAACATCTATCGCTTACCCATCCTAACTTGTACAAAGTGTTAGGAGATCAAAAGGTGAGTGTAGGGCTGCACAATTAATCGAATTTTAATCACGATCACGATTTTGGCTTCCCACGATCAAATTCGCGTGACCGAGCGATATTTAAAATGCCTCATTCCGGTCATATAACGCTCCGTATCAATTTTTTTACTTTTTTTTTTTTTTTGCAAAGCCAATCTAACGGTCCGTAAACCACTGTCTGATCACGTGCCTCCATGAGCCAATCAGAGTTGTTCCCTGCGCCACGCAGCTTAGTTTCTAGATGTAGATTATGACCCCTGGCGCCTGACTGGACAAAAGCGAAGCGAACTGCGCGAGCGAGCAACACTGCGCGAGAGAGACCGAGTGTGTCCGAGAGCGCGCTCGACAGTGCACGAGAGAATACCGAGTGTGTCATTAGTAAATTGCATTAGTAAATTGGTACATGCTACATAGTAATATATAATTACTATATAAGAGGCATGGAAGTTCGATTAATGGACTCCAATAATCAGTACTACAAACGTTTTGAAATTATTGTTTAATAAATAGAAATAATTCGAGCACATAAACTTTCATATGGAGGAGTAAATGAGATTCAATTTATGCAGTAAGATTGCACAACTAATCACTGACACTGTACCACAACCAGGTTTTACGTTTCTTAAGCGTCAGTCAAATAACAATGACTCTGAATTTTATCCATTAATCGAACTTCCATAGTGCCTTGAAATGTTCTCATTTGGTTACATTCTGTTATGGAATATTTGTTTTTTATTGATTGTATATTTTGAGTTTTATTCACATCCATTATGCAGGTACAATGCAAGTTTATATTTTGCTTCCTAAAATATATTTACACAATGTAAAATGGAAAATAGTGCCCTGTTGACGTTTTGTTACATTTTCTTTATTGTTTTCTTTATTTTTATTTATTCTTTAAGGAGATGCACTAAATTTTGGTGAATAAGAGGACCTATTTTATTTTGATGCACATATTTGTACATTAGCAGGAATGTAGCACAATATGGATGTGAAAGCAGTTATAATTAGCCTAGGTGACAATAAAATTAGTTTTGGTTAAAATCAACAAATAATCGTGATAATTAATCGTGATCTCAATATTGATCAAAATAATCATGATTATCATTTTGGCCATAATCGTGCAACCCTAGGTGAGTGCATCATTGAAACTAAATCTAATTTAGGCATTTATTTACTTTTAACACTAATCAACGCACATACATAAGAGCCGCGTATCGTTTGAATAACATGAAAGCTCCAGCTCATGCATTTTATTTCTCAACTGTTTATGTTCACTTAAGACATAACCGACTTGGTTTATCTGAATACTCACCAAGACAGACATTTTGACAAATTTGTGTGTATTTGACCTTTTAAGCGCAAGCGGAACTCAATTTGAAATGCAGAAGCTCTTTGAGAGGTGGCTTTATTTGTGCGCACTGTGGTTATGAGGGCAAAGAAAACCATCTCTCAAAGAGCCATCTCTAAATGAAACCTGCGGAAATAGTAAAATTATGCACAATACTTGCAATCCTGCGCAGAAATTCAGACCCTGTATGGTATCGATTTAATATCGATACTATGGTATTTAATCGTGGTACCGTACCGAAGCGAAAATTGTGGTATCGAGCCAACACTAATGTGGTCTAAAATCTCAGGTGTTTCATTGTCCAACCCCTGTAGTTGTTAGTTAGTTCATTCATTGATAGATGGTAACCTTTATTTAACTACAATAAACTGTTTTAGTTAGTTAGCTGGATAGTAGCCTTTTTTTAACTACAATAAACTATGATGTTTTAGTTAGTTGCTCAGGTAGGAGCAAAGAAAACTACTTGATACAGTATGTGATACAAAAGCTTACATAGATTTATGCAAGTATGTGATACAAAAGCTTACATGAATGAGTAAGCTGGTAGGTTGGTTTGTTGTTAGTAACCTTTATTTAACTATGATAAAACTATTATGATAGTTAGTTAGTTAGTCAGGCAGTTAGTTTGTTAGTTAGGCGGGGAAATGTTCACAGACGTGACAGATGGTTGGTTAAATGAATGAGGGATTGATGGCACTGGGATTTCCTTTCCTCTTAAAGCATACCCAGAGAAAAGAGTATCCTGTTATTTTACTTATGGTCACTGATGTGCTGTGTCGTGTGTGTCTGAGTGTGTGCTTCCTGTTACAACTAATGTGGTTTTCATTTTAGCAGTTCTGCTTTATACTTTGAACAAAGTAGATTAAACTTATGTAGTCCCAGCAGAGCTATTTGTAAATCCACACTCGAGACAGTAAAGTGAACACTCTCATCCATCTCCTTCACACAGGACGCCTATAAACATGAATTCCATTATTGTCCAAATGGAATAGATGGCTTACATGCAACATTGCCACATCCCATAAATCCTTTTTGTCAATGACCCACGTGTACGTAATCAGACACCAGATTCCAGAATGATTTGCTTTGCTCTGAGATCACACAGCAAGGTCATCTGGATGAGGGGGGCATAATGAAAACCAAGTTGTTTTAGGCAAGAAGTGCTGTGGAGCTGAAAATAGTGCCAAAGCTGCAGGGGTGGATTTACATTTGTCAATTACATCATCTTTACAGTCAGCAGTGACCAGCAGGATGGAACAGCATCAGATGGCAAAATGGCTTTTTAAAGGGATAGTTCACCCAAAAATCTGTTTTCATTTGTAAATCCATATGACTAAGTACGAGTGGAGCAATTTATGGTTTTTGTGGCCTTTTTACACTTGGAAGCTTTGGTTCCCATTTATTGTAAATGCATGGCAAAGAAAATGGAAAACAGTTGTCAAATTTACACCTTTCATGTTCCACAGATTCATATGGGTTTGGAACAACATTCATATTTTACTATTCCCTTATGCTATGAACCTGAAGGTGTTTTGTCCCCAGGCCAGTAGGGATGTGCCCAAAGCCTAAATCGAAAATCGGAAAGGCATGGAAAATGAAAAACGCATAGATAGTAAGGAGAGATGACTGACATGACGATATCAGAGGATTTGGTACGCAATAGATCCTGAGTGTCATTGACAAATATCTTATCTTGTAAAATGCCTGGTCAGTACCGCCGCTCCCCAACAGAGTACGCGTGATCTTGAATTAGAAAGCGAAAGTAAAATACGAGCGTACATTCAAAAGCGATTACAATACCCCGCATATTGATGGGATAAAAGTAGCCCGCAAATTATATACAATACAATTACCAAACGAGGGGTGTAACGATAACCTAATGCTTGCACTCTGTCACTGACTAGATATGTTTAAAATAGTGTAGGCCACTTTTTACAGGTAACATAAGACATTTGGCATTATCAGGACCCACAAATATTCCTGCATTGCATTATTATACACTATATATTTAACACTATATAGTAAGTAAAACTCTGTAAACTTGATTTTTTTCCCAGTCATTTTTATTTTATTTTGGGTGACCTATACACAATACAGATTGTCACTATCCACGATACATATTGTTGCATTTTTGTATTGCGATATAATGTGACACGATATATTGTTACGGCCCTATACCCAACTATATAATTGCGAGAGAACGTAAAAACATTGAAATATATTTTTTCTATCACCATGTCCTTTTAGGAAAGCCGCTTTATTTCCTTTCTGAACATAGTATTCGGCTTCGGGCACATCCCTAGTCCCAGTACCATGACTGCACAAGTGTGTTGAAGATTGGGAAGCATCTCTCTCAAAATACCACAGTGGGAATCTGCCACCTTTATAATAAAGTCACACAAGCTGGATTTCCCTGAGGCAGCAGTGGTGCAAATTCAAGCCTGACTCCCGCAGGGTCCTCATGCATTATTAAGAATGGGCTGTGTGATATCAGTAAACAGAGCTTAGAAACCATCTGCAACCACAGTCAGTCCAGAACTAGATAAGCAGTGGAAACCACCGCTACATCAATAGGCACTGATGTATTTACTAAAAATGTTTGTTGCAAAACACATACTGGGGAGAAACAGCTGAAATGCTCAAAAATAGAAAAAATAAAGGATAGCCCAGCAGCTGGTCCTCAGCAGATGGTGTGTTTAGGATATTGGTATGCTGATCAGATGTCTAATTTGGTCCATGCAGGATATTATAAATGATGTATCCTGCTTCATTTTTTTATTTTTATTCATGTGCCTAGGTAATCTTTCATCAAAAATATGATTGTCCCCTCCCCCTCGCAATAACATCTCTTCTCTGATGATGACAACCCCTCCCTTTCAGCAACCTGTCATTCACATGATTACAGCAGTTAGCAAACAAAAACCATCCAATCAGTTCCCCATAGACAAAATCAAGTCCTGCCCTACATTTTTCTCATTCAAGAAGCCGTTTCACTAGGTTATATGCCACAATAGAGGAGAAAAGATGATTGCAACATCTGTTTCATGCCGATTCTACAAGTTTTTGGTTGGTAACCACTAAGGGTGTCACGATTTCAATTTTAAATCGAAATCGATCGAAATGAATTCACAATCTCGAACTTCGAATTAAAAAATGGAATCATCGATGCTGCCACGCCCCCATGTCACGTCCGGTCGGCGTGCTGCGAGTCTATGGTCAACTTCCTCTAACTTAGCTACAGCCATTCAAAAGATAGCATGGCAACTACAGATGCAGGAGACCCATCGACAGAACTTGAACCCCCCTCCTCTTTCATTGAAGTCGCAGGTGTGGAAGTTTTATGGATTTCCAGTGAGTTATGTTCACAACGTTCGCGCTTCAAAAAAGCCACAGTTTGCAGACATTCTAAGTCTCGCGGAAGTTCCGGGAGTCTCCCGCATATTAATAGCGTAAAATCTCCCGGAATCTAGAGTGAGCGAGCAAGAGCGCGCATGCGAGACAGAAAAAACTGTGCTCCAAACCGCATTGCGCGCACGACAGAGAGGGAGAGAGTGAGAGACCTTGCGTGTGTGCCTCATGAAGCGCATGTAAGACAGAGAGCATCCTGATTGGCCGGTTTCGGCTTTAAAAAAAATAAATGTAAAAATCGAGAATCGAATCGAACCGTGACCTTAGAATCGAAAATGTAATCGAATCGAGGATTTGGAGAATCATGACACCCCTAGTAACCACTAAATTGTGGTTAGATGACATCACTATCGCCAAATGCCTTTTTTTTTTACATCGTACCATATGATTTTCTATGAATAAAGAATTAAAATGTGTCCGTTCCTCACACACAGCTGAAATAGGCCTATAGCAAACTTGGGGCCATATGAATTACTTATTATTTTCATGGTACTCCTAAGAGCAGTGTGAACATTTTTTTAATTGTCTCCTTTTGTGATCCACAGAAGATAGACAATCCTGCAAGTTTAGAATGACACAAGGGTGAGTAAAACCTTACAAAAATGCTTATTTTATGTTGAACTTTGCTGTAACTGTCTTGAAGCTTCACTTGCAATGCCATGCTGGTCAACCAAGTTTTGTAGGGAAACAAAATGGCTGTGCAGGTTCACCAACTTAACCATCACCAAATGGCCATCAACTACGATAAAATATCCTGAGAAAGCACTTGCTGGTCTGGGCAGCAGGAAAATGTGTTTACTTGATGTGTGATTCAGTGTTTGCAAGAAGGCTATGAACCCATGGTTATAAAAATCATGTCAATTTCCATCAAGTCAACACTTGATCTTATCCATAGGGAATCAACTTTGGAAAGTGGGCACCAGATGGGGCTGAAGAACAAGAGGGATTGATGACATCAACCAATGTATTACATCTTGATAAAAGATTGCAAAGACAATTATTTTCTTTTTGTTGAATTACGTGGACAATGAATAACATATTAAGACCAGGAATGTGTATTAAGAAAGTAAACAGAGCAATTTGGATTTCATGTTGTTTTCTCTTTTCAGAAGCAGACCTTTGTGAATTTACTGGCCGAGTTGAGCTCATGCAATTTGGTCTCCTCTGGCTTTAAGTCAGATTTGCAACAGTCGCTGTTCACAGTGCTTAGTGGGTGCACTTGATCTGAATGATTGTGATCCCTCCTGGGCAGTGCAGGCAGAATGTCAATGCCCCTTTAAGAAGCCTGGGACTTTCTGCCAAACGATGGATGTCTCTCTCTGGTTAAGGGGTTGGCACAGAGCAGAAAGGGCAACGCTGAAATGAGCTGGATGGTAAATGCGGGGGGCTCTTAAAAGACAACACATGGCTGGCTACATGTGGCTGATCTGGGGGTGGCCCGTACTGAAGTGGGCAGGCGGAGAATTGTAATGTGAGTTGGCCATCAGCCAGGGATGGGCAATTCTCACCTCATCAATATTCAGGACACATTACTGCAGAAAGCACGAGAGAATGAGAGAGCAAAAAAGAGAGGATGAAAGGGAAACAGAGACTGAGAGAAAAAAGGGGGGGAGGGTATTATTGCAAGTTTATTATATTAAATTATACTGTTATTATTTATATAAACTTAAATTGTAATACAATATATGAAAATTAAAATATATTATTTTCATTTGTTTAATTACATTTATTTATTTTATTTATTGTAAAAAATTAAAATTAATTAAAAAAAATTCATTCAAATATTAATTTTCTGCCACATATTTTATACTAATTGTATTATCTATATTTTATACACTATTTCACACCACATTTAATACACTTCATAAAATGCATAATTGTTTGGGGCTACTGAAACTTTTGGCAGAGAAAGTACAAATCTGAATTATTGACCAGCCGGAAAAAAAAACGCATTGCTGAGCCCTGCTACCCTTCCAACCCTACAGTAAACAGCGAGCAGAGGAGAGCGAGGGATGAGAAAGACAAAACAGAGAGAGACAGAGAGGGAATGTGTGAGGGATTCTGAGCTGAAAGGACAAGAGCGAGTAGGCGAAAAAGGAGAGAGAAACAAAGACGAAACAAGCAAGAGGAAAGAATTTGAGCAAGAAAAAGAGAGGGAGGAGGACAGAGAAAGAGAGCACTTCAGGGATGAAAGGATAATGGAACTGCAGGCAAGAGGAAAGAAAGAGTGACAGACACACACAGACAGAGCCTGCAACTGTATGATACAGCAGATTTCTAGAGGGACTTTCACTGATTTTGCCACAACAGTGCAATGGGCTGCCATCACATCTAGAGGAATAGAGAATCAATCGTGGGTATTTTCACTGCACTGAGCCCTGTCCTCTCTCATCAGATCACATGTTATTTTGCCTGAGCACACTATGGTAAATGATCCTGCAGCACGACAGATCTGAAAGGTTTCTTGAGGTCGTGTTCATCGACAAATTGTATCCATGTAGCCACTAGACCACTAGACACACACCTACAGTCCACTCACTGACCGTCTGATGACCTTCTGAGTTTGGTTAGCTCTAATCTGATAACGATGAATGATAGCTCTAAACGGACATGGCAATGGTATAAAAAAAATAGATGGGGGGGGGGGATTTTTTCAATTATTTCAAAGATTTTGCGTTCTCTCGCAAAACGTTTGTGTTTCGCCAAAAAAGCTTGATAAAGCAGCGTTTACATGACGTTTATGAGCGCTGTCTGCTTTGTGTACAGCCGTTACCAGGGAAACCGCTATTTCTGCCGCTCCTCTTTGTAAACCGCATCATTTTGTGGGGCCTTGCAAACCTGTATTAATTGGTGGTGGTTGAAGAGATTCCCCCTTCTGTGTAAAGCGCTTTGAGTGCCGAGAAAAGCGCTATATAAATGTAATGAATTATTATTATTAGATACATTCATATAAAAACACCCGTGCCACGTTTTGACATTGAAACGTGCAGTGTTCATAATTATTCAACGTCAACGATGTCAATGGCAACCACAAATAGATTTTCCAAAAGGCTGTGTTATTTATTGTGAACCAATGTATGGGAAACACTGTAAGATATTTTGGCAAAGTATTTTTGATTAAATGCAATACATTTTCTCATATGTATTCTCTCGTTATTTCATCTGACTCCATAAATGAAAAGGTTTTTTAATGATATCTGTGCATCATTAAATATAAGCGAAAGTTTGACTATTCATTTTAACTCTAATGAAATAATGTCAAAGTCAGTTAGAATAATCAAATAAATAACAATTTATTATGTCAGGTAAATGTATAATCACTTCAAAGATAATCAATACAACAAAACATCAAATGCTCTGGATTAAAGAGAAAACGAACCCGACATTAGGAAATACGTGAAGCTGAGAGTCTCTGCGACTCGGCATTCACAGGCTGATCTGAGATACAGAAAGGCCCCGAGCCCCTTGCTACATCTCATTACATAGACAGAAACTTCTTTCACATGGCTAACAATGGTAATTTCCATTCAGAGTTAACACCTTTTGAGAACAGGAGGGTTTAACCATCCCACCCTCATTTGTGTGCATGTTATCTCTAAACTCTTAAAAACCTTGTTACCTTTTGTTTTACTTATTTGGAAATGAGACATTTGTTGTAACAGTTGCACTGAGACATTTATAATAATACCAAACATGTATAAAACGCGATGATAATCATTCACATTAAACCATTTATGCCTCGTTTCCACTGAGCGGTACGGTACGGTACGTACCGTACCACTTTTTGGGTACCCTTCCGTTGTGGTACCTAGCACAGTGGTACGGTACTAAAAGGTGGAGCTAGACTCACTGCAGAACGTTGATTGGTTGACAGAGTATTGTCCCTTGCGCGTGCTACAAGGGCATTAGAAGCATACAGTTAAAATATAATACTACTGTTATTGTGTCACGAAATGTAGTTTTAAGAGTTTTTCAGGTGAGAAAGTAGTTTTTTAAAGCTCAAATCTGTGGTTTATTTATATATTTATGATAATTTGAAGATCCATTCCAAGCAATCACCGGGCGCTCGGCGCTCGTGCACCCCGCCTGGAGCAGCCTTTCCCCGGCTAGCCGTTCCGATGTTTTCCGCTGACTCTGACGTCTCTGTAGTGGTTAAACATGAGATATAATTCGCCTTGTACAGACCTAACAGGCGATCTTTGGTCTCGTGAATTTATAATTCGTTCCCTGGCCAATAGTTTTGGCAGAAGGCTAAGTGAAGTTTCATATATTTGAGCGCAGAATTTGTATATTTGACTGAATTGTTTGCTTTGTTATTAAAGCTTTACTGTATATATTTTTGTACCTTTTACTTATACTTTTATAATGGCTATTATTGATAAAAACTGAAATTCAACAAAAATAGATAGTTTTGTCATTTATTTTATTTTATTACAAGATCATCTGTAATGTTGTTTATTGCAACATTTGTACCAATGCAATATGCAATACATTGCCTGGAATATGTTCAATATTTTTAAATTGAAACGAAAAGAGGCAGGATTGTGTTTTATATTTAGTTTTGTTATAAATATAACGTTACATGCAGTGAATATAATCAATATAGGCTATGCGTTGCCTGAACCACATTTGTGTGCTTATAATGTTTAAAATGTATTTAAATTAAATCGAAAAGAAGCAGAGTGGTGTTTTATAACATATTTCGTTTTATTGTTGCCTAAAATGTACATAACCGGAGTAGCAGAGCGAGCTGAGTGTCGCTTTCAAGAACGCGCTGTTCCATTAGCAGAATTACTGGAATCGCGTCCTCGGGATCATTCTCCTGAGTCGGACTTTGCGTGGCTACTTGGTATTGAGAAACGCCTAATGCCAGCGCTTGTTTCTTGTGACAAACATCCCGAGAAGCAAGAACAATGCCGCGTTCCAGGCAACCTGTAACCCGTGTTTTTTCAACTCGTAACTGGGAGTACATCGATCTAGTACGAATTCACGGGTGGGAAGTCACGGGTTTGACTGCCGTTCCAGTGCACTTTCACGGGTATAAGGTTGGAAAAACACGGGTTACAGGTTGCCTGGAACGATGTACTCCCAGTTACGAGTTGGAAAAACACGGGTTACAGGTTGCCTAGAACGCGGCATAAGATCTGCTGTCTGTCATCCATTGTTGTTTACTATGTCGTTTTTGTTCGCGCGAAAATGACGTCGATCGCTTCTCTCCGGCAAACACCACGCCTATCAAGTGACGTTATCACTACTTTCCGGCATACACCACGCCTATCAAGTAGGGTACTGTTGGCAGTGGAAACGCGAGCCCCGATCATGGTTTAGCGACCCGACCCGAACCGTACCGTACTGAACCGTACCGTATCACTCAGTGGAAACGAGGCATTAGATTCTTGTGTGAGTTTGGGTAATCTCTGCAAGAGTGAAGAATGAGAGGGAGAAATGTAGATTAGGATGAGGGAAGCGAGACCTTCATCTCAATAGTGCACGAGGGGGAGTTCAAATGTTAATTTTCAGCAAGGTCCTTTGTCCACTCGAGGAGTGGTCGTTCATCAACCAGTTTTTCCAGTCTTACAATTTGACAGCTATTAATTATAGTTTAACCTATCCATCTTCACCGTCACACTTAGTAACACACACAACTGTGCATCACCACAGTGCAACAGTGAAAAGGACCCTCTCAAACAGTGTCGAGCCGCGCCGGGTTCCGATCGTTGTTAAAGCACCATGCACCGGTATTGCGGTATATTAAAAATTCATATCATAACATAAACACCGGTATTCAGTATGAACCGGTATACCGCCCAGCACTAGCTGTTTGCGAATTTTTGTTGGAACTATGGTTTCGGGAAACCCGACTCGTTGAATTATGCTAATAACGATGCATCTTGAGACCATAGTTGGCTAACAATACTTTTGGGAAACTCACCCCAGGTTGATACAAGAGGTGAATTTGAGGATGAAATAATCACTGGATATGCCAATATTCTATTGGAAGACCTTTTTTCACATTGGTGGTATAGTCAATATTATTCTCATAATTTAATGTGTATATATATATATATATATATATATTGGCAGCCTTTTCAAATAACTTTTAATGCTACATACTGTAGTTGGACAAGTTGTCCTCTTATGATCGGATGCTAATATGAGGCATAAACGTCGTCAACATCATCATATATTGAAGAACCCGTGACCAGTTTTCAATATGGCATGGCATTGATCCAGTGATGCGTATTAAACATGACGCAATGTAACCTGTCAGTGGTCCTGGTGAGTAAGATTGGCCGTTTTTCTGCTAAACTGACTTGACTTTTGCTCATTCAATTGGAAAAATGGCCATCTGTCAAACCCCGCACACCAGATACCAGGAGTTAGGGGAGTGTGTGTGCCTCCTCGACTTGATGACATGGCGATCCATAACCTTGTGTAACCTCATGTATGTCGGTTTCTGTAATTCTAAAAAAAGTCCCTGTCAGTAAATGTACAGCCCTTAGCAAGGGCAGAAAATGAGGCAAACGTCCTGCTGGCCTAGAGAATGTGTGAAGAAACTGCAGACGTTAACAGATCCCAGCTGATACAATAAAAGGAGAAATCAATAGAGCGGTCATCTTCAAAAACTATATTAAACAACAAACAGAAGAAAACCTGGTGAGTAAAGATATGAACATCCATAACGCTCTCAAAGACGTTTCTTGCTTCTACGGCAACCAATCCAGCAAGTCAATATGGTGAATACGCAATAAATTCATCATAATTTCCCTAGGTTGGTCCCTCAGAAGGTTCATGTACCAGCTTTTCTAGCACTAAGAATCTGGATTTTTCCTGTAATAAAGGTTAATGTCTTAATAAGAGGATTAGCCTACTATGTTCCATTTGTAGTCTCCCATTACCAGTCTATACGCTGATTTCACGCAGCCGCCATTTTGAAATCGAAAGTGAGGCTCTGGTGGGAAGAACCCCGGAAGTACAGATAGACAACAATGCCTTGGACTACCAACCAAGGGGGTAATCCATCGACCGGAAGTTGAAGCCGGCCGGGTGCCGCCATGTTGTAGCAGAACTTCACTTGCGTTAGCATTTCCATTGACTCCCATTCATTTTGGCATCACTTTGACAGCGAATAACTTTACATCTGAGGCGTTTAAAGACTCCATTTGTCCATTATTTATTTCTAAAGAAACACGACAATGTATAAAGGGCTCCATTACCTTCTATGTTACATTATGGCCCCGTAGAAACCGATTTAGTAAAAATAGGCTAACGATTGCGTCATAACCACTCGACTCTCTGTCGCGCTGTACAGAAATTACCGTACAGACAGGAGGAGAAGCTCGCAGGCAATCCGGGGGACGTCCCGTCAAGGGAGAAGCCCATAGATAATGAGTCCATAAAAGCAACGGAATACTTACTCCCGCTCACTCACGCCAAAGAACTCTTTGCTCAAGTTCGCCGTCTCTGCAAGATTAACGTTGGCAGTTTTCACGCACAGCTACTAGAAGATTCACGTCTGTCAGACAGGTTGCTCACGTCATCAAGCTTAGTTTGAGTCGGTTTGAGTCTGCGCGTCAGGAACGGAAGTGCTCAAAAATCGCTAAAAATGGGCTTCAACTGTCTCAACTGAGTTCCAATGAGATGGCTCTGTCCACTTCTTATACTGTCTATGCTACAAACCTGAAGCTGCTGCCGCGATTTATACTATTGGATGTTAATATCCAATATAGGATATGTATATAGTTCGTTTCTGCTTCTTTTTTTTACGTTCTGAATTATATATATAAAAAAAAATATTTATAAATGAATTTCACTGTATATAGTCTAAAGTATGAAAGAAATTAATAACTAATTATTTTTTTTTATTTTTAGAATAACTAATATCTACATTAAACACAACAATACGCCATCGCATTCGCGACTCTCCTATGATTAAAAGCGACACTTCCGGTTTTCTTCCCACCGGAGCCATTTCAAAATGGCGGCTGCGTGAAATCAGCGTATACACGGGTTTCTTGTATACAAACAATACCGGATGCGCGCGCATCCAGGAGGCAAAAAACCTGGATCTGTTATGCTGAGTTTTGTAAAAAGAACATTGTAATTAACGTAATTAACGTAGATTTCGCATTGTTTGGAATTTCTTGTTGACTCAATAATAAACTGCAATTTCAGAGTTGGATCTGTTTGTTTGTGTTTCATATTAATATAACATTATGTAAAACGTCCAACTGTTTACGAATCAAAATCCGGACATACTGTGATGCATGTATGAATTATCATGTTAGACTAAGTTAGTAATGTAATAGCCTCTATAGAGCCCGAATTTGCTTTTATATAAGTTAACCTTGTTTACGTTACTTTACGACCTGCAACATATCATAACTGCACACACATAACGTTACTTTACTGTAAATCAAAGATTTGACGATGGATTATGTGGGAAGCCTTAGTACCTCCCACCGTGGCGATTATATTAAATGATTGTGGATGACGAGAAGTGGCCAGCAATTGTATGGCCTGATATATCTAATTATCTAATTCAGACACCAACTGTGTATACAAGAGAAATTATTAGAGCGTACAAATCCCTTGATGCATACAGCTACGTGCTATGTGGTCATGTGCAGCTCGTCAAATACTTTGATGCTGCACCGGATTTTTGACTAGCGACAACACCACCACTTTGCTACTAGCCTAAACCCTTTCCTCCAGTACGAAGACCGCGGGTCTTTTGCCTCCTGGTTGCGTGCGCAAGCAGTGATGACGTCGCCGAGAAATCCATGTATATCCAAGCCACTAATACATTGAGGTTTTCCTTAAGGTCAACATAAAATCAAAGCTTTACCCAATATCATTTCTTTCTTAATAAACATTCCTGGTTTTATTGTGAACTGTTAATCTGGTCATGTTATTCCAAAGGAAAAACCCTTGTAATCTTTTAAAATATAATATCTTGCCTGCCCTGAAGACTTTATGGACTGACGTCCCAAAGCTCTTTTATTTTTCATATCCTCCCCTCCAACAAACTGTCATAGAGATCACTCATCACTATCAAATCAAGTCTTGCGCAAGAAAATGTTTTTCGTAGGGATGCACATAATGTTTGATTTAATTTTACAGCTTTACCGCCATCTAGTAGTCACTTAAAGGGATGCTCTACACAAAAATATGTCAGGTTTACATCAAAATAGACTGAAGACAAATGGACTATGATTGTCTAGAGTCTAGACGTTGGTGTTTATTCCTTAGACCAGTGAATGTGCTTAACTCACTATGCTGGTTTACTCTGAACGCAGCTCCATATTGGAAGGTCATTGCAGGGTCAACTAAAATACTAGCCTGTTTATCGTTCATCCCCTTTAACAGCCCAGATAGGCTCTGAGGGTTAAATTAACCAGACTGTCCTCTCCAGCTCAGCGTTTCTGTTCTGTTCACTAAATTTACGGGTCTCTCTCAGAGTGTTTCAGGCAGACCAATTACGTAAGTGCCCTGTGCGCAGTGTAATTGAAGTGCCCAGGAGATGGTTCTGGAATGCCTCTGCAACAATGCAGCAGCAAAAAAAAAAAAAACAAAGACCGAAGTTAAGTCCACTCAAATTAAACTTCTTCATGAGGGCAGCTCAGCATGAAATTGTTGACTATTTTTACAAGTTGTAGAAAAGTAAATATTGTGTTGTTGGTCTCTGCTAGCTTCCCTGTCCATACACAGTTGAGTGCCTCTCTGCCTCTGACCTAGTTGTGTCCATCTCAGCTCGCAGCGCAGATTGCAGCATCACTTCAGAAGTGTGCAGCCATCTCTCCATCTCATGTCTCCACCCTTTAGTCTGTCTCTTTCTCATTCTCTCTCTCTGTCTGTTCCCGCAGAGCTCCAGCACTGGGCAGCAGGATCAGTGAGGGTAATGGATGCATGTCTCCATGTGCCCAAGTGCGTGGCAGGTGCGGACTAATCAAGAAAATGTTTAGTATTGCCTCAAGTAATGTAGCATGCTTGCACCAGCCAGCAAGATCAAGATCTGTCCCACCCCAAAATCATGCTAATGTGTTTAAAGGGATAGTTCACCTAAAAATTTAAATTCTGTCATTAAATGTAATTTCAAACCTGTAAGAGGTTTGTTTCTTCTGTGAAACACAACAGGGGATCTGGCCATTCTTTTTAATATAATGAAAGTAAATGGGGACTGTCGAGCTACAGAATTACAAAAAAGCACCATAAACGTATTTAAAAAAGTGGTCCACACAACTCTTGAACTATATTCCATGTCTTCTTAAGTCAAATGATGGCTTTGTGTGAGGAAAATGGTTATTCACTATTCATTTTCTCTCCAGTGAACTGATATCAAGTGGGAATGGATCATTGAGTTAGTGAGAACTAGATCCGTCCGATTCTTGAACAAATCAATTGATTCACTGAATTTAAAACAATGATTTGTTCACAAATTTAATATCGCTGTCTAACGAACACACCAAGGCTATGGCACAATAAATAATGATGAATAAATAATGATAAATAATTAAAAGTTGGTATGTTCTTTAGATACACTGTAAAAAAAAATGGTGTAGAACTTACTTTGAAACAGTTTTCATTTAGATTTTGCTTGTCACAAATAATTAGTACTAAGAATAAGAAACGGCAAGTATGAAATGAAATTTTAAAGAAGACTTGTTTTTGTTTGTTTTATTTGACTTGAAAAATATTATTATTTTTACAGTGCAGACTAAGTGCAGTTTAAGTCTTGAGAAGATCTGGAATATAGTGCATGTCATGATGAGTCATGATGCTTTTTTGTGATTTTGGATCTTGATCCCTAACTCACTTTATGTAACAAAGTAGACAATATATTCTTCAAATATTTACATTTCAAGTTCCACAGAAGGCAGAAAGTCATAA
This sequence comes from Rhinichthys klamathensis goyatoka, assembly GCF_029890125.1. Taxonomy (NCBI): domain Eukaryota; kingdom Metazoa; phylum Chordata; class Actinopteri; order Cypriniformes; family Leuciscidae; genus Rhinichthys; species Rhinichthys klamathensis. Next base: position 349,018 of record NW_026606902.1, read on the forward strand.
AGGTTTGAAACGACATGAGTGAGTAAATTATGGGAATTAAAATTTTTGTGTGAACTATCCCTTTAAGAGAAGCATCATACAAGATTTATCAGATTCTATTTAATCTTACCAAACTGCACATAACGATATTATTAGGACTAATAAAGTCATTCTCAAAGAGAATCTAAATAACATGTATCATAAGAATGCATTAAACCTCATTTCTGCATAAACAGAGCTGTGTGATCACACTTGCTCAAACAGCAGAGATGTCCTTGATCTAACCGAAAGACAGAACCTTCCCATCTGCCATGTGGTTTCTGGACCCGCAGCCCAGACTCTCCTCAAGAGTTCAGGATCACACCTCACTGAACTGAATCTGGACATTAAATTAACTGACTGGCAGAGCAGTCAGTGTGTGTTTGTGTGTGCCGACTCTGGTCGAGTTGAAATAATGGTCATGGTGCCAGACGAAATTGCTGCCGATAACAGCATGATCCACTTAGCATAAGAAAATATTCAGTCCCCAGAAAGGACGGTTGGCATTTACGTGAACAGATGCTGGCATGAAGAGGAAAATGTCAATCTGATGATATACATCCAGCAACAAAACTATTCAACTGGCTTCAATATAGAGAATACAAGATGTATTAACTCTATGAAATCAGTTTGTGTGTGTGTGTGTGTGTGTGTGTGTGTGTGTGTGTGTGTGTGTGTGTGTGTGTGTGTGTGTGTGTGCGTGCGTGCGTGCGTGCGTGCGTGCGTGCGTGCGTGCGTGCGTGCGTGCGTGCGTGCGTGCGTGCGTGCGTGCGTGCGTGCGTGCGTGCGTGCGTGCGTGCGTGCGTGCGTGCGTGCGTGCGTGCGTGCGTGCGTGCGTGCGTGCGTGCGTGCGTGCGTGCGTGCGTGCGTGTGTGTGTGTGTTCAAGACCGCTGCACACAGGAAGTTAGTCATCTGTTGCCATGGTGGATCAGGGAGTTCAGGACTGCAGTGCACACTGCATGAGATCTGGCCTACCAGACCAGAGAGACACTGTCTCACTGTCTTCAAGCAGAAAAAAACATGTTGAATCTGGATTGTCATATGTTGTAGCCAACAATGAGCAGCTCCAGTAACTCCAGATGTGTATTGTATCCCCGGAAGTTCCTGAGATCTGATTGGGCGATAATGGCTCTTCTAATCAAATCAAAGTGGTCCCTAATGCTCACATCCCCCTTGTGGAGACCCTCTAACAAAGTAGACTATGAAACGTAGTCTATCACTACATACTCTAATTTAATTCATGTTTTTAGAGGTCAACATTTATTGACAATATTGATTAAATTACTTATTATTCTGACTTTTAATGAGTGAACTAAGGTAAATTATGATGCAGTCATTATAAGAAGCAATATTCAGAAAGATGCAAGCTTCATATATCAACATTTTTATCTTATCTTACAGGTGCACTATGTAACTTTTTTTTCTTCAAAATGTACAAAATTAAAGTCGATACACCATCAATCCAAACGTATCCAAAACGTGTTTTTGTCTTACCCTGATTCACAATGGCAAGCCTGTTATAAGAGTTTATATTTTAGACAGAGCGGGATGCTTTTTGCCCGAAATTGCATACTTGCGTCACTCCTCGTCTTACGTCTGGTCATATCTGTAAATAGAGGAAAGTTGCTCCGGCTACTGGGAGAGGCATAGGTTAGTTGTCACAACGAGCGAGAAAGGTTGACCTAAAGCAGCTACAGCTCAAACTCTTTTTTTTTTTTTTAAGCTAAAAAGAGGAGAGTCTGCTGGCAAAAAAAACAAGACTGCAGAGCTCGTAATGAAACCAGAATTAAGATCGGCTTGGCTTTTTGGAGATGGCGGGAACTGAGGGATTTTAAATGTTTGAAAAGCGACACGGAGATGCGTTTTTATTACTCAACAGGTGAGTAGGGTATTTTATTGAACAGATAAATTGCCATATGTAGTTCATTGTAAAGCATTATCTATTGTGAGAGTCATTTCATGGTTGTTGTAGCTGTGCTGTAATTTATTTTCAAGGAAGTAACATGTCTGTTAATAGGTAAAGCTACAGTAATGTCTTCAGCTAGTCAGCTTGAGATCCTTTCCATATAAACTGGTTATATCTCTTAAGAGCAGTAGTGAATGTTTTCTGAGCAGGAGGATAACCATATTCATCCGCAGTCACACAGATGCCGAAGCACAACCAAAACAATATTCTTCTGCAAAATGCATGCGATTTTGTTTTTTAACCTCTGAGTCCATCCTCCTCTGTTCTAAAATTATAAAAAGATCAACAGTGTAAAACTGAAGCGAGTAACAGGCGGTTGTACAGCAGGAGAAACACACACTTCAGTGCATGGTCTGTAAACTGACTCAGATTTACCAAATGTTCCATCTCTGTGTCTCAATAGCTGCCGTCAAAATAATACTGATGAAGATGTTTGTAGTTGTAGTCTTCAATGGCAAATTTTGCATCTGTATTTTTGTATGCAAAAGCAACTCCCTCCATCTAGACTTTTAAAAATGTACTTTTTTGTTTTTATTCTACAGACCGCAGACTGAAATCTAGGACCTGGGGAGTATTAACTACAAAGTGAGTTGACCTAGAATTTGAAAGAAGGTTTGTCAGATTTACTGGAATATTGGGTTTTCTAAATGTGTTCAAAACTGGTCAGGAGGAATTTTCTCCTCGTTTCTTTTTTCTCATCCCTTGCTGTTCCTTTTTGTTCTGTTTGTCCAACTGAAGCTAAAACAACCCGAAGATATTCTTCCAAGAATTTTTTTTTTCTTCTAAAAAAAACCCAAACATGTCTAGTAAGGTTTAGCTAATCTAGATTTGTCACGTGTTATGATATGCATAATGCACAGACAGGTATACATTCGCCGACAGAATACCAACTCCACTATAAAGCCATGGTGAAATACCACCCGCAGATGTCATTTCGTAATCTTTAAATATTAGGATATAAAAATGAAAGCGACAGTGTCGTTGGGCTAAAGACAGGCCCGGCGTGTGCAGCAGAGATGGGCGTGGGGGAGGAAGTGCTGAAGAAGATGCAGACGTGAATTTCGACCGTTACGTTCCAAACGCTACAGTAAAGCTTTTCAAAATTATAATGTTTATTTTCAAAAAAGAGAGTACTTACAATGGGCGCGGATGATGAGAGTGTGGCAGAGCAACGGCCGTGATGTGATAGAGAGAAAGGGCGCGCGAGAGAGAGAGCGCGAGCCAGAGAGAGAAAGAGAGAGAGACGGGAAGGGCGGGGGAGCAAGGTGTGTCCGCTGCCTTGAAAATCCTCATCCATCCTCATCATACAAATTATAAAAATGGAACAAAAAATATTGTTTTCATGTTTTATAATTTATTCATTGTAAACTGAAGTAAAACAAAATAGAACAGAGAAAATGTATTAAATGTTGAGATCCAGGTTTTCCATTAGCCTAGAAAAAGTATTTTTGTGTAATGTCACACTATAAAATGTTTTATTATTATTATTATTCGAAAGACTTGTATTTGCAGAGTCGCCCAGACAAAAGCCCCATGGTGTTACAAATGTAAGGTCAGCATCTAATAAGCGGTGTTCCCGTATGATTCGGGGGGTTCTTTCATAAAGATATGCGCTTTAAAATCAGTTTACATTTACAGATAAGGGATTCTTGCAGATTCTATAGAAACCCTGACAAACCATACACGTGCAACATCAGCACCATTTTCAACATGGAGCAAACTGCGAAAATCCCTTTACACCGGAGGATCAGCGACACGTCGAGTGCGTTTAACGCTTTCAGACGGATCAGGTCCGGGCGCAAAAGCAACCGATTATCGATTTGTCAATGGTTATGACCACAAAAGATCTCTAGAAAACCCTGGCACCTTTCATCCAGACTGAGTTAACACACCGGTGTAAGCCACATTATGTTCCATCAATGTCTCATACTTCTAGGGTTTTCCACACCGGCGTGCACGTGAAGCATTGCATGCGTGAATCGCCACAATGCCTCGAGGTTTCTACGATGCGACGCACGTCATTTAAAAAAGACAAATAAAGTGGAATGTAATATTCTTTAAATGAAAATAAATGATTATTGTCCATATTGTGCATCCATGAAAATAAGTTACCGGTAGATGCAAATGAATAAAGAAAGCAGTCAGATGGATGTGCACTTATCGATACAATCTCAGTGAAATGACATGTATAGTGTTTCTTTTTAAAAATCAGTCTATGAAGAAAAGCGGGCCCATAATGTCTGTCACACACCCAACAGTCGGATTTAACATCCTAAGACCAATACACTGGTTGCAGCGATAAAAACTGTGGTAAGGGTTATGGACCTACTTCATTACTTGATTAATAATGAATCGCTATTAAATACAAGTCTTTGAGTTTGTAAACCGGGTTGACTTACCTCTGTGGCACACTGAGTTATTGTCTGTCCAACTGCAGCAGTCAGCCAGCCAGTGAGCAAACCCTGACAAATCCTTCCGCGTCCTGCAAAGGGAGGATGGCGCTAGAGAGCAAGAGCGAGAATGATGTCAGTCAGGATAAACCAGAACTTGAAGCTGACATTTCGATGATATTTACACACAACCGAATGCTGTATTTTATTGTATCTTATTTGACAATGTCTGCATTCGAATCGATATTAGAACAATAATATAATAAGGGGGGGGGGGTGGTAGGCTCATCCCTTAGCAGCTCCCTGGAAGTTCCCAGACCTCAGTTGATTCATGATTAAGATTTTGTTCAAAACTTTTTAGTTAAGTTAAAGTTTGCTGATGTGATTACACTTAAATGTGGTCATAAATGCCAGACGAGGCCATTCCAAAGCTCATATTTGAGTGATCAATAAATTTGTTTGTTTGTGCTCTTGGCAGATGCTTTCATTCCATATAGTTCCCTAAATGATATATCTATGCAAGCGCCTTTGCTAAACATAAATCATGTTATATACAGTATTGTGCAAAAGTCTTAAGCACACTAGTATTTTTGTGTGGTTTTAAGCCAGTTATTTATGGCTTTTGTTGTAGTGTTTCAATAGGAAATGTCAGTTTACATTTCAAAACTTTAATTGTAATAATCCAGTGAAATTTTCATATGCACAAGGAGTCTGACAACAGCCGATGTCCTACACACAGAGATCTGATCTCACCATCACAGAGTCAATCAGTTATTACATGAAGAAACAGAAAAAAACGGAGACAGACTAAATCCAGAAGAACTGCAGCAACGTCTCCAAGACGCTTGAAGAAACTTACCTGCAAAGCTACCTTAAAAACTATGAGCAAGTGTACCGAGGACAAAAGCTGTTTTAAACGCAAAGGTCACACCAAATATTGATTTGATTTAGTTAATAGAAGTTAATTGATAAAATAAAATCTATTTATTACATTATGTTTAAAAGCATCCTCACTTTACAGCATTTTTACACAAGTGCCTAAAACCTTTCACAGTACTATTGCTTTCCAGGAAGGTTTCTTCAAGCGTCTTGAAGACGTTGCCACAGTTCTTCTGGATTTAGTCTGTCTTAGTTTTTTCTGTTTCTTCATGTAATCCCAGACAGACTCGATGATGGTGAGAACAGATCATACCAGCTGTTGTCAGACTCCATGTGCATACAAAAATCTGGATTATTACAAATAATGTTAAAATTAAAGTTTGGAAATGTAAACTGATATTTCCTACTGACACTACAGCAAAAAATATAAATTACTGACTTAAAAACTTTTCTTTTTTTTGTGAAAATAAATACTACCGTGCCTAAGACTTTTGCACATTAGTGTGTATTTAAAATGTTTGTGATTATAGACAAAAAAAGAATAACCATTTTATTTTTTGTCCTGGAATTTGTATACAACATTAGCTCTTCGGTTATTTTAACTGTGTTCTCCATTAAACGTTTTGGGTCAGTTTGACTGTGCCAGCACTTTCAGATTCTGGCTTATTCACTGCATCGTAATATTAATTCAGCAACATTTCTGTTTATAAACAGTATGTTTTATATGAACAAGTCCCATATATTTTCACAGTCTGTTCTCAAACATGCATGACACACACACACACACACATTGCACCATCTGCTCCCCCAAATTCCGCCATATTCTCCAGAGTTACATACCAAGCCAAGTCCTTTACCTGGACACCTTCACATAAACAGTCCTTGTGTCTTAAGAGATCCTCCGTTTAACCGCTGCACAACCTGCTGGTGTTTTCCCCCAAAAGACAGAAATTGCAATATCAAATGTAAATTCTCCTCCCTGCTAAGCAAGTAATCTTGATCTCTTACTTGCAAAAAACATATAGATTTTTTTAGAATATGAAAAAGAGCAATGCTGTTGATGCTGTCAGTGTCCTTGTGTTCTTCAGCTGTGTGAGATGCTCGTCTGAAAGCCAATAGAGCTCTTGGTTGAGGTTGGGCTTGGGTGGGAGTTGCTCAGCAACCAGCCGGCTTGAGAATGAGTAGGCATTTTTCGTACATTTTGAGGTGTGTCTATGAGAGAGAGACAGGCAGCTCTAATGGCCTCATAATGTTTGTTGTATTGACTTGTCTTCCTGTGTTGGATTTATTCCTCTCTTCATCTCTTTATTTCAATATGCGTTGATACATCAACCTTTAATGTTTCAAGTGATGGTTCTTTCCTACAGAAGATAAAGTCTGGGTGTCACAAACCCTTCTGGCCACTAGATGGCGTCTCAGCCCTGTCAATGTGACAGTTACGTGAACTTTCTCAGAAAGGGTTGTCACAGATTTTTGTAATTCAGTAAAAATCTGACTTTAATAACATTACTTGATTTGATATTAATGAATGCACATTGGTCTAATGAGAAATAAAATACATATTAACATTTTTATTTTTTCTAACAATGCATTTGCTAGTTTTACTTACTGTAGTCCAAAACCCCTCTTAAATTAAAACTGTAATAAAATATTGTAATATCATCCTATTTTTGTAATAGTAGCCTACATAGGCTGTCACATCCGTCTTAAATGTTGTAATTGTATGTAATTTAATGATTACAACTTTTGTTACAACATTTTTGTTGTTACATAATCATTTTGTGTTCATAATTCATCATTACTGTTCAAATTTAGTTATAAAAAAAAAAAAAAAAAAAGTTGTGATGCCCCACTATTAGATCAGTGTGTGATATTTTTCCAGGGCAATAGGCTATATTAGGAAACTGTCAATAGTTTTGTTTTGTTTTGTGTGTTCTGTTTTAAGGTGTGTCTATACCGTATAGCCGTATGGAAATGTGACAACTAGCCCTGTCTCCACTATAGCAAAACAAGAACAAGATAATAGTAAGATAACACTAGTTCAGTTGTCAGTAGTTTTTGGCTGCATCCAAAATTGCCTACTTCCCTACTATAGTAGGCAAAAAACATGTGATGACGAAAGGTAGGCCTATGTCTGAGTTCACAGAGTAGAGTAGAGTAGGCAAAAAGTACCCGGATGACCACTTCTTCCGGCGAGATTGGACACTTGGACACCTTACTATAACATTAGGCCATGGGAGGGGATTTATTTATTTATTTATTTTATTTATTTATTTATTAAATATGAGAGGGGATTTATGAATGAAGGTGAAGCGACATAACTTCACATGATATTGTTCACATGATAATGACAGCATGGCGAATGTAGTACGTCCAAATTACATTTATACACACATATGGAACATACTTTTTTTAGCAGTCGTGAATTACTTAATCAAAAATGTCAAATGGGAGCTTGACCTAGTCCACGATCTAAAGGGGAAGAGCTTAACCTAATTATTTTGTTAAAGTCGCCATGAAACGGACGTTGCGATAGTTTTTTCTGTTGTGATGTATATCTGAATGAAACGGCTTCACAAACAAGAAAAAATGTAGTGCTCACGCCAGTAAACACGTAATCAGAGAAGAGATGAGATGTTGCTGCAAGTGGGAGGGTAAGTTATTTTAATTAAAGATTATGAGGGCACATGAATAAAAAAAAAAAGGTGTGCATGGATAAATAATTTATAATAAATACTGCAATATAAAGGTTGGACCTTTTAGCTCCACCGATTAGGTACAGAAAGGGGGTGATTGGCGTCATGCTCTTTTTTTGGTGTTGTTGCCAATCTGTTTTATGAGAATAATAGGCCCTACACTATGACTATATGTTAGTTTAGAGGGCCCCAGTCAGACCAAATGAATTTAACATTGTTATTCCAACTGTGATTTTAAAGGTATCCTGGAAACAAACAGGAATTAGCAGTTTATTTCTGGCAGCAGCTGTAGGTATATTTGGCATGAAAATCTTCACAGTGATACAGAGAAGAATCCCTTCTTATACTGCTGCTTATAGATTGTGTTTTGTGTGTCTTCCCTCTCCATGTGTCAGTAACACAATGACCTGCTTTGCCTCAGTGTTTCTCAATCGGGACATAGCTGAAGCTGCTATTTATGCATCATTGTGTTGAAAAATCAAAGGAGATACTTGCGTCCCACAGCCCAACAATAAAGGAGACAAATGACAGCATCTCCGTTGCCATGACCCACAAGGACACACAGGGAAAATACAATAGCCTTTGAATGGAGAGCTGTTCTGGTCTGTAAGTTAACACTTGTCAGCTGTGGACCCACACATGATGTCCATCACTAATCCATGAGAATAAGCTGTCTGTAACATAACCACATGTGTGTACAGACAAACTGTTCTTCATTATATTCCCCTAGCCACTCTTGAAGAGACTACCTGATTCTGATCGGTCAATCGAGGCATCCAGTGGTCAGATGTTATGTCCTTATAATGGCACTACTTTCATGTGTCTCGTATCACACCTTGGACACGCTCTCTTGTTTTAAACGGACATTTGTTCATAACTTTCAGAGAACCTTTTACAAAATGTTAGCCCAAATTTTAATAACATTCCCTGTAAGCTGGGTGAGCATCTGCTGAAAACCAGTATGATCATTCTGGTAGAATCAAATACAAAGTAATACAAGTATTCCCATGAAGCTTGCTAGCAATGATAGCAGCTGAATTTTCCACATCAATAGCCTACTCCAATCTTCAGTGTCACATGATTCTTCAGAAATCATTCTAATATTCTGATTTAAAACATTTATGTATTCCCAAGAAACATTTATTATTATCAATGTTGAAAACTGAAAAATGTTGAGGTGCTTAATATTTTGGTGGAAACCGTGATAAGGATCGTAAGGAATCAAAAATTGAATAGAACAGCATTTATTTGAAATGGAATTTTTTGGTAACAATGTAAAAGTCTTTACTGTCACTTTTTATCAATACATCCTTGCTGAATAAAATCATTTCTTTAAAAAAATCTAACTGACCCCAAAGGATTAATGTATGGCTAGCAAGTTAAAGCAGTCGTTGTCATCTTAAAGCTTCCTTCTACCTGTTAAATCTAGCATTCTGTCCGCTTTAAACGAAAAGGTTACATATTTGATTGAATTATAACACCCATTTGAATAAATTATCCCATCGAGAGAGAGAGAGAGAGAGAGAGAGAGAGAGAGAGAGGTGCGTGTGAATTACCTGCGTCTGTGCGGTGTCTCTATAAAGCTGTGAGTTTAATTACTTCTAAAACCATGATGTTACCACCACCTCCTTGCTAAGTAATATAATGTATTGATTCAGTAGTGAAGCTAGTCACAGGGCAGCATTGACAACTAGTTCTGTGCTCCTGAATGTTTTTGTGTGTCTGCAGAGCGATCTCTGTGTGCGAGTGACGTGTGTGTGTGTGTGTGTGTGTGTGTGTGTGTGTGTGTGTGTGAGAGAGAGAGAGAGAGAGCGAGAGTGTGTGTGTAAGAGAGAGTGTGTGTGTGAGAGAGTGTGAGTGTGTGCTTAAATGAAAGCAGCAAATGAATAGAGAATAAACTGATTTGGAACTACCTGTGCATTAAATGGTTTCAATGCACACCTTCCAGCCAATCAGAATCGAGTATTCAGACCAGGGATGGATTATATCGCTGTACAGTCCTGTATAAAGGCCCCCCAGGTGCTCCGTAGCTTGTCTGGGCCCCCCTCTGGTCTAGTGCCCTTGGCACGTGTGCGGATAGGCCATGGTTTAATTTGATTTAATCCATCCATATCCCATCTATGATGCCACATTTATACACACCTCACTTAAAAGCATTTACCAAATTGCTTCAACCTAAAATCAAGAATCAAGAATCAAATCAAGAGGATCTAAGAAATGTGCTTTCCCAGAAACCATTACAATTTTTATAAATATAATGTGAATTTCCTCTTGTTGTTTATCCTGGCTTTGTAAATCTTTAATTTGCATTGATGCTTGTGAGAGTCAGAGTCTTTTCTCCTTCCAGCTGTTGTTGTAATCCATTTTTAAATGGAAATCTACACATTGAGAGTTCTCTGCAGCTGTCTTGAAAAGAAAGTGAAGTTTCAACAGAGGCGGTTGGGGTGAGGTCAATTTTAATTTTGATGTTTGTTTATTTTTTATACCACCTGCTAGTGAGTTTTAGACTTTGTGAGTGTGAGCACTGACACATAAAAATCAATGACATCATTTCATGTGAAAAGATCTGTTGCCTATGTTACAAGCAGTTTCAGTAACCAACAAATTTGGAAATAAATGCATTGGTTGTAAAATCACACACAAACAAATCAAAGACATAATCTCATACAGGAAAACTAGTTAAGGGCATTAGAGAGAAGAGAGCTGGGGTGAAGGACTGTTGAGAACTGCAAAGGACAGTCTCATTAGTAGGGGGGAAATGTTAGAGAAGACAATCAGATTCTTTCTCATTTCCTTTTGCAACAGTAAATGTGGATGTCATTCCATTTAAAATTCATAACCACCACTGACCTTATTGTTTTACCCAGCCATGATATGTTTAACAAATGCTGTGGGAGAAAAGGATGAAAAGACAAGATTATCATCTACCACTGGAAAGCGCAGATAGATCATAGACAAATATGGGTAAGATTTTTTTAAGTTTGTGAAAAAAGTCTCTTATGTTCATCAAGGCTGCTTTTATTTGATCACAGTAAAAATCATTAAAATATTGTGAAATATTATTACAATTTAAAATAACTGTTTTTTATTTAAATGTATTTTGTCACTTAAAATCAATACATTCTTGCTGAATGAAACTATTTACATTTTTTTTTTTTGAATGGGAGTATTATATGGTATATAATAAGCTAAGTAATTTGCAGCTTTTCAAATGGAAAAAATGATCAGACCTTCATAGTTGATACAGCCGTTTGCATCTTCCTGTCCTGCCATTAGATGTTCTACCTCTGATTCTGTCATCTTCTCACCTGCGGGCAAGACATGTGACACACTGTGGGTGCTTGTTTCTGGTGTTAATCTCAAGGTAAATATGTAAATACCAGTCAAACACAGATTTTATGCTTATGTTAGTAATTGAGCTTTTTTGTATTGTTTTGTACTTACCTAACGTTGCAAGTACCTGGCGAAGTTCAGCACCCATTACAGTGCCATTTCCTTCCTTGTCAAAGACTCGCAAGCCCTCAACAAAGTCCTCAAACGTGCCCTGATCTTTGGACTTGGACACGTGTTGGAACATAGCCAGGAAAGTCTCGAAGTCTATCAGTTTGGTGTTCATTTCTAGAGAAAATGGGTATTGCAAACACATTAAAAAAAATATTCATTTTAATTGTGCAACGTTTAGCCTACGGCCAAAGCACAGTTTATTTCTCTCACCCTCAGGTTTGGGTTTGCCAAGTACTTTGATGACCTCAGCATTTGTAGGATTCTGACCCAACGCCCTCATGACATCACCACACTGGGCGTAAGTGATCTTCATTTCACCAGTGGGTGTTCTGTCGAATAGCATGAAGGCCTCTTTAAATTCTGTGTGGATAGGATATTACGATATTGTATTGTTTATGAGGAAGAGATATGAAAAATCTATTTAGGTATATTTCATTTAGCAAATGTTTACCTTCAATCTGGTCAGCTGTAAACTCAACCTAGGGAGGGTTAAAAAAAGGATTTTAGGGAACTTTTATAAGGAACTTGATTGATTGGCATTGTGATTAATAATGGTAAAGTGGATTTTTTTCCCTCCAAACAGTATTATAAATGCAGTTTACAATGGCCAATCACAATGGAAATACAGATGTTTGTAATTCCAAAACAAAGCTTTCTGGGGCCATTCAACAAAAGTCAGCTGTTCCCCCACTCATGTAGACTAAGAATAACAAACGTCTGGGACCAGAGGGAATTACAGTGAAACCCCATCCGTTTTGTCCACCGGACAGAGAGACAAGAGAACAGGAATGCTAAGCTGTAATATGGAAGACACCAGCTTGGAAGGCCGTATGACCACATGGAGGCTCTTTCATTCTGACCTCAGACAAGCTTCCACTCTCCATAGTCAGACCCATCTCTGACCATCAGGTTAGTTAAAGTTGCATATGTGGTCTCTGATCAGTTTGAATAATGTCTTCACACAGGCACTTAGCTGAGACGTTTGTCTGAAACATTTGAACCTTATTCATTGATTTGAGCCATGATATTGTTTAGGACACATAATGTATATAACAAGGTTAGACCAATCAATATCTGAAGGTTTTTAACTCAATAAGACATCAATGTGGGAATGTTTTATAACACACAAGATCAAAACTGTCACCTAAATGTTATTTTTTTGTGTGTGTGAAAGGAAGAAATAAGCTCTGTGTCCTTAATTGTCTTTCAGGTCTACCTCCTCACGATATTTGGGAAGAAGTTACTTCAGGTTTTTCCAATGTTTCTCATGATGTTCTAACACTGAGCTGTTAGTAAAATTGCAATACAGACAAAGCCGTAAGTGTACGTACCTTGATGCTTTTTGGGTCAAACTGAGGCTCCTTGGGTTTCTCTGGTTCAGGAGGGGGTACTGGCTTTGCTGCCTCCTTCTTCGGTTCAGCTTTTTTAGGAGCCATTCTTCCACCAAGATGAAGAGCAGGAGGGTGTGATGGGAAACAGGAACGAGAAGATTTATACCCTCCTCAATGCTCCTCGACTGCATCAAGAGGGTTGGTCCATCCCATCATCATCATCCTCCAAACAAGGACAGGAAAGCTTAAGTGTTCACAAGCCAAACCCCTGAGACAGATGCATGGTATTAGCATGTTAACATTGATGAGAACCAGTAAACAGTTTATAGCTCATAATCATGTTCTCAAACTTTTCAGCTAGAGATTTAGGCACTGTTTTTTAAACCCAAATTAAAAATTAAACCCAAATCCGGACAAGAAAAAATGTTGTGAGGTACTTGATTTACTTGAATATTGCTGTGATGTCATGTGAGTGATAAAATTGATAATGGAGTGATATAAACCTAAAATGGATCTTCTATGATATTGTTTGCGAAAATCTCATTTTGTAACCTTTATTTTTAAGAGGGTAGTAAGATCTTGTTTGTCTATGTCGTGAAACTGGCCGGTCCTGCAACTTTCATAAAGCTGTTGGCTCACAATTGAGGAGATGATGGAGGAAATTTCAGAGACCGCATTCCCATGGACAAATTTGGACACTTCTGGAAACTTGTCTCATTTACATTTGTATGTATGTTTTACCCGTCTACCATTGTTTAGCCAAACAGATTGTCCCGTCCTATATGGCTCATGCCATGTTGCTGGTCAAATAAACTCAGCAATGTTTTGAACTACAGTTTTAAACGTTTCAGAGCAATCAACTAAAACATTTCTTAGTTGTCTCTCTGCATATTAATCTGCGACGGGAGAATTAAAAATATTACACATTTCACTTAATCGCCAACTATGATTGAGAAAACAACTGTAACAATTTTCTGTAACTGTAATCCATTTTGTCCTGTTTAGACATTTGTTATATTTCACTAGACAGCCCTCTCTCTGTCTTTGTGAGTTTCAAAAGATCAAGGGAATTATTAAGGATAAACACCTTATGTCTTGTTTTGCTATGAACAGCAACTGCTTGCCGTTTAACCCCTGATATTCAGGCGTCTGGAGCAGACACCAGTAACACCAGTTTAAAAGAGAAGAAGCAGCATCCACCTGTTCGCTCAGTCCTGAACCTCCTGCTCCAGATGGAAGGAATAAACTATGGATAAATATGTTGGGGGAAAGTTACTTTTAAAAGGAATGCATTACAATATTGCTTAACTCCCTAAAAAAGCAACTAATTGTGTTACTTAATTACTTTTTTAGAAAGTAATGTGTTATTTTTAGGTTACTTTTTCTCAGCTGGGCTGGGCTTGTTTGTTTTTTAAAAGCAAAAAGGCAAATGTAAAGACCCCTTCGCTTTCTCACCGTAAGTGAAATGAAAAAGCCTCAGGCTGAAGGAAATGCACATTCTTGCCTGCACAATAGGCAGAACCTGATTTCACCAGAAGAATAATCATTTAATACAAATTTTAAGATATCAATGAATATCTATTTTTGACTATTTAAGTTTGCAGATTAGTGCATGTCCATAACTTCACTGAAAGCTCAAAATAAACATCCAGACAGAAGAAAACAGTGTATACAGAAGATATAGAGAAGTGAATTAAACCCAAATCCAGTAACCACTTTCTCTTTCTGACCTGCAACTGATCAACTTTCTGTCTGAACCTCACCTCCTATTAAACGTTCAATCTAAATCCCCGTTCCACGCTCCGTCTGTCAGTTCAGCTCTGGTGTAAATACCAGAAGCCTTTAGTGAGTCGCATAAGACAACACAGCAGGAGTGCAGTAGACTCCTACTCATCCGGTATCTGTTTGCATGTATGGATCACCACGGCTGTGACACGGGACCCTCTTATGTTGCTGTGATTTCATCCCCTCTAGGTCTCCCTCTGTGGGATGTCCCTCTCCAGACAGAGAGATGCAGGGCTTCTGGGAGTGTCTGGTTTCATGCTGTTAAGCCTACATGAACTCTTACTGACAGGGTAGGAAGAGAAAAGTGTTTCCAGGATGTAAGTATGTGCATAGTTTTCAATGTCTGTTACTTCACTCTGTCTAGAACTTTATATAACTCGAGGTGCCTGACGTATTGAATCATATAATTCATATAACTCAATAAACTGTTGTCTGAAAGAACAATGTTGGATGATGCACTGCATGTAAATTTTGTGATGAGTGATTTAACTTGCCGCAGCAACAGTTTCCTTGAATATTAAGTTATATATTCAAGTTATAGTAAAAGTAGCTTCACCAAAATAAGGAACAGAATAGAATAGAATAGAATAGAATAGAATAGAATAGAATAGAATAGAATAGAAAAGAAAAGAAAATAATCAATAAAAATACTATAAAATTATCTACTATGACAGATCTGGACTAAAATCGCATCATTGACTGTAAATTATTCTCATCTAATTTCTGTCTATTTGTCTGTGCTCCACACGAGGGCAGCATTAACTAATTGTAGAAGCTGCTTATGCAGATCCAATTGGAGAAAAGTTATTTGAGAATTGAAAGTGAAAGCTGCAAATTTCTCTTTTAATTTACTTTAACTTGATTTACTAAAAAAATAAAAATAAAATAAAACCTTTTTAATAAAAGTGACAAAAACACAAAATTCCTTAAACTTACCCTAAAATGGAAAACAGAAAATACAAAAATAAAAACTAATTCAAACTATTTAAAAAGGGGGAGAGAAAAAAGCTCAAATAAAATGACACCATAAGGACATAGTCCAAGCCTACAAATAAATTGGGGTCCTAAGGATTGAACCAAGCTCTGTTTTCTTTATTTCTAGACAGTTTAAAGACACATTATTATTTTAAAAAACAAAATCAAATAGGTTGTGTATCAAGACAGCAAGTAGATAGTTTAAAATGCTTACATCCAGAGCTGTAATTGTAATTTCTGTTAACACAAAATAAATGACTATGTTTTTATTACTAAATTGTGAAAATCTCAATATAACCAAAATCGATCTCTTCAGCCCTTGAATGTTCTGGGGCCAGTTGTTTACAGTATAGCCTAATCTGATCGGATTTCGGTGAACGGATTGGGTTAAATCTTGAAAATGGGTTGTTCAAAACAAAAAGAAAAAAATGGTTTTGATCTGGATTAGATCGTCAGTTTTTTTTTTTTTTTTTTTTTTTTTTTTTTTTTATAGTAAGATTGGGGTAGGCTACCTATGATAAAAAAAACAGGATTATCCTGATCCCAGTGGAAGGTTCAGCAGCAAAAATGTACTGAAACTTTAAAACTGGTCAAAAATACAATTAACATTTTATCATGTCATATGCACACATTTCTACTTTTATAATGCTCTTGATTAGTTTAACTGTTAACGTAATAAATTAGAAGTAGACATTAGACTACCTGTTAAGCCTTTCAGTACAGTGAATTGAAATAAAGAGAGAGATTTTGCCACCATAAAGCAATCCCGCCAAACAGCTGCCAATATCAAACAAAACTGAATTTTAATGCTTTTGTCAGGGACGTGCACAGGAATTTTGTGGGGCAGTTGCTCTGACCTGAAAAAAGGGCTTTACCCCCAAAACTCACGGGCTATATGAAGGAATATATTCAGTTGAATTTTGCCCATACAAATGGCCTTATCTGATCGTGTTTATGTCCAAACGACGCAATGCCTCATATTATGGTCTTATTATTATTTATTAAGATTGCAAACGTCAAAGATGACAGGTTTATGATATACAACTTTGTAAACAGTATACAAAATGTATTAACAATATGTTAAATGTCACCAAAATACACATGAGAAAAAGAGTTCCTCATATTATTGTTTATTGTTTTTTAATTATTATTATTATTATTATTATTATTTAAATAAATAATCTGGAGTGAATTGACAGATGGGGGAAAACTCGCTTCTAATAATAATAATAAAAAAAAAATGGTGCTTTTTGCTCATCTGGGCAACTACGCGTGATTTGTAATATGATTGCGTAAAGGGAACAGGAATACCGGTAAGGAACAGAATCGACTGCTAAACCCAGTGCCGATCCTGACCTCCCCCTGGGGCCCTAAGCCTAATTCTGCTAAGGGGCCTCTACCTGACCCGTGATGTCGTGAGCTATGTAAACCATTTGCCATTGCCACAGTCACACCTGACACTTCAGTGCTCCCAATACAATCCTCCCTCCTTTAAACAAAACAGTCAAAGAATAAGTACAACAATATAGAACAGAATGAGGTTCAAACAAACAATATTTATTGAATAGAGTATTTTATATAGAATGTTAAGATAATAAGTGAATATTATTAAGTAAGTGAATATTAACGTAAACATAAATAAGAAGAAAATAATAAATTATAACCCTGAGCTTTGGCTTTTGGGATTAACTTTGGTTCTTTCTACAGCCTGGGCATTTTCGCCATCAGTATGATTTTTTAATTTTCAGTTGAAGCAATTCTTGATTTATGGTTATTATTTACTGAGGGATGTGCATCCATATTGACCAGTATGTCCAGCTAATCAACATTTTAAATTCAATATAGCCTATAAATCAATAGTCAATCAATGTCAAATTGTCAATACATTGCTTTCTATCTTGCATAATTAGTGCAGTTGTTTAGAGTTTTTAACTACACTGAGACTAGATAATCAGTGTCTTGTTTTATAATGTGTACTTTGATTGGGAGTGCCATCATTCACGTGCATGTATTGTACAGTATGTCTGGTCTCCACATATTTCTGCTTGAAAAATGCGAGTTTCATTTCATGCACGCGCATTTGAACGCACGATAACACACGCGACGCGGTTATGTTTTCCGAGCTGCAGTAAACAAACACCGTTGCACTTTGTCGTTTATCAAAAACAAACGTAATAAATAATTGTATTTTACTCTCACTTTTGTCAGCCACAAAGTGATGCAAGAGATGCACTGCCTGCCCAGCTAGGTTAGCAAGACCGAAAAACATCAAACTTTGCTGACATCAAACTTAGAGAGGAGAGAACACAAGTTTACCTGATTGTTGTTCCCGCAATTCACTCTCATGTTTTTTTTCTTCTTCCTCTTTTCGTGACCAGAAGGATAGTTTCGCTTCATTTTGTCGTGGATGTTGTAGCTACACATTTGACGGCGCGCTATGACTATGACACGAGATGGAGGCGTGGCCTTAAGTAATTTGCGTGGCCCTACGCCGGTCGCGTGCAGCGTTTGCCCTTCATACTGACTTTCACTTTCGGTGCCCGAATGGAAGTGAATGAGGCTTTGCGATTTTTTTTTAAATCTAGGCCTACGTGAAATTCTGCATCCATTGTACGATTTAATTTTTTTCTCGGAAGGGCAACTTGAGTGAGAAGGGCATATGGGCAGTTGCCCGGGCAACCTGAGCAACCCCCCTGTGCACGTCCCTGGCTTTTGTGTTCTCTTGCAAATGTTTTGCATTCCCTATAAGAAACTTTGTGTTCACTCTCAAAACTTTTGAGTTCTTCGCGAATGAACACAAAATTTCTAGGAGAACCCAAAACTTTGTGAGAGAACGCAAAAGCATTAAAATATTATATTTTTTTCCATCTCCATGTCCCTTTAGTGCTTCCGTAGGGGTCTGATAGTTCTGATTCTTCTACCTGTTCTTCTTAACATAGCTAACACCCTACAATTGTGAAATGTAACACCTTTTGGAGCATTTTTGGAGAAAAAAGTGTGTATTTGGATCAGGGTGATCAAATCCTATTTTGCTTTGAAAAACCAGCACAAAAGTAAGATGGATTACCTGATCCTGGATAGCAAAACGTGGGATTTCCACATCATCATTTTGATCCAGATTAAAAATTCTGAACAAATGGGCCCTGATGCTCAAATCTAGTGTTCTTGTGTATTACTACAAATGACCAGTAGGTTGAGCCGTTGTGCTGCCAGGAGGCTATTATGAGATGAAATGACAGGTGTTGAGACAGGTGGATTGACAGCTTCTGTCTGGGAATGGAGTTCAAGCTCAAGTCTGTTACTCATATCCATAGGTCATATCTCAATATACACTTTTAAATAACTATTTTAGTTTCCTTTAGATGCATTGTCACTTAAACCAATTATAAAATTGCTATTTAAAAAAAAAATATTAATCATTTATATTGATTATATTATATTATATTATATTGATGGTCACCCAATATGCTTTAGCGTGCTCGGAGAAGAAGAAGATGTTATGAGGACCTTACTGAATTTGGCATGGCAACATTCACAGTATGATGATAATCCTGACATCAAGTAATATTAAATTAGTGCTGAATAGCAATACATCATGTCACAGACTTCTTGGTGTTTCTAGTTCATTACTGAGTTTTCATTCATGAATTACAACTCTGAATACACTATTGTTGTGTATGATGTAGTCTATTCTCTACAAAGCCTTTTTGTATCGGCAAATTCATGCACCAGATTTAACTTCTTCCAGAAATCCTCTGGAAATATACACACAAAACCAAATGAAGAGAGAGAACAGAGGATCTCATCATATCCATGAATGCAGTCTATTCATTTAATTTCCTGTTTTCATCTTCAGATATTCCCAAAACATGACTTAATGCAGTTCTTCATAGAACATTGCGAAATATATGAAAATGTGCTTTGTATTTTCACCGGAGTTGAATCGCTTTCACCAAGAACTCCTTAGCACAAATGAACAGAACTCTTCTATTCTCCAAAAGATAAATTCTATAAAGCCTGTAGGCCTATATAGGCTACACTAAATTATAGCCCACATAAATTGTTTTTAGCCCACATAAAGCCTGTTTCTTAAATGTGAACGTTTTGATTCATCTCATTGACAGTCCTTTGAGTCTGTTGACCAAAATAATTTGAATCTGTTGACCAAAATAATTCATTCGCTGTTGACCAAAATCCTGTTGTTGATCAAAATCCTTTGAATCTGTTGAGCAAAATGATTCATTCGCTGATACTTTCAGTGGCTTTTGTGTCCTATGTGAGTCATTGGATCACTCACTCAACCGATCACGACCAAAATATAATCTTTTATTAAAATTTGCGTGTCTAATTATTAATTTAAGAGACTGCTGAAAGAGTGTCTCGGTTCATTCAGATGGCTGATTCGTTAAGTTCGTTCATAATGAAAACAGTTCCTCCAAGGGTGTTCAGAGTCAAAACTGCAACAATTCAGTCAAGGAAGGTAGGACATTCAGTAGGTCCTACCAATGAAATGCTTCAAAGTCATCACTTTGTTAACGACTTGTTGAAAACACGGACTTGTTCATGAACAAAACACTACTAGGCATAAGAGAGTCCAGTATTGGCTGTTGTAGCACTAGGGAGGTCATAAATTAACGCGCTGTCAGAAAGCACTTGGTTGCCTTTTAAAACGGGATCATTTCCAAACCGGACATCTTCTTCAGCGTGCTCGTGGGCAACGAGAAAATCTACATCATGTCAGGTCATGGTGTTGTTGCAATCAGTTGACAGATTGCCTGTGAAGTAGCTAATACATTCTATACAGCTGTTTAATTTATTTCTAAACCGTGGTTAATACGTTTAATTAAAATTATCTAGATTATTTCGTGCATCCATATATATGACAACGCAAGAACCTTATTTAATTTCACTTCTTCACTCCTGTCATCGTGTTAAGGTATACCTAGTGAACTTATCCATAATCATGTTTATAATCTACCATTAGGTTGGTCTTAATCCAATTTTTATCCCCCAGGAGTGTGACAGTTGGGAAAAGTTGGCAGAGTGTCACAAGTTTAAGGCGAAGTGATGATCCTACCTGAGGCGTTTCTCAGGTTTCATACAAGACACCCGTGCGTAAGCGACAGCTGCCCGGAGCCTGGACTTTCTCCCAGACCAGCAAAAGTTTCAGCGTGGATTTGAACGAACACTATCCGGAGGACCTAGGATACAAGAAAAACCTTTTATTCTTGCTGAGAAAGGTAAAAAAAAAAAAGGGCAATTTTGGTGGTCGTCTTGTAATGGCAGCTTTTAGTATGTTAGCTGGTTGAAAGTAGGCTGCTCTTGAATTTATTAGTCTTGGATAACTTGGCATTAGAGTTTGATCTTATAATCTGGTTTCATTGTGCTTTTATGGTCCAAAATGTGAGCTATACCTGTCATGATACTATACTTTTTTTTGCCTTTAGAACACTTTCTAAGTATCATTTTGTCTTATCAGTTTAGAATTTTCTTTAACATTTCTGTTTCTATGACCTATTATATATTCTATTATTATTGGAAGAGCCATTTACACAGAAGTTCTCCTCCTGAGTCTTCCTTGGTTGAAATAAGTGCTCTCTGTAAGGCAATCAAATTTGCTAATATTTTACACCTTCAGTGTTGTAAGTAAACACCTCTAGGTGAATGACATGCTTCATATAAATAATTTGCTCAGAACAATTTCCGCAGAACTGGTGATTATTATTCACCGAGGCACTGATTGCTCCGAAGAGGTCACAGTAACAGTCTCTGTAACAGTCACAGTAACACTGTTACTCTCACAGTAACAGTGTTCTCTCCGAACACTGCCTGCCTCGTTCAACTGTCTGTCGGATAGTTTTCCTCTTAAAGAGGATGTTCATGTATCCTACATGTATGCACTTACACTTAATTTAGCATTTAGCTTTGTTAGCATGGTCTGGAGAAAAGTGCACTGATATAGCCTACTGAAATACGATTTGAAATCAGATCTCTGGAGCTTCAGCTTCTTCCACAGTATTTTTTGCTGCTTCAACACAGCTTTGCATGCACCTAAAGTGAAAAACAGGTTGCAATCAAATTTTTTTTTAATACGTAAGATTCATAATCTAGAATCTTAGAATAGAACACTATAATAAAGTATACATTGGGGCCCGGGACATCATTCCTTATTGACCCCTACCAATATGGCCCAGCTTGTGGGGTGCCATGTCTCTTATTTAGCAATGTTTGTGGGTCTGCCTTGGGTTGGCATGAATGATATGAAGTTCTGAGCACAGCAGTTGAGAGGAAACAGTGGCTTTGGCAGGTGTGTCAGCTGACATTCCTATACAGCTCATCATTACAGACTTGTGTTGATTTGTATCAGAGCCTATAGAGGAGGACACACAGGATAAAAGTTATCGGTTTGTTATCAATATACGGATGTTTTCTGTTTGTGATAATGCATATTATGCACAAAAATCTGTGCTAGTATGATTTTTTGATAAAATTAGGAATCAGAAGAGACAGTGTTGCCATGCTTCTATTTACACTACTGTTTTCAAATAAACATTGTTCCAAAAACTTTCTATTCATCAAATAATCCTGATAAAAATGTATCTCTGTTTCAGCACAGCTATTTTCAATATTGATAAAAATAAGAAATGTTTCTTGAGCAGCAAATCACCGTATTGGAATGATTTCTGAAGGATCATGTGACACTGAAGACTGAAGTAATGATGCAGAAAATTCAGCTTTGCATCACATGATACATTTAAAAAAAATATTCAAATAGAAAACATTTTACATTGTAATAATATTTCACAATATTACAGTTGTTGCTGCATTTTGATCAAATAAATGCAGCCTTGGTGAGCATAAGAGACTTCTTTCAAAATTATTAAAAAATCTTTTGACCCCAAACTTTTGAAAGGTAGGCCCTATTTATAATTATTATTATTATTTTAACTTGACAGTATACAAGTTGAATTTGAAATCAAATTAACACAAAAATCTGAGGGTGCTTTCGCCTCAGGATTTCCAAATATACAGAATCCAGCTGTAATTTACAAAAACTAAACAATATAAAATGTTCTGGAAAATGTAGAAAATGTAAAATTAAGAAATACTTGTTGATAGTATTGTTGAGAGTTTGTGGTTCTTGTGGCCTATAGAGTGACTTTTTTTTAATGGAGAAAGTCTCAAAACCTTTAGAGCAGTAAGCTACTAGGAACCATATGTTACATTGATTTAACCACGGTCCAGAGATGATGTTGCCTCGACGCTAAGCAGAGTGTAGGCTGTTTACCGTTGCCAGACAACTTGGTGTATGAATATAGAATTCATATTTTATAGCCAAGCTTTATTTGTGGAGACACTTTGAGATGTTGAACTGCTGACCAGACCTGTATACTATCTCTCCCTGCCCTAAGGTATTGAGACTCAGATTCACATTTCATTTCACTGTATGGCTGAGGCTGTTTCATGTCACTGCAGGATGTCCATGTAAAACTAGTGGCGGGAGTTCCCTTTGATCTGGCCATTAGAGCCGACATTCTGTCTCCCCTTGCGTCTCTCGGCATATTTACCTCCAGAGACATCCGGCTCTCTGGACTATGTTTACAGACATGCTGAACTCAGATGGTATAATGTACATGTGTAAGTGTGTGTGCACTGTGCAGTCAAGCACAAATAGTCTGAATATTATTTGAGCGTCAGTTTGAATATGTTAAATTACTGTACGTTTTATTTTTTAAAGTACAGTAGATAAAGACGTGGACAGGTAACCCTAAGGATGTAGCTTTAAACCCTAAAAAAGGATTATTTGCTGTATTGTATATATTTGCTATAGATTAGGGAATACTGGTATTTCTGTGCCAAATCAAAACGATTTATTTAAGTAACAATACCACCTTTTTGTGTAGTATTGGAAGCATCATCTCAATTCTTGTCATTTTGACTATTCTCAAAATATTTCTACTTGAATCTTGTTGTAATGTTGCAACTTTATACTTAAAAAATTACGACTTTGTCTCATTATTTTAACGTGGCACGAAAATGTGGCTGTTGTACAATATCGTACCGTTTACTACCGTTCAAAGGTTTTTATAAAGAAATGAATACTTTTATTCCGCAAGGATGCATTATATTGATGCATTCAAAAGTCACAGTAAAGACATATAATGTAGCAAAAGATTTCTGATTGACATAAATGCTGAACTTCCCTAAAAAAAAAAAAAAACGATCACAGTTTCCACAATTTTTTTTAGCAGCACAGCTGTTTTCAACTTTAGTAATAATAAGAAGAAATCTTTCTTGAGCACCAAATCAGCATATTAAAGTGTTTTCCGATAGTTTGTCAAAGGTTTGGTTCATGAATGTAATTTTATTTGTTCATGCTGCTAATGTTATTAACGTTCACATAATCTCATTAATATTCATGATTCAAGCCCTCATCATAGTAAGTAAGATTGTGCAACTGAACTTCAGAAAAGGCTCATTGGGAACAAAACAAAAGGTCGGGAGTAAAAAAAAAAGTTTGTAATAGTGTGCTTTATGCAATTGTACTGTTTGCTATCATTGAATCATTGAATTCCATTTGCATCGGCAGGCCATTGACTGCTGAAATTCTGATGCCGTAACGAACCCTACTATGCAAGCATCTGTTTAATGGTCACCTGCTATCTTGCAAGTGAGATGGTGGGCTGTCTTGTCTTTAGGCTGTCGATGGCTTCATCTGCTGCCTTTGGAACTGAGAGGATCAAATGCATGCTCTTGACTTGAACCTCTAGGCTCTTCATTCCCTGATCATCTACTCTCCTGCTACTCATTGCCAGGCCCTACCAAAGCTTGCGACATCTCTGCCAGGCTTATGCCATAAGTAAGAAAGCAAGACATCTCGGGGGGGCAGGTCACCCCCTGTCCCGCGGGCCTTCATTAGACACACAGATCAGGTTGGAGTCTCTGTCTCGTATTAATACCTGTCAGCAGCCCAAACTCCATTTAAGTCCCGACTCTGCTTCCTAGTAGAGACGCCTGCGCTGCCATCAGACTGCAGGCTCGCTGGACGTCCGTGTTCACTCTGAAAGAGCTTCTCAGGCTTGGTTGTGCATGGGAATGGAGGGTTTGACAACAGATTCATTGTTTAGCGATGTTTCCCTGATAAAAGCCAGGCCATCGGCCGTTTGTGACATTTAAAGGATGTCCAGTTTTCTCAGTTTGGGAGCACAAAGGCATTTCAGGGACAGTGGGTCATGAGATGACTCTGATATATGGGCATCTTGAGACTGGGGCACAGGGGCGATGAAGTTTCTCACCTCTGGATTTAATTAGTTTGCCCGTTCAAGTCAGACGCATGCCTAGCACAAGGCAGATCATCACTTTCTACGCTGCCCTTCAGCACTGGAAATCTATACCATGATTACTTAATAAAGATGCATTAATGGTATACATTTCCCACTTGGAAGCCTCAGATCTTATGCCCACAAATTTTTGCATGTGCTGACATTGAAGACACATTCATCATTCACATTTCATTATTGGTAGCCTATGAAGAGTGGGGTCAGAGACCACTTGTGCAAGTGCTAATATTTTCTAATTTAACACAATTTTTGAAATGGTGTTATTGTTAATTATGTTATCAGCCTAACATTTTGAGTGAAAATTTCATTAAAGAAGTCTTAGTATTTGGTTTGTCCCTCTTTTTAACAGCAGCACTTGAGTTGCATGAACTCTACAAGTTTTTGAAAAACCTAATGATTTTAGTTGAATATTAAAAAAATGTACACTACCCTTCATAGGTTTGGGGTCAGTAAGATTTTTTAAAGATCAATTTTAATGGGGGTTTTTTCTCATCAAGGATGCATTTAAAGGGATAGTTCACCCAAAAATTTAAATTCTGCCCCCATTTACTAAAGTTGTTCTAAAGCTGTATGAATTTATTTGTTTTGTTGAACACAAAAGAAGATATTTTGAAGAATGTCTGTAACCAAACAGTTGATGGACCCCATTGACGTCCATAGTATGAAAAAAAAATACTAGGGACGTCAATGGGGTCCATCAACTGTTTGGTTACCAACATACTTCAAAATATCTTCTTTTGTGTTCAACAGAAGAAAGAAAATCAGGTTTACAGGTTTAGAACAACTTGAGCTAAATAATGGCAGAATTTTTATTTGTGGGTGAACTATCCCTTTAAATTGATCAAAACTGACAGTAAAGGCATTTATAATGCTACAAAAGATTTCTATTTCAAATTAATACTGTTCTTTTTAACTTTCTATTCGTCAAAGAATCATGAAAAAATGTATCAAGATTTTCACAAAAATATTAAGCAGCAACTGATTTTTTATATTGATGATAATAATACAGTTTTCTAGAGCATCAAATCATCATATTAGAATGATTTCTGAAGGATCATGTGACACTGAAGACTGGAGTAATAATGCAAAAAATTCAGCTTTGCATCACAGGAATAAATTTCTATTTGAATATATTTTAAAATGTAATTTATTCCTGTGATGCAAAGCTGAATTTTTAGCATTATTACTCCAGTCTTAAGTGTCACATGATCCTTCAGAAATCATTCTAATATGTTGATTTATTATATGATTTAACCATTTATTTTAAATTGTAAAAATATTTCACATTATTACTATTTTTACTGTATTTTTGATTACAAAAAATCCAGCCTTAAAGCATAAGCGACTTCTTACCAACCCCAAACTTTTGATCTTTAATTTGTAAAATACAAAAAAACTGCAGGTCTGTTAGTGTGTGTACCTGTGCGCCATTATCTGTGACTGTGTGATGGCCGTATGATTGAAATGTTTTGTCCTTTTCATCATTGGAAAATAAAACTCTTGGTTGCACGATTGGATGTAAAGTGATCCCTGCTTGTCACAGCAGTAGAGTTTAGCCTTGGAGTTTAGTGTGTTCTTGGCTGCTTGGGTAAGGTCTTGATTCTCATGGTTGCTTGGCTGCTAGAACTGAAATTGGAGAAATACAGTCCCGGCGGGTCTATCAGAATGATAAGCCATTGAGACATTGGAGTGCCTAACCCTGATAACATTTCTGAAGAGACAAGGAAAGTTGTGTGTGTGTGTAACTGGTATTCCCTACGTCATGAGGACTAAATGTCCCTGTAACACAGTTCGTTGTTATGTGAAGGAGGAGGCGGGAACCGGCGAACGTTCAACAGACTTTAATAATAAAATAAACAAATACAAAACTAAAGTAAAGGCAGCAGTCCCTCACGGATGACTGCTGCTACATACAATAAAACAGAAACAAACCACAACATAAATCCAGGCCTGGTCCTCTCTCGTCCTTCACTGTCGTCGTTCCTCCTTTTATGCTTCCACTCCTCCGTGAGAGATACGGGACCGGTGCGTCGCGCAGGTGTCGCTCATTATCAATCAAGCCACCGGCCTCGCGCCGTTCTCTCACGGCCCTCGGCCTCGTCCTGCTCGCCACAGTCCCTATAACTCAGGATAGTAATACAAGTTTTGACCTTATGGGAATTTGTTTTGATCCCCATGAGGAAAACAGCTTATAAATCAGACTAAATGAATTGTTTTGAAAATGTAATAACGCAGAAAGTTTTGTGTGATGGGTAGGTTTAGGGGTAGGGTTAGTGTAAGGGGATAGAATATACAGTTTGTACAGTATAAAAGTCATTGCGTCAATGGAATGTCCCCATAAAACATGGAAACGGGTGTGTGTGTGTAGCACCAATTAAGTTGTGAGATGAAGACCACATTCTAGTGCAACCCAGAGTTTTATTTTCCAATGACGAAAAGCACAAAACATCTCAATCATACGGCCATCACACAGTCACAGATAATGGCGCACAGGTAAAATTCAACAAAATTGATTTAGAGCTACTGTTGCGAAACGAAGAGTGAAGATGTGCATGTTTTTTGGTGTGTAAATAATGCTTTACTACCATTGCCTTGTCACAGAGAAAGATGTAGTGTAGTTACATAGGTCTGTCACATCATCAAGCAGCTAAACGAGTATGATTTCACATAATCAGAAAGAGCAGAGAAGCTGTTGTTAAGGGTGATTAGTAATGTCAGAGGCCACTGGAGAGGAGAGCGGGGATACTGCCATGTCCCTAACATTGCTGGAGTCCTTTCTTAGTATCAGTGCAGTGTTAGCAGAATTCGCCTGACGCTGTTGATCTTGACATGGTTTCGCTTTCCTCATTAAATGTTCGAGAATAGGATTTGAGGACAGCGACTATAGATCTGAATTCATACGTGGAGTATTTCGCTCCGGCACGTTGCAATCACACAAGGTGAGGACGCTAGACACGAGGCGATCGGCAAGCGTCAGGGTGTTGAAGTGTGCTGGAGTAGAAGTGAGATATGACTCCATGAGAGAGCGAAAAAAGAAACGAGAACACAATGCGATGCACGTGAAAGAGAACCAGAAGATAGAGACTGAGAGACTTTAGTAAAAGCTGTCTGTGTCCAAGGCCCTTTAAAACTACATTATGGCGTCCCTTTATCAGAGCTACGAGTGGTTTTTTGACAGGCCGCTGATGGATGAACGGTACTGTATTTCATATCTGAGAGACCGGTTGAGGCTGCACGACCCAGCGGCGGCGGGGTGATGGACTAGTATAGTGCCCACTTGTAGCTGTGACAAAGTGTTGTCATGAACACTGTTGTAATGCTTGCTCAAAAAAGCTCCCATCGTCATGACTTGAACAACCGGAGACATTATTCATTGTAAGTCATCTCTGAACACTGTCAGAACTAATTCGTAGGTCCAGTTGTATATTCTTTAGTATTGTTTTAGTCAGTCAGTTTTTGCTTCTCTTTTATTTTCCACTTGTCGTCCATTAAAGACAGTTTAGTGGCTCTTTGTCCTTGTTTGTTAGCTTTGAGGCTATGCTAGTGTACTCTAACAAGCTGGTGACGACGGTTCCCTTTTGTGCTCTAAATGCCTTTCTCTTTGACCAAAAATATTGATGACTCATGTTGCACTACCCAGACTTTTTCCAATCACATGCTTTTTCTATTTTAATACATTTTAAAATGTAATTTATTCCTGTGATGTCCAAGCTGAATTTTCGTCATCATTACTCCAGTTTTCAGTTCAATGTCACATGGTTTTTTAAATAATTCTGGGTTGTTTCAACACATGTTTGGGTCAAGTATGGACAAACCAATCCATTGGGTTTAAAAATGTAATTCAAAAATTTAAACCAACGGTTGGGTTTCTCCATATTTGACCCAAACATGGGTTGAAACAACCCTGTCATTTTTAGAGTGTAATATGCTGATTTGGTGCCCAGAAACATTTCTTATTATAATCAATGTTGAAAACATTTGTGCTGCTTACTGTTTTTCTGGAAACTGCGGCACATTTAGTTAGGATTCTTTGATGAATACAAAGTTCCAAAGAACAGCATTTATTTGAAATATATATATTTTTTTTTTAATATTATAAATGTCTTTACTGTCAAATGTATCAATTTTGCTAAATTATTAAAAGTGCCCTTGCTAAATGAAAGTGTTCATTATTTATTTATTTATTTTAATCTTACTGATGCCAAACTTTTAAATGGTGGTATATGCCTAACCCAAACTTCTTGTTTTAATAGAAACATGTCAACACTGGACAGAAAACTGTGCTCATCAAGACATCTTTTACTTAACATTAGGCATTAAGTTAAGTGCGAGAGCTACCTGAGTATTTTCCCTGACAGAGGTAAATACTCTTACTCTTTTTTCGCTTAGAAGTAAATTTCACTTTAGAGAAACGAGGACAGCTATTTTATCATTATAATTGTGAACTTTATTGTAGTTTTTTTTTAAGGATTTTTGCCTTATGTTGTTGCATTCTTTGTTTTGAATGTGCTTTAGATAAGTGTCTGCTAAGTGCATAAATGTAAATGCAGATTTTATTCAGTTTACAATTTCTGCTGTGTTGTTGGTAAAAATAGCCTTGTAGAGGAATCAGATATAGTATTGCAATATTGCCTGCTGCTCCCTTTTGCATATGTAGTATCTCTTATTTGTGAGAGACTGAGAATGAGTAAGAGGCTCAGAAATATGGTCTGCCGTCAGTCCTCCACATGATACGGTACATCGGCACCTCTCTACAAACATCCTGTTTTGAAACCTCCCCTCTTCCCCCCACCCCCACCCCCACCTCACCCTTTGAAATGGTACGTGCCTGTGGTTTCCTTCAATGCCTCTCAAATGATCCTTGCAATGGAGCCAAAGACCTAAAGCCATGCAACTTTGTTTCCGGAACAAACACCTGTTTCTTTGAGACAGTCTAGTGTTGCTCACCTCCCACTGTAGACTTCCACCCAACTGCACTGCCCTGCTCTGCCCTCCCTCATGTGCCACGTCCTGAGTCAGTGCAGATCTGTCAATGTGAATGAACCACTAGGCTACATATCTCCTTAACTCATCTATATGTTTTGCTTATCTGCTGTATGTTCATTGAAGTTATTGTGATGCATACAGATGCAGACAAATGGGTGTTTCTTCAACTTTTATGTTCTATTGGCTAAATAATTTCAACTTTTATTTTTATTTTATTTTTTATTATCATTTATTTGAGCTATTTTTCCACATGCATACCATTTACCTTAATATAAACATTCATCATAAAAATATGAATTATTACATGTTTAAACTTAATAAAATAAACAAATCATTTCAATATTGATATATTATACTTAATATTATATATATATATTATAATATTAATATAAAATATTAGTATTGAAATAAAAATACATTTAATTTAATTTCTAATTAATTTTATTTAGTAATTTAATCATATTTTTTCATTATTTAATTTTTTTTTTTTGTTTAATTTATTAGTTTTATTTATAGTTTTCCAAATATTATGCTTGACCCATATAGTGTTATTTCCACCAAACTCTCTCTTCTTTTTTTTTTGTACTTGTTTACAAAAAAACTGTGTTAATTTTGTATATTTATACATTCTGTAAAATGCTATCTATGAAATTAGCCTTAGCAAAGGAACTGGCAAAAAAGCCAACTTCCATTTTCCCCCCAAAATTTTTTTATTGTAATTTCTATACATCATTTGAAATATGGTGCGAATGAAACTGTGGTGACCATGAAAATGTATGTGACTTCATAAAAAGTCAGTTGGATTGGCTTAAATTCTTTAACAGTAGAAGTAGAGCATTCCAACATTTTATCCATTTCATCACTTTCCCTTTTTTTCTTTTTTTCTGTCTATCGCTATACTCAGGTTACATTTGCTCCATCCTAGTGAAGATGGCATTTTGAGACTTTACAGTATGTTGACTAAAATCAAAATGTTGTGTTGAGACCGGTATGATCTCTCCGACAGCTTTTTGGAATTGGAAGGCCATGTTACACGGCAAAACACTAGATGTTACTGACCCAGTTTAGACCTTGTGCTCCTGAGGCATTGTCAGCACAGTCCATGTCCTCA